>NW_020946640.1:0-3916 GCF_900497805.2 Vombatus ursinus | reverse complement strand
ACACACACACACACACACACACACACACACACACACACACACACACATATTCACCATGTCTTTATAATAAGCATAATCCCTTTGAAATCTCCCCAGGACCCTTTCTGCTTTACCATGGAAATATTTTTGAGGTGGTGAACCAAGTAGAAAGAGAATGGGAGGGAGTTTCTCACATGATTCAGGTGTAAGATTTGGGGGTGGAGGGTGAGGGAAGTCCATTCTCGTCTTGGAATGAGCTTGAGCAAGATTGTGTCTTTTCAAGACCAGAGAAAACAAAAAGAATGCCACTATACCATGTAAGTGCAGACTCTATAAAGAAGGACACTAGTGGCAACTAGTTGGCACAGTGGATAAAGTGTTGGATTCAGAAGCAAGATAACCTGCTTTCAAATCCAGCCTCAGACACTTTCTAGCTATGATATTTGACAAATCATTTTACCTCTGTCAGCCTTGGTTTCCTCATCTGAAAAACTGAGGGCAATAATAGCACCTTCCTCCTCCCCCAGGTAGTTTGTTGTAAAGATAAAATGCTTTGTTTGAAAACCACTTAGTAAAAACCATAAAGCCCTATAGAAATGTGTGCTGTTATTCTATTAGAGGAGGGAGGACATGAATATACCTTGTGTCTTGGGCCTGATTTTCTGATGGAAGATGCCATTTTCATTGAAGCTCTGTACTAAGGAATTCAGGAAACCTATCCTAGACACAAATCTCAAAGTAAGCAAAAGTTGTCTTTGACATCACATCACTCCTTTTTCTTTATTTCCTCCCAGTTCTTAGTGCAATTTTATCCTGGCACTCAGTTTCCTCACCATGCTCTATGATTACTCCAGAAATTCTACTATAATACTCCTTTAAGCTTCTCTTTCCCCATACTTCTAAATTATTTCTCCCTTTTGTTACTCTATACCCTATCAAAAATCCCATTTCTTCATCACTGTTGAGATCATAGGATCACAGGAATTTATAGCTGGATGGGACCATAGAGATTATCTGGAAGACTTTAAAATGACAATCAATACAGTGAATGACTATGAGTCCAAAAGGTTGAAAATGAAACCTGCATCTCACCTTCTGACAGAGGAGTGATAAATTAAAATTTCAAGAGATATTTTTACACATGCCTAATGTGGATTCCCCTCCACCCCTAGAGTATGTAGTTATGTATTGAAGAATTTTATTTTTCAATTTGCTCAATTCAACAGAGAAGAATTGAAAGTAGGAGGGAAAAAATATTTTAAACTACTAGTTTATTTGAAAAACAAACTATTTAACATTCTAAGAACAACATTTGACTTCTCTGGCTCTTGATTTAATTGTCTGCAAAATGGGTAAGTCAAATGAGATGATTTGTTAGGCTTCCTTCAGCTCTATAATATGTAACCCAATGAAAAAGATTGCTAACTGAATAGAAAAGAAAAAAAATTAAGAAATTTCTAGATAGCCTAGAATTCTATCCCCAAAGCAACAAAAGCAATTAGAAGCAGATAAATGTTAACTTTTACATTTAGGATATCAATGATAACAATGAATTGTGTAAGTCCAGGGTGATGAGAACTAGTTTAATAGCTGCTTATATGAAATAAAGTCATCTTGTCATACTTTCTCATTTGACAGATGAGCAAACTGTGCTCTACACCTTCAGGAGATGGAGCTAGGAACAATAAATGAAGGATATACAATTTGCCTCAGTCTAGAAAACTTTTCCTAACAACCTGGAATCTTGTTATAAGGGTATAATGGGAGAAAGAAAATTTGACATCATAGGAAGAGGACATGTAGGAGTGGGATTACTCTCAGAGAGGTTTCATAATGGATTTTTGGATTAGGTGGAAAGTAGATCAAGTTAATATCTGAGCTCCCTTCCAACTTGAAGACTATATAATTCTAGGAATACGTATGTTACCTTGTCTCACCTTCATTAGTTTAAGAATGTATTTCAAAGGATGTCAAGTATCTCAGAATTAGTGTATTCCTTATTTCTTATAAAATTTGAGATTATGATTCATGAATGCAGAATGAACAGAGGTATCAGGTGACAAACAGTAAGATTCGATGATAGCAGGAGAAATTCAATTACCCAGTAGCACAAGACATTTAACTTACTGAAGAACTCTTACTTTTCAAGTTTTGTTACCTTCTCATCAACTTTGAAATGAATATTTCCATTTTTGAGAAGGGCCCCCAACCAGTCATCCTCAGTTGTCTGGATTTAACCACCATGCCTCAGATTCCTCTTGACTCTGCTTCTACAATCTCTTTTTGCCATTGGTTAATTCTTCCTGAAATCTTAATTTTATGAAACAGTCCCAGACTTTCTATACCTCATTCTCTAGATTTAGCTACCCTGCCTTTGCCCTTCTTTCCATACCTTCCATCTTTGTCCTCATTATCTTCCCTATTAGAGTACAAGTTAACTGAGGGCAGAAACTGTTTTCTTTTGTATTTGTATCCCTAGCACTCAGCACAGTGCCTGCTCCACAATGCATGGTTAATTAAGTGCTTGTTGGCCCTGCCATGTGCATTGTGCAGCAGACAGGTCCCCTCACATGTGGCAGGGTCCTAGGCTCACACTGCTCCCAGGGACAGTGAACAAGGGGCTGCTGCTACACCAGCTGACTGCAGTCAACTTCTTAACATAAGGTCTATATAGGAAAATGGAGAACAGAAAATTGAAAATAAGATAGAAGAGGCTGTCACACCATTGAAAGAGAAAATCAGAGACTTGGAAAAGAAACTTTACCCAGAAGTACCCACCAGTGAAGTTTTTATCAGAAAAGGATCAAAAAAGAATTTTGATAACTGGAGGAGCAGGGTTTGTGGGTTGTCATCTTACTGATAAACTAATGATGGATGGCCATGAGGTTACAATTGTGGACAACTTCTTTATGGGCAGGAAAGAAATGTGGAACATTGGATTGGTCATGAAAACTTTGAGCTAATTAACCATGATGTTATAGAGCCCCTCTACATTGAAGTGGACTAGATTTATCATCTAGCATCTCCTGGTTCTTCTCCAAACTATATGTACAGTCCATTAAGACATTAAAAACCAACACAATTGGGACACTAAATATGTTGGGGTTGGCAAAATGTGTTGGAGCGCGTCTTCTTCTGGCCTCCACCTTGGGAGTATATGGAGATCCAGAAGTGCATCCCCACAGTGAAGATTACTGGGGCCATGTGAATCCAATAGGACCTAGAGCTTGTTTTGATGAAGGAAAGCATGTGCCAGAGAACATGTGTTATGCCTACATGAAGCAGGACAGGGTTGAAGTGTGAGTTGATAGAATATTCAATTCTTTTGGGCCATGGATGAATATAAATGACTGTCAAGTTGTCAGTAACTTCATTTTGCAAGCTCTCCAAAGGGAACCTCTCACAGTACACTGTTCTGGGTCTTAAAATCCAGCATTCCAGCATGTCAGTGACCTAGTAAATGGACTTGTGGCCTTAATGAATAGCAATGTTAGTAGCCCTGTCAACTTGGGGAACCCAGAAGAACACACAATTCTAGAATTTGCTCAGTTAATTAAAAACTTTGTTGGTAGTGGTAGTGAAATTCAGTTTCTCTCTGAAGCCCAAGATGACCCACAGAAAAGAAAGTCAGATGTCCAAAAGGCCAAACTAATGCTAATGCTGGGGTGGGGAGCCTGTGGTCCCTTTGGAAGAAAGCTTAAATGAGGCAATTCACTATTTCTGTAAAGAACTTGAGTACCATGTAAATAATCAATACATCCCCAAACTGAAATGCTCAAGGATAAAAAAAAAAAAAGGCTGAACATGACATTATTGAAGGAAGGATTTGCTTCTCTGGGAAGGAGATTTCTCTGTTTTATATTTGACAGGATGTATTTTTTTTCTTTACCTTTTTTTTTTTTAAACTTAAACAGAGAGGGAAAGCAGTAATTGTCAT
>NW_020946639.1:0-8594 GCF_900497805.2 Vombatus ursinus | reverse complement strand
ATGTAGAAGCTGCTAAATCTTGTGTTATCCTGATTGTGTTTCCACAATCCTTGAAGTGTTTCTTTCTGGCTGCTTGTAATATTTTCTCCTTGACCTGGGAACACTGGAATTTGGCTACAATATTCCTAGGAGTTTTCCTTTGGGGATCTCTTTCAGGAAGAGATTGGTGGATTCTTTCAATTTCTGTTTTGCCCTCTGGTTCTAAAATATCAGGACAGTTTTCCTTGATAATTTCTTGAAAGATGATGTCTAGGCTCTTTTTTTGATCTTGGCTTTCAGATAGTCCAATAATTTTTAAATTCTCTCTCCTGGATCTATTTTCCAGGTCCGTTGTTTTTCCAGTGAGATATTTCACATTGTTTTCTAATTTTTCATTCTTTTGGATTTGTTTTACAGTGTCTTGATTTCTCATAAAGTCACTAGCTTCCAATTGCTGTATTCTAATTTTTAAGGAAGTATTTTCTTCAGTAAGCTTTTGGACTTCTTTTTCCATTTGGCCAATTTTTCTTTTTAGGGCATTCTTCTCCTCATTGGCTTTTTGGACCTCTTTTGCCATTTGGGTTAGGCTATTTTTTTAAGGTGTTACTTTCTTCAGTATTTTTGGGGGTCTCCTTTAGCAAGCTGTTGACTTGTTTTTCATGATTTTCTTGCATCACTCTCAGTTTTTCCTCTACTTTTCTTACTTGCTTCTCAAAATCCCTTTTGAGCTCTTCCGAGGCCTGGGACTGATTCATATTTTTCTTGAAGGGTTTGGATGTAGGAGCTTTAGCTTTGTTGTCTTTTTCTGGTTGTATGTTTTGATCTTTGTCACCAAAGTAAGATAATATAGTCTGACTCTTTTTGCGCTGCTTGCTTATGACCCCAACCAATTACTTGAGTTTTAAACTCTTTGTTAAGGTAGGAGTCTGTTTCCAATGTGGAGAATGTACTGTCCCAAGCTTCAGGGGTTTGTACATCTGTTTTCAGAGGTACCTCTAGGGACCTGAAAAGTGTCAGTTCTTCCAAGGTGGTGTGATGAGGGGTGAGGTATTTCCTCTCCACCGCCACAACAAGCTCCACCATGCCAGCACTCCTCTTTGCCCCAGGACCAACCCTCAGAACTGTGACCCAGATCCAAGCACTGGTAAAGCAAGAGATTCCTGCCTGAGTTCTGGCAAAGAGATCCCTACAATCCCCCTCTGATCAGCCACTCGATTCGCCCTCAGTCTGTGGGCCAGAAGCTCGGAAAAAGCCGCAGCCCCGGGCCGTGCTGGAGACTTGCACCTGAGACGTAGCTCCTTCTCTCACCGCAGTCACAGACTTTTCCCACTGACTTTCCAAGTTGTTTTTGGCGTTCCTGGGTTAAGAAGTCTGGAAACCGCCACAGCTGCCTGTGATTCAGTTCTCTGAGGCCTGCTCCATGTTTGTTGCGGCCTGTGCACCCACACCACACTGTGTTCCTCTCCCCGCCTGGCACAATATACCTTTCTGATAGGCCGTCCAGGCTTTCTTGGGCTGGAAATTTGTTTCACTTTGTCTTTTTGTGGGTTCTGCTGCTTTAGAATTTGTTTAGAGCCATTTTTATAGGTATTTGGAGGGGTTTGGGAGAGAGCTCAAGACAGTTACTGCTTTCCCTCTGCCATCTTGGCTCCGCCCCCCAAAAGCAATTGTTAATAGTTGAACATGGGTATCACAAGAGACATTGGCATAACAGCAGGAGAAAAGGATTGCTTCTTGTCTCCACATTCCTTTACAATTTTGACCCTAATTTCCATCTTAATACATCCATGTTTATGTACCATTCCTACCCAGAGAGGAAGTGTAAGGTGTAATACTATATGAAATTTTTCTTCTATCCTATCCTCCCTTTCATTCTCTCTCGTTCTCGTTCTCCCTCCCTTTCTCTTGCATAGGTAGGTGGTGTCAGATTCTGGGGGGCCTTGAATACCAGTCAAGAGAGCCTAAGCCTCACTCAGTGGGCAATAAAGAATATTTGAGCAGAAGAATAACATGACCATATTTGTGCATAAAGAAAATTATTCTGGCAGTGGTCTTTAAAATGGATAAAGCAATTGGATATGGGAAGACCTCTTAGAGAGCATTTTAAAATAGGCTAAAAATAGTACAGACATAAATTTGCTGCTTCTTTAAGACTTACAAAGTGCTTTTCTCACAGCAGTCCTATAAGAGAGTTGGATAGGTATGAATCAATCAATCAATAAACATTAGGGATACAAAGAAAGAAAAGAATGTGTTCCCTACTCAAAGAGTTTATATTCTAACTATGGAGACATCATTTATATAAATAGTTTTGCCTTAAAAAGGTGAGGCAAAGGGCAGTTAGGTGGCACAGTGGATAGAGCACTTGTCCTGAAATGAGAAGGACCTGAGTTCAAATCCAGGCTCAGATATTTACTAGTTGTGTGACCCTGGGCAAGTCACTTAACTCCATTGTATAAATGAATGAATAAATAAATAAATAAACAGTAGTTGGAAGATAATCTTAGGGGGAAAGGCATCTAGGGAGACTGGGCAAAGACTCCTGTAGGCATTACACGGCAGTAGTAATTTCATCTCCACTGAAGAGTACTATTGACATTTACATAGCTAGATCCAAACCCGTGTAATTTTCCTTTATGGGTTTGTGATGTTATCATCAAATCCTTACCCACTGCTCCCATCCTGTCTTAATCCTATAGAAAACCAGATAGCTCCTAAGCTGCAGTCTCCATAATAAGAATTTTTTCGTGAAATATTAACTTACCTTAATTCCATGTCATTGACTTGTAGGACTAAGAACACCTCTGTGTTCACATGTAAAATGCTATCTGTATTTGCATGCATTTGTGAACGTCAAATCCATGATGAAACTCTCTGATACATATATTCAGTGATCAGTTAAGACAAAAGAAGCTCCAATTACCTGAGGTGGTTTAAATTGGTATCTTCTATTTTCCCTCTTTTTTAAACAATAGCTTCTAAAGAGTGTATTTCCTTTTAGGACAGCTGTGCAATTTGCTTTAAAAAAAAAAAAAAACAAAAAACTGGCCAAAGTGGCCAGTTTGCTACTTTTCTGAGCTGTGGGACTACACAGGAAATAGAAGAGGAGAAAGAGGCTGAAAAAACAAATGAACAAAAATATAGAACGTGCTTTGGATGGTTTCAGAGTTGCTTTTCCACTTCTGTATTGGGTCAGCCAGGATGTGTGGTTAGTGGGAGTGTAGAAAATACTATTTTTCCTTAGAAAGGAGTTGCATCTGTGTGACCTCAGGACCAGGGCTGCAAAAACAGTTTTGTTTTGTTTTTTACTTGTAATTAGGTATCTTATGCCCCAGACAGGTAGTTTATTGCAAGTGTGTTCAGACAATGCAATGTTAACGTGTAATTTTACTTTGTAGGATTAGTTAGGATTTTTGAGTGCCCGGTTGTTGGCATCAGAAAGGTAGGAATACCTACTATTGAGATAGAAGATGGGGCCCAGTACTGGGGAAATTTATCTCCTTTGATGATAACAGCCTACTTTATGCTGTTTTTATGTTGCTTTTGAAATATCGAGGAGTTCAAAACACCAGTGCTTCTTTTGCGTAACTTATGTCTAACAAAACATGTTTGAAAAGCTAGTCCATAAAATTGGGAAATATGCCCCAAATTTGAACATTTTCGAATATGTTTTGTATACAAACTGAAAGCTAATTTTTTTAAGGTTTCGTAGAAATATTATTTCTCTCTCTGTCTCTCACTCTCTCCCTCCTTCTCCATGTCCCCTCCCTCACTGTCCGTATTTACACAAGGTCCCGTACCAACATGAATAACTTACATTGTATAACTCAGTACTATATAGTTCTAAAGCACTTACAGCGATTACTCATTTCTAGCAATGGCAGCTATCTAAAACAGAGCCAGAAATGCAGAAGTAAAGCTGAAAAGGCCCCTGGACGTAAAGGAAAATACCAAAATACCTGTCACAAGGCCTACACAGAAGGAGGAGTTTTTGGTCACCCTTAAGTCTATTGACTTAGATTTCTAAGTAATGTAAAACAGGACATGCTCACGTTGGAGAGAGGAAACAGAAGAGATTCTACTACCATGGGCACCCCCTCATCTAGAACCTCATCACTTCTCCTCTGGACCTTTGCCTGAGCTTCCTAATGTCTCTCCCCTTTCTGCTCCTTCCTTCTCCCGGTTGTCCAAGTCGTCCCCAAAGCACAGGTCACTCTCCAGAAGCTCTTCAGTGTCTCAGACAGAAACTCTCTTGTTTGACATTTAAAGCCCTTCATACCTGGCTGCCTCCTGGCTTCCAAGTAGATTACCCGTTACTCCCCTTCTTGAACTCTTTGCTCCAGCTCAACTGGTTAAGAAGATACCATCTGGTCGTCGGACTTTTTAAACAACATATTTGTTCCTCGCAAACAATGCTCTCCCTTCCATCTCTGTAGCTTTGCCTCCCAAGCCCCACCCGCCTCATACCTTGAAAACAACCTCACCTCACTGCCTTGTTAGAATGACTAGTTTCCTTCAAAAACTTAAATCAAGCATCACCTCTTTACACAAGGCCTTTCCTGTTTGCTCTAGCTGCTACTACCTTCTCTTTGAATTTACCTGGTATTATCTTGTATTTCCTATACTTATATTTATTATATATAGGAAATACCTGTGTTTCCTTTACATATTCCTTTATGTGTTACTATATATATTTTCTATGAAATATATAAATATGTATAAAGTATGTTATAACATATAAATGTTATATATAATATAACATGTATACTATGTAATACTATATATGTTATATAAAAATATATAACATAAAATATATGATTTCCTTTATATATACATACATACACACACACATATATGTTTGTGTGTGTGTATATATATATATACATACACATGTTGTTCCTATTTGTTTGTGTTTATGTTTTTCCTCTCAGAACATAATTTCTTTCAGGGTAGGGATTATTTCATCTTTGTCTTTGTATTCAATTGGTTAGCACACTTCCTGGTGCAGAATAGCCATTCACTAAATTCTTGTTGATTAATTTGGTTTATGAATAAGGGAAGTATGTCACATATTTTAGGAAGCTGCGTATAAAGTGGTGAAAATAAAAATATCAGTGTTTTATGGGCTACGGCACCTCTGGGGAATTCACTTGTCGTTCTCTGATAGTGCCAGTTAAGTCAGATGTTAATAGACTTGTAATTCTTTTCTCACAGTCATTGGAAAAGTAGATGAGTAGTTTTGATTCTAAATTGATACTTTTCCATATGTGTTCACCTATTCTTTTCAGGGTCAGCTTTAGAATTCACCTTTTAAATTTTGCATTTTCTCTTATTCTCTTCTGTAGGCCTGAGAAGATGGCCAAATTACCTGTTATTTTAGGCAACCTAGACATTACAATCGATAATGTTTCTTCAGACTTTCCTAGTAAGTATACATTCTGTGTCATAACTGGACGCTTTTTGGGTCAGTTTGGTTTTCACTTCAATCTTGTTTGTTTCTAATATATTTTCAGATTATGTTAATTCATCATACATTCCCATGAAACAGTTTGAACACAGTACCAAAACCCTAGTCACGTTTGAAATAGAGGAATTTGTTCCCTGCATACCAAAACACACTCAGCCTTTCACCATCTACAATAATCACCTTTATGTTTATCCCAAGTCTTTGAAATATGACAGTCAAAAGTCTTTTGCAAAGGTGAGTGAAAAGATACTATTACTGAATTCTCACTCTGGATTCCAAAGTCGCTTTTCAGATTTGGGCTTCCTGGTAATCTTTCTTCTTAACAAATATGGCATCTGAGTCCCTGTGTTTGTTGTTGTTGTTCTCTTGTAGGCCAGGAATATTGCAATTTGCATTGAGTTCAAAGATTCAGATGAAGAGGATTCTCAGCCCCTTAAGGTTTGTTTGTTTTTTGTTTTTTTTTTTTTAATATATTCGATCATATGAGAGGGACTTGAATGCTTATTCATTCTAACCTTGTCGTTTTAAAGATGAAGTAATTGAGGCCCGGGAAAATTCCCTATTTCACACAGCTGGTAAATGGATAAGATGGGATTCCTAATTAGGTACTTGGATCTCAAATCTAGTACTCTTTGTTTCACCGTACCACATAATAATAGTTGTTCTTTTTTCCTTCAAACTTCCTTTATAAATAAAAAGAGATAAAGCAGAGAAAGAGAACCCCAGATTAGTTTTTTGCCAATAAACAACAAGACAAAAATGTTAAATAAAATGTTAATGAAGAAACCACAGAAATATCTCCAAAAATTATTCATTATGTAATATTTTGTCACATCCATATATCATAATCATAATTCATAACTCATATAATCAGCCATTTCCCAGTTGTTTCCTCACACCAACCCTATGGACGATGGTAGTATGAGGATCATTATCTTCTTTTTGCAGATGAGGATAATAAGGCTCAGGTTAAATGAGTTGCCCAGGTTTATGTAGCTAGTAAGTTTCAGATGCAGAATTCAAATCTAAATCGTTTTTCTACCGGATCCATTTCCAGTTTTCTGTCCTACAAAGTAGCCTTTGGGATAGGGAAGGGTCTCTTGAGGCTAGAAGGGAAGGGGTGGTGCTGAAGAAATAAGGGAGGGTTTGGGGGTTCTGCAGTGTCTTCACCACTCATCCTGGGAAGACCTGGAGTGGGAAGGAAGGGGAGGGGAAAGGGTACACTGGTAGCAAGGCCAGCCTTCCTCGGAGTAAAGGAAGTGTTGAGAAGGAGCCTTGACCCCAAGTTACTGGAGCCTCATTTTTAAGACAATATGAGGAATTTGGGGTTTTTATGACTCCCCCCATACACTTACATACCAATGCCCCCTTTCCTTCACCCATCTTAGGTGAAGGCTGTCATCAAAGCCCTTCAGCCAGTCATCTGGCATGATATGGCCCATCAGCCGGCTCGTGTCCACTTAGTATGGAGTTGGGAATGCTCTATTATGAATGAAGCAAGGCTTTCTGAACTCAAGTGCAAACATGAAAAATGCCGGAGGCTTCAAGTGATAGAGTCTGTTAGAGGACAATTACTGTCCAATTTTGTCCTAGACTCTGTGTGAAGAAAATGTATATTATTACATGTATTTGACATCCATATAATTACATAATTTAATCTATTTTGATAGGAGTTCCTCCATGGGAGGATACATACAAATAAAACACATACACCTATATATGTATGTGTGCATATGTATATATTTATATTTTAATGTGTACATCTACATAGATAATGAAAGTAAATATTCAGAAGTAAAAAAGTAAAAATAAAAGTAAAATTAGCTCACTTCAAATTTAGCCCATTTTCAGGTGGGTAGGAGGCACAGTGGATAGAACACTGGACTTGGAGTCAGAAGACCTGAATTCAAATCTAGCCGTATGACACCGGATAAGTTGTTCAAGCTGTCTGCTTCAATTTCCTCATCTGCAAAATGGAGATAATAATAACTGTTCCCCTCCACCTGCCATCCTGGGGTAGTTGTAAGGATCAAATGAGATAGTATTTGTAAAGTGTTTTGCAAACCTTAAAAGCACTATTTAAATGCTAGTTATCTAAAAACATTTTATGTGTAACTTACCATTTCCCTTTATCTAATGGTGAGCATCTTTTGTGAGTGCTTAATTAACTTTACTCAGTATGAACCAACAAAATAAATAATTATGTCACTCCATATTAATGATTAGTAACAACTTAATTAATATTATTAAGGATTAACATTGTTAATGGTATTATTAATTATATTAATTATTACTAGAATTAATAATGGCAAAATAAATTATTGGTGAGATGATTATGTCACTATTTAATATACTGCTGCTTTGAATTTCTTTTTTAAGGACACTTATTTCTTTTTTTTGTGTGTGAGGCAATTAGGGTTAAGTGACTTGCCCCAGGGTCACATAGCTAGTAAGTGTCAAGTGTCTGAAGCCACATTTGAACTCAAGTCCTCCAGACTCCAAGGCTGGAGCTGTATCCACTGCGCCACCTAGCTGTCCCTCACCTATTTCTTTCTTTTTTTTTTTTTGAACATTTGTTTTTTATTTTTAGTTTTCAACATTTACTTCCACAAAATTTTGAGTTCCAAATTTTCACCCCATCTCACCCCTCCCCCCACCCCAAGATGGCATGCATTCTAAATACCCCTTCCCCTAGTCTGCTTTCCCTGCTATCTCTCCCCCCCTTCCCCTTCTATTTTCCTATAGGGCAGGATAGATTTCTGTACCCCATATCCTGTATTTCTTATTTCCCAGTTGCATGTGAAAACATTTTTTTTTAAACATATGTTTTTAAAACTTTGGGTTCCAAATTTTCTCCCTTCCTCCCTCTCCACCCACCCTCATTGATAAGGCAAGCAACTCAATATAGGCTATACATGTGCAGTTATGCAAAACACTTCCATAGTAGACATGCGGTGAAAAACTAACTCTATTTCCCTTAATCCTATCCTGCCCACCCATTTATTCTATTCTTTCTTTTGACCCTGTCCCTCCTCAGCAGTATTTGCTTCTGATTACCCCCTTTCCCAATCTGCCCTCCTCTCTATCATTCCCCTACTCTCTTGTCCCCTTCCCCCTCTATTTTCCTGTAGGGTAAGACAGATTTCCA
>NW_020946638.1:0-1185 GCF_900497805.2 Vombatus ursinus | reverse complement strand
TGGACTGGATTAGATTAAGTAAGAAAGGGTTATCAGGAAGAGATAAAATTTGGCTCTGCCTTATTCACTTCTCAATATCCAGTAAGCTACCAAGTCCTGTTGATTCTATCTCTGCAAAATCTTCCCATCTATCCCTCCTCTCTCTTCCTATTACAACTATATAAGTACAAGCCTTCACTCTTACTTGGAGAAAGAGCTTCAGCAACTGGGAGAGAATCAGAAAAGACTTCATGTACAAGTGATGCTTGAACAGGGTTTTGAAGGAAATAAAGGATTTGAATAGGTAGGTACAGCTAAGTTGGGAGTGCATTCCAGTCATGTTGGCCTCCTTTCTGTGTTTCACTCATGATACTCCATCTCCCATTTCTGTGTCTTCTCATTGACTGGCCCACATGCCTGGAATGCACTCCCAACTTAGCTGTACCTACCTATTCAAATCCTTTATTTCCTTCAAAACCCTGTTCAAGCATCACTTGTACATGAAGTCTTTTCTGATTCTCTCCCAGTTGCTGAAGCTCTTTCTCCAAGTAAGAGTGAAGGCTTGTACTTATATAGTTGTAATAGGAAGAGAGAGGAGGGATAGATGGGAAGATTTTGCAGAGATAGAATCAACAGGACTTGGTAGCTTACTGGATATTGAGAAGTGAATAAGGCAGAGCCAAATTTTATCTCTTCCTGATAACCCTTTCTTACTTAATCTAATCCAGTCCATTGTAATTGAGTAGGCATTTATTAATCACCAGTTATATCCATGACATTGTATTAAGCATTGGGGTACGGAGAAAAAATCCTTCCCTTCAAGGTGATTACAGTGCTTAATACAGTATCATGGAAATAGTGGATGATTAATAAATACCTACTCAATTACATTGGACTGGATTAGATTAAGTAAGAAAGGGTTATCAGGAAGAGATAAAATTTGGCTCTGCCTTATTCACTTCTCAATATCCAGTAAGCTACCAAGTCCTGTTGATTCTATCTCTGCAAAATCTTCCCATCTATCCCTCCTCTCTCTTCCTATTACAACTATATAAGTACAAGCCTTCACTCTTACTTGGAGAAAGAGCTTCAGCAACTGGGAG
Source organism: Vombatus ursinus (assembly GCF_900497805.2). Classification (NCBI taxonomy): domain Eukaryota; kingdom Metazoa; phylum Chordata; class Mammalia; order Diprotodontia; family Vombatidae; genus Vombatus; species Vombatus ursinus. The sequence continues at coordinate 103 of NW_020946638.1, read as the reverse complement.
AGAATCAGAAAAGACTTCATGTACAAGTGATGCTTGAACAGGGTTTTGAAGGAAATAAAGGATTTGAATAGGTAGGTACAGCTAAGTTGGGAGTGCATTCCAG
>NW_020946637.1:0-30281 GCF_900497805.2 Vombatus ursinus | reverse complement strand
AGGGAAGGGAAGGGAAGGGAAGGGAAGGGAAGGGAAGGGAAGGGAAGCAGTTAGGGGGTATGGAATGGACAATGAATGAACCAACAAAGGATAATGAGAAGGAATGCTTAGAGGTAGAAGAGAAGTCAGAAGAGAGTTGTGTTATGAAAACCCAGATTGAAAAGAATGTGCAGGAAAAATGGTTACCAATAACATCAAATACAACATGTAGGTCATGAAAATTAGGACTAAGAAAAGACCATCAGATATGTCAATTAATAGATCAATGTTAATTATGGATAGACCAATTTCAGTTGAAGGGTAAGGTTGGAAATAATTTTACAGAGTTAAGTAAATGAAAGAAGTGGAAATATAGTCACTGAATGTAGACAGCTTTTTTTCTAGGATAAAATCAGCCTAGGATAGAATTTCTAGGAGTCAGGAAATGTGTCTATTATGTGCCATGCAGTGTGATAAGTGCTTTACAAACACGGTCATATTTGATTTTCATAATAATCCCATGAAGTAGAGTGGGGTGATTATTATCTCAGATCTTTCTGACTCTAGGACAAGTGCTCTATCAATTGTGCTAGGTAGCTGTCTATCTCACATTGTTATATATAATCTGAGATTTTGAAAAGGCATGATAGAGGATTAAGTACAAACCTCTACCTGCTACAAAAGTATTCCTCCTAGATCCCTAATGTGTCAACAGAGTTTGTGTTTCAATGCTTTCAGATACAAGCTCTTCATAGAATACAAGTTCTACGATATGGCAGGGACCATATCTTCTCTATTGCCTAGCAGAGTACTTTTCACATATTCTGATACTTCACACATCTATGATTTCATTGACATAAGTATTTCTTCCACCCACCCACTGAAATTATCTGTATCCTGAATACAACTGAGAAGATGCTTTTCATCATTATTGTGGTCAAACAATTCATCACTCTACAGTCTATTAGTGAGCCTCTTCGAATTTAGACTGGTCTTTGGATGACAGATATATAATCTATGTCTGAACCCACATACTTGACAAGACCTGAAACATCTCATGTTCCACTGGTATATCATTTGATAACTAAGAATGCAATTAGGCATAAAAATAGGACTTTAAGAGAAAGTATGATTTGTGAAAATTTATGGGAAGAACAGGTACAAGTGTCAATGTTATCTAAACTTCACTTAATGCCAATTTGAAATACATTGGTCTAGCAGGAAGTTTAAAAATATGGGGTTAGTTGTGAATTGTATGTGGCAATAAATGGCTAACTCAAGTAGCATTTATATTTACTCATGTATCTATTGCAAAGGACACTTGCTACTGAATAAATATAAAATGATAATTCTAGTAAGAAAAGCAAGTAAAAGTGTTCATTTGAGAAAGTATTTAGTAAATTCAAAGTCTGAACACATATTTACCAAGCAAATTGAAATGTTGATTGTTGTTAAGCTTTAGAGCAAAAAACAATTTGCTAACTCTTTTCAGGAATCTGAAAATTTGCCCGAATGATTGAGCATTCCAACTTGATTTGGACATATGAGAAGAAAGGAAAGATCAATCCAATTTTGTTTGATTTTTAAATATTCTTGCACTAGCTACAATATCCCCACTTCCAGATCTTGACCATAACTTGATGCAGTTGAACTCTTAACTCTCTTATTTTTTGAGTCTCTTGCCCATTTACAATATCGTCCACCATCCCACTGCTTTTGCTTCTACACATACGCTGCTCAATAAAACTGGAGAAAATTACAAAATTGTGCTAAGTGGTTCCACTACAAATTTACATTAACATAACCTAAACTAGAGCCTCACTATTAAAAGTCAATCTTTTTATGCTTTCCTACCCCTACTCATTACTTTACTCACCACAGGAGCTCTCCCAAAGCTTTTCATCCCTCTTCAAACCTTCCATGGTTCCCCCACCCTCACCCTTTCATCTGAGAACCTTACTGAACTGCAAAAAATTAGGTCATTCACGGAGAGCTACCTCTTCTTGGTGAAGGAAAGCTAGGTTGTTCAGTGGATAGAATGCTGAGGGTGGAGTCAATTAAATCCAGCCTCAGAGACTTAGTAACCATATGACCTTAACCAAATCACTTAACCTGTGTCTACTTCAGTTTCCTCAACTGTAAAATGGGATAGTAATGGTACCTACCTCATAGAGTGAAGAAAGCATTAAATAGAAATCACCCATCAGAACTTATCAGAGGACATATCCCAAGTGTGGCAGGAGAAATATCTCAACCCCAATCCCTATGTAGGTTAGGCTAGTTTTTCCTTAAAGTTATTGAAACATTCCTGAACACTAGCTTGGTTCAAGGGACTAAGGAAACAGATGTTTGGCATTACTTCTCATTCTTTGAGTTCAAGGCTGCCATAAGGAGCTAGAAGGTATAAACTGTAATAGGAACTTTGTTCAGCTAAATCAATTCAAGAGGTTTACAATGCCTATTCTTCTTGAATATGCTTCTCTTACTATGGCTAAATAAATCCTCTTTTGTTAACTATTAAATGACCAATGAGTATCTCATTTTGTTCCAATATCAAACCCAAACTATCTGAAAACTGGTCTGAATTACACTTGGCTCACAAAACCAAAGAAATTTTCTGTGTATATTAAATTATCAAGTTTCACTAGGCCAAATGAGTAAATTAACCAAATATTTCCAAATTCCCACTACATTTTAAGTTAAATTGACAGTGACTAGAACAGTGAGCCAAATTCTATTGATTCAAGTTGATTGGTACAAGCAACATTTCTTTTGGACACATGTTGATTATTTATTATCCTCAATACCAAAGACCAAAACACACCAGACAAGATAATCAAGTCATACCCTTGTAAGGTCTCTACACATGGTGATTCCTAAAGTGCCATCTGTTCTGTTCAATTCTTTCAAAAGAAACACTAGGAGATTGGAACCTCAGTGATATATCATTGTCCTTCCCAGTGTTATGAACCATGCAATTAAACACATGGCCTTGGAGAGGAAGTGATTGCTTCCATTAGGAATCATGGCAGCTGGATAGAGCATCAGCTCTCTGAACTATAAGAATCTGAAGTAGCAAGTAATTTTGAAAAGAGTAAAATCAAGACAAAATCACTCAAAGTAGTAAGACTGACAAAAGCATAGAGCATTGTAATACACCAATGGTCCCTAAGAGCCCTAGATATATTATCATCAATATTATTACAAGATTTTTGCTCAGTTTTCAGAACCTTAATGGAGATTTTTGGCAATTAGGGCAATTCTGAGATAGGGAGGAATGTATCATGGTCCAGAGAGTTATTTTTTAGCCCATCTCTTGATGTTGGGCTTTCTGGACCTACTCTACCTGTCTTTCTGTGGAAAAGAACAAATCATCCTCTTGAGCAAATTAGGCCTGGGGCCTTGAAGACTCACAAGGAAGATCTTTACCATTTCTCTAGGCAGTCCATTACACTTTTTGGAAAACTCTGTTTGGACTTAAATTTGCCTCTTTGAAACTTTTTACCTATTGCTCCATGTTCTCCCCTCTGGGCCAAATAAAGCAAATCTAGGCCCTCTCTCACATGAAAGCCCTTCAAATAATTGACAATATAGAACAGATATCAAGTCCCTCTTCAGCCTTCTCTGCTCCAAGCTAAACATGCCTTCAACTATATGACATGGAACTCAGGCCCTTCACTAGTTTGGTCACCCTCCTCTGTATATACTCTAGCTTATCAATGCCCTTCTTAAACCCTGGTACTCAGAACTAAACACAATACCACAGATGGGGTCTGAACATAATATTGCTATCATCTTTATGTTCTTCATAATGCAGCTCAAGATCATATTGAGCTTGCATTCCACTAAAACTCCCAGATCTTTTCAGAACAATTGCTATCTAAATATACCTCCTACATCTTGCACTTGTGAATCTGAGTTTTTGCACCAAGACTTTATATCTATACCTATCAAATTTCATCTGAATAGATTCAGGGTAATGATCTAGGGCAGGGATCAGCAAACCATGATTCATGGACCAAATCCAGCCTATGCATATAAAAATGTAAAAAAACAATTATTAGCTCATGAACTATGTTAAAAAGGTGGCAAACCAAATTTAACTCTTGAACTATAGTTTGATTATATTTGCTCTAGGTCAGTGGTGTCAAACTCAAATAGAAACACTAAATTCTACATCAGTAGCCCTGCAGGCTCCATGCTGATTTTAGAAAACAATGTGTTAACATTATCTATGTTTTGTATTTTCATTTATTTTGTTAAATATTTCCCAATTACATTTCACCTGGTTTAGGTAGCACTAAGGAATATTGTGGGTCACATGCAGCCTGAACGCTGTGTATTTGATACTTCTTCCCTAATCTGTCAAGGTTCTTTTAGATTTTGACTCTGTTATCCACCATGTTAGCTATCCTTAGCTAATACCTGGTTAACAGAGGGGATAAGAGTATATAACAGAGGAAAATGTATAGATGGCATGCTCATCTGTAAATCATATTTACAAACTATCTGATTTGCAAGGGAGCATAAACCATCTATACTTTTTTCAAGTTATTGAGAAAAATGTTAAGCAGCACAGGCTCAAGCATGGATTCCTAGGGTACTCTACCAGAGACATTCCATTATGTTGATGCTAAATAACTCCTAATAACAACTCTTTGTGTTTTCCCATGTGACCAGTTAGACAGCAATCTGATTGTATTATTGTCTAATGCATGTCTCTCCATCCTCCTCATGAGAATAATATGAGACAGTTTTTCAAAAAACTTTGCAATAAACTAGGTAAACTAAAGCCACAGGATTCCCTTCTTCTACTAGTTTAGTAGTCTATCCTATCAAAAAAGGAAATGAAGTTAGAATGGCATGACTTAATCTTGATGAAGCCATGTTGACTTTTTATAATTTTAGCTTTCCAGTCTAGATCCTTGCCAACCATCTCTTTAATTTTCCAAGGAATTTACTTCAAACTCACTGACCTATAGTTTGAAGACTTGATTTACCTTTTTTTTTTAAATCAGGACAACATTCACCTTTCTCCAATCTTGTGAAACTTCTCCCATTTTCTATGATCTTTCAAATATTTCTGACAATGCCTTAGTAATCATAACTATCAATTCTTTCAGTCCCCAAAATTGGAGTTCATCTGGGCCAAGTAGCCTGAGCTCAAGAGCAGATAGATACTCTCTGACTGTTTCTGTACTTATCATGAGTATCACCTCCATGTTAATTATTTTTGTTCCATTCTTTTTCAATGTATGGTTCATTCTTTGCAAAAGTGAAAAAAAAAGATATCGTGCAGCTCTACTTTCTCTGTCATCAGTTATTATTGTCCCATCCACCCCAAAGAACTGTCCTATACCTTCTTTGATTCTTATTTTTATACCACTATCTTAAAAAAAAAAAAACACCTTTAATTTGTTGTCCTTAGCTTCCCTCATCAGCTTAAGTTCATTTTGAGCTTTAGCATTCCTCATACTATTTTTATAAGACCATGCCATGTGTCTGTTACCTGGTCTTTCTTCTATCTTCTGTACATGTCTTTCTAAAATCCAAGTTGACAGGTGAGTTCCTTGTGCATTCACATTGGTTTCATGAAACAAATTCCATTTCTTCCTCATTGGAATTGTTTTCCTTCATATTTTCCACCCCTCCTGGGATGACTTCTCCTTAGGCATTTTTGTCATTGTGATTTTACTTATCTTTTCTCTGAATTATTTAGAACATATTTTCCCAAAATCTTAGGTACATCCTGAACCATGCTCAGATTACCTCTCCTTCTTAACACAGTGCCTGAAACATAAAAGCCTAACGTATGTTTGTTGACTTTTCTTGCCTTGTTGCCTTCTTTATAACAAGTCTAGTGATCACTTTGCCCCAAGTTTCCTATAACTTTCTTGAAACCTGCCTTAGACAATAAAAAAGGGAAAATCTTGTTCAGATTCTTCTATTCCAAATAGTGTGGAGCAATGCTACAGTAGCAAAAAGTATGTATTCTATTCCCATAATAGTAAAAATTCCATATGTAGATCCTAACAAAGTTCATCAACTCTGAAGGAAATTATCAGTTAATGACATTTGACTTGCTGACCATTTCTGGCAATAATATATGCAGCTATACCTTTGGAAATCATTACTCACATCATAATAATGGATCTACCGAGATCAACATATGAGACATGATACCCTGCGTATGAATAATCTTGTTGAGAACCACCCTATGGTTCATAAACCATCTGCCATTTTGATGAGCTCCATGTGTCTATTGGCAAGTCATAATTATCATCAGCACTGAAATCAGTCATGTCATTGTAACAGTCTCTGGGTCTTCCTCTTATGTCTTAAGATATAAAAATCTCCTTCTCTAGGTGGAAGTGGAAAAGAAAGAGGAAGGGTGCTAGATTTTCAACTATTCCTTGTTACCACAACAGAAAGAAGGGGTGAGGTCCTTGATGAGAGCTCTTATTGTTACAAACTCTTCAAAAGTGTGCAGGGGATGCCCACCATGTCCTAGTACCCCCTTCTTTATACTCTTTCTACTGCTTCTACCTCTATAAATAGTCATCTTACATTTTTCCACATATTACTTGTTTGGAAACAAGTTTTAGAAATGTTCCACTGGGATCCATCCTTGGCCTTTATCTATTCTGTCTCTATATGCTTCCCTTTGGGAATCTAATCAAGTCTTTTGGTTTCAATTATCACATCTATGAAAATAATGTTCAAATCTCTGTATCCATCCCTGAACTCTTACCTGATTTGCAGTCCTATATTTTCAAATACCTATTGAACATTTTCACCTGGCTATCCTACTGGGATCTTAGATCCACATGTTAAATGTATGAAGGAGAATAATTCATAATGAGACTGAAAACTCAGTCAGTGATTCCTTGCTATGTAGGTAGTACATCCAGGCACTGTGTTAAGCACTGGGGCTACAAATATAAGCAAAAAAGGTAGTTGTCCTTGTCTTAAAGGAGGTTACATTCTAATGGGGAAAGACAATGCTCAAAAAGGGAGATGAAGAATGATGGGAGGTTGACAAGGAAGCCAGCACTTGGATCACGATGTGGTAACTAAGTTTGAAGAATGACATTGACCCCTCCCCAAAATGGAGGTTCTTGGAAGTACTAATATGGGAGAAAAGGACCCACAGGAGCAGAGTCAGGAGGAATCTGAGACATGGTGCATATTGTAGAGAATTAAGGTCTGGAGCCCTTCCCCAAAATAGAGGTTCTAGGAAGAAAAGTTTCCAAAGCAGTTTCTTTGGGGACTACCAACCCAAGGTAGGTTGGGCCAGTTTGTGAATGTTTTTAAAAATAAAGGAGCATGTATTTTATCACAGGAGCAATTTTGAGCCTCTGTATTTTCTTGAATAGAGGAGTGACATGATCAGAGCTTCACTTAAGGAAAATCACTTTGGCAACTTCGTGAATGATGAATGAAATAGAGATTTTGAGGCAGGGAAAAAATTAGGAGGTCATTGCAATAGTCCAGGAGAGAGGTAATAAAGGCCTGAAATAAGGTGGTGTTTGTTTCAGTAGAGAGAAAGAGATGGATTTGAAAATTACTTTGAAGATGGAAATGAAAAATTTCACAATTAATTTGTTAGGTAAGGTGAGGAAAAGTAAGAAGTCAAGGATAATACTGAGGTTTCAACCCTGGGAGGCTAGAAAGATAAATAAAATGCAAACATTTGGAAGAGATGCAGGTTGAGGGGGAGGCTGATGAGTTCTATTTTTAATATGTTGATGTTCAATTTGAAATGCCCAATAGGACAATTATTGATTGGGGACTGAAAAGAGAGAGATTGGGCTTTGATACATAGATTTTGAACTCTTCTGCATAAAGATGATAACCATTGTAGTTGATGATTCCACCAAGTGAGAGAGTGTAGAGAGAGGAAGGAGAGGGCCCTGGAGAGAGCATTAAAGTATATCCACAGTGATGAATAGTGAGGCAGCAAAAGAAACTGAGAAGATGTTATCTGACAGGAAAAAGGAAGATCAGAGAGAATGCTTTCACAAAAGCCCAGAGGGGAAAAAAAAAAAAAGCTTAGCATCAAATGTGTCAGAAAGCTGAAAAAGAATGAGAACCAAGAAAAGACTTGGCAATCAAAAGATTATTGTTAGTATTGTAAAAAATTTTCAGCTGAGTGATGACATTGGAAATCAAGTTGCTTTAGGATCAAGAAGTGTGTGAGAGAAAGAAGAGGAGGTGGAAGCAACAAAGGTAAACAGTTTTTTTTCTGGGAGTTCATCTGTGAAGGGGAGAAGAAATACAGGAAAATAGTTTGAGGGTTTTAAAATTTGATGCCATCACTACTACTACCACCCTCTGAAGACCTCATGTGGCAAGCAACATGGTAAAGGCAGTTCAGTGTGCTCATGGAATGATCACACAGTATAAATGGTAGGGTGAAATTTGACAAGCTCATGAAGTTTTAGAGCTAATGAGGTTAAGGAACAGGAGGAATGATTATAGAGAAGCAGGATAGAAAAAGGTATAGACCATATTCAAATTCTACCAGAGTAACCAGAGTCTTCATCTATATGGACAGATTTGATGATAATGACCAGCAGGCAAACCCAAGCATTCAACTTCCTAAGCTGTGAATCCCAGAGTCCGGTAGAGTATTTTTTTTTCTCCATACCCTTTTGTCTTCTCCTCTACCCTTTCTGAGATCTCAGGAACCTAAAATCAGAATTTTATTCCCTGGCAAACTGCTCTTCACTGTTTCATTATTTTTAAATCCTTCTTTCTCTAGATAAATGATAGGATTATATTATTCTGAAAGTATATATCTTTAATTTTGTGCAGAATGTAGGGCTGCAGCTGGCTCTGGGGATTTAGCTCAAAAGATTAATAAGCTGGAAGATTCCGATTTCTGGTATGGTGTTTTAGGTGTCACCTCAGGGAAATCAGGTATTGATTTTGATTTTTATTAATAATTCAGTAAATCTCCCAACAGGTAGAGAACCTTTCAAATGGAGTATGGGTTTGTTCTTTCCCCATAGAAGGAGTATTCTGTTATTGTAATCAGTCAATCAGTTAACAAGCATTTATTAAGTCCTTACTTACAGTGTGCTCAATGTTGGAGACAAAAAGAAAGGCTAAAACATGGTCCCCACTATCTTGGAGTTCATATTCTAATCAGGGATCCAATACACAAAGAATTGTATATATATATATATATATATACACACATATATATGTATATATATATTTACACACACACACACACACACACACATATATATATATACATATGCATATACACACATATATAGTATAAATGAGAAGTAATGGGGAGGGGAAGGAATAGTAAAGGCTTCTCTCAGAAAGTGGGATATAACATGTCTTTTTTTTTAGGCAATTGGGGTTAAGTGACTTGCCCAGGGTCACACAGCTAGTAAGTGTTTGGTCTGAGACCAGATTTGAACTCAGGTTGTCCTGACTTCAGGGCCGGTGCTCTATCTACTGCGCCACCTAGTTGCCCTGGATATAACATGTCTTAAAGAAAACCAGAGAAGCAAGAAGACATGTATGAGAATATTCTAGGTATAGGGGGCCCCAATTTCTAGAGAGGAAGAAATGAAGGGAGGAGAAGTGGGGCTTGGTTAGGAGGAGAGGGCTTGGCTCAAGTTAACCCTAGTGGGGGAAGATAAGTATGATGTAAGAGAATTATTTCCCTATCCTATTCTTGATGGAAGAGGAAGTGAGGAGAACCCAACCAGCCATTATTCACAGCAACACCTATTGGTTACTTCAGGATAAGGGAGATGTGTGCAGGCAACAAGAAACTAGCCACTAAATGGAGATTGAAGATTAGATTAGAGAGGGAGGATGATCTAAGTTGTCATCTGATGGATAAAATTAAAGGGAGAGAGGATAATAAGAATCACAGAGGTCTTCAATGATCTATAATCTTTAATTTTAGGTATTCTAAATACGAGACTCCTGTCTAATGATCAATGAAATTACATACTGTTGGAAGTATTCAACCACATCAACATTGAGATTCTTGTTATAAATCCAAAATACTAAAGGAAGTGGCAGCTAAATGGAAGGACATCCATCAGATTTTACAAGAGGGGTAAACAAAGACATATTGGAGTTGCTTTGCAATACATCCAGAGGCTATAAAAGACATGAATTCCTAGGGCATGTGGCTATCTCATCTTGTGGTGCTGATGATTAACACAAACAAAAAAACTGTCAGAAAAATAATTATAAATAATGCACCTCTATGTGCTTGAGAAGATGAAGAAATAGAAAAAAACTATTAAGAATCTGAGAAACCATTCCAAACTAAATCAATATAAAATAATGATATTCAGTGATTTCAATGTGAAAATGTGGAAAAGGTAGGATGGTGAGAATTACCCTAGAAAAACATGGTACAAGATTAAGAAATGAAAGAGATCAAAATCTGGTGAATTCCTCAGAATCTTGTATATAGCAAATACTTTCTTCAAGAAGAGAGCCGGAAGTTGCTGGAGATGGTGAGCATGAAATGACCTCTTTAAAAAAAATAAAAATAAAAAGCAAATTGACTACATCTTAACAGATAAGAAATGGTGGGTTACTGGGAATCATTTCTGAATTCAGTTGTCTTTACGGAGTCAAACCACAGCAAAAATTAAACACAACACCAAATTAAAGAAAGAAAAAAAGACAAAAAGATGCTTCATACAATTTCAACAATTTGAATCTTGTAAAACAAGCCAAAAAATGGAAACCAAATAAAGGAAACAGTATTGATGCTGATAATTGTCTTTTATTACAGAAGTTTATTTGGCATAAAGTAATTGCCACAAAAAAAGCAAAAAAAAACCCCAGAAACTTTCTCAACCAGTAATGACTCAAAAAATTTTACCAAGCCAAGACACATGCCAGCCAAGGGTGATACCAATTTAGAATATAAATTTATTTACAAAACATTAAAGAGGAATATGGTAGAAACTTATAGGCAATATCACATCACGAAACAGTAAAGAGCGATAAAAGGAAAGATGAGTCTGCAGGAAGCATGGCATGATATCCAGCTAAACCAGATCATCCCAATTATAAAGCATGTTAACACTATGACTGGCATATAGTAGATATTATATAAATGTTAGCTATTATTACTGTTGTTTGTAGATGAAAATAGATGTATGTCAACAAACAAAAACAAATGAAAGAAATCTGTTATAATTTTTAAAACAAAAATGTTTTATTATGACAATAGAAATCCCATGTCTGGACTCCAACACCACAGTCTTTTTGTGATAAATTAGGGAATGGAAGTAACATTAAGGATAGGAAAGTTGTCTGGATCAGACATATGCATAAAAAACATCTGTGATGTGGATGAATTAATATTGAAAAGATTGCAGGATTGATTTTTTTAAGATATCTGAAAGGAGAAACAAAAAAGTGAGAAAAAGTAAAATCAATCAACAAAAATCATTTATCAAGTGAAAGAAAATAGAAGGGAAGAGAGAGAAGAAAGAGGAAGAGGAGGAGAAGGAGAGCTTGGAAAATAGAGGGACAATATTATGGCATATAAAAGGCAATTGAGAAGACATTAAAGGTCACCAAGTTATGTGTCAACTTCCTTATCTCCATAAAATCTTTTTGAGAAAGTCACTGTGTTACAACAGATCAATAGCCAGCTTCAGAATCAAGAAGTCATGGGTTCAAATTATACATCTGATATATACCAGTTGTATGACCCTTGACAAATCGCTTAACCTCTCAATGCCTTCAGTCAGCTCCTTAAGACTAAAAGTGATAGAACAATTGCTGATGTGCATTGGCAGAGCATATTCCTCACTCAGGGAACTCCTTGCCTGACATCATTAAAATCATAGACTTGGGGGAAAAATTTAATCTTTCTGAGAATGATGTACAAAAAGTGGAGGTTATCCCAGATGAATTTTTTAGAAGGGTACAATAGGACTTTTCAGAGTTCTTACAACAGGTTATGTCTTTTCAATGACTCAATAACCCACTGCATTTGTGATTTACAGGTTACTTTTAAAAGCACTTGATTCAATAGAGTAAAATAGAGGGTCTTCTCCACAAGGTGTCTCACATTCTTATGTTAAGATTTTATACACTTGAGAAATGCAACATTAGAAATATCTTTGTTCAATTCTGATTATCAATATCAAGAAGACATAAAAGAGGAAAATTTATATTCACCAAACATGATTAGCTATTGTCATGGAATGTGCTACACAAGTTCCAAATAGAATAGGAATTCTCAATAGGTCAGGGGTACTTAATTTTTTTTTTAATCCTGGTCCATTTGCTGGTCTGGTGAAAAGTGGGGACACCTTTTCAAGATAATCTTTTTAAGTGCATATAATAGAATATGTAAAATTATAAAGGAAGTCAATTATATTGAAATACAATTATCAGAGAGGATTCTGGGGAAATGAAAGAATAGATCAGAAAACTTTTGGCTCTCTACATTTCCTCCACAAAAAAAAAAAAAACAGAACATCACCTCAGAGGAAACATTGAACAATGGAAATAAACAAAAGTCTGGGTAAAGCAGTTGTACTCCTAAGGTAATTTGAGATGACCCCAGGAAAGACCCAACCCCCAGGATAGGAGGTTCAGCAAGAGTGAAGAGCAAACAGGCCTATTCTGCAGAATCAACAAACAACAAGCCCTGAGGGCAGCTGGAGTTGGTGGACAGTCTCAGCCTTAGAAACTTTCATCTCACAGACAGGCTGAATAGGAGAAAAATTGAAGGACCTTCCACTGTCAAGGGATGCCAAGCATAGCTGCACTGACCAGATACTTCCCAGGCTGTGGCTGAGGAGAGAAGCCAGCACACATGGAGTGAGCGCAAAGCAGAGAGGTGAGGACCTTGCTGGCTATGGGCACTTGTAGGAGAGCAGAGTCCCTGATTTCAGTTCCAGGTCAGAGAAGACAGTTGTAGTTTGCAGCCATCAGAGATACTGCAGGGAGCAAGATCATTTGTGGGAGAGTGTGGCTGGGGCCCCTGGTCATAGCTTAGTAGTGGAGAAGAGAGCCCAAGGTTGGGCCCGGAAATAAACCTTGGAAAATAACAGTAAGAAGGACCTGAGGCTTGGGGCATCATTCCCCATACTTCAGAACTACAATTTGATAACACTAATAGCTGCTAAAAAAAAGTAGTAATAATAATAATAAAATGAATAAAAGTAATTAAGCAAAGAAGAAAGAACCTAATCATAGATATCTACTATGGTGATAGAGAAAACCTGGGTTTATATTCAGAGGAGGAAGGGGCAGCTAGGTGGTGCAGTAAATAGAGCACTGGCCTTGAAGTCAGGAGGACCTGAGTTCAAATCCAGCCTCAGACCAAACACTTAACACTTCCTAGCTGTGTGACCCTGGGCAAGTCACTTAACCCCAATTGCCTAAAAAAAAATTAATTAAAAAAATATATTCAGAGGAAGAAAATAGAGCTAGAAAAAAAAAGCACCTCCTTTTTCAATGATAAATATCAAATGGTCCCAAGCACAAAAAGAGTTCTTGGAAGAAGTTAAAAAGGATTTTAAAAACCAAATAGGAGAGATTGAGGAAAAATTAGCAAAAAAAAAAAAAAAAAAAGCAATCCAAAAAAATTATGAAAAGGAAGTCAGCCAACTTGAAATAGAGAATCAAAAACTTAAGGAAGAAAATAATTCCTTGAAAACTAGAATTGGGCAAGGGGAAAGTCATGATGTTCTAAGACACCAAGAAATAATAAAACAAAATCAAAAGAATGAAAAAAATAGAAGAGAAAGTGAAGCATCTCATCAGAAAAACAAGTGATCTGGAGAACAGATAAAGGAAAAATAATATAATAATACTCACACTACCTCAAAATTACAACAAAAAAATTACAACAAAAAAGATAAAATATTACAAGAAATTATCAAGGAGGTGAAGCAGAAATAGAAAAAAAAAATCCACCAATCACCACCTGAAAGAGATCCCAGGAGGAAACCTTACAGGAATATCATAGCAAAGTTTCAAAGCTCCCATGTTAAGGAGAAAATATTGGAGTCAACAAGAAAAAAAAAACAATTTAAATATTATGGAGCTACAGTAAGAATTACACAAGACCTGGCCACTACTACCTTGAAAGACTATAGGTCTTAGAGTACTATATTTCAGAGAGCAAAAGAGATGGGGTTGCAACCAATGGTAACTTACCTAGCAAAGTTAAATATAATCCTGAATGGAAAAAATAGACATTTAATGAACTGAAAAACTTTCAGGTTTTTGAGACCAAAATCCTAGAACTTGAGGGAAAATTCAGTATATAACATCCAGGAGAAATACAAGGTAAACATCAAAGACCAATTATAAGAAACTCAATGATGTCAAATTGTTTACTTCTTATACATGAAAATATTTGCAGTACTCTTGTGACTGTTATCACTATTTGGGTTGTTTGAAAGAAAGTCTTGGGGGGCAGCTAGGTGGTGCAGTGGATAGAGCACTTGTCCTGAAGTCAGGAGGACCTGAGTTCAAATCCGGCCTCAGACCAAACACTTGGCACTTACTAGCTGTGTGACCCTGGGCAAGTCACTTAACCCCAATTGCCTAAAAAAAAAAAAAAAGAAAGAAAAATAAAGTCTTGGGCTGAGCTGTGTATGATGGGGTGATTGCGGGAAAAAAACTGTGTAGAGAGATAAAAAGAGTAATTATCTCCTACAAATGAGACACAAAAGGAAAAATTGATACAGAAGAAGCTAGTAGGTGGGAGGGTGGCTAGTACTAGAACTTTACTCTCACTAGGAATGAGTTAAAGAGGGAATGTATTTTATATATATAATATATATATAGAAGACTTTTATATACTATATATATAATATATATAGTATATAAAAGTCTTCTAAATTCGGAAAGAAATAAGAGGGCAAGGTGATAGAATAGGGGGAGAGGATAAGGGAGGGATTCTTGGAGGGGTGTGTATGTAGGTTAAGGAATACGAGGGCAAGGAAGCAGATAGAAGTAAAGCAGAGGAGTGAGGATGGATAGGGTAAATAGGGTGATAAGGATTGTGAGGAAAAATAGGAAGGAGGAAAATACACAACAAGTAAATGTAGCTTAGAATGTGAATGGGATGAATTTATCCATAAAACAGAAACTGATAGCAGATTAAAAATTTAAATTCAACAATATGTTGCTTTCAGGAAACACTATAAAAATAAGGGACACAATGATAAAATAAAGATCAGGAGTAGAATTTATTATGTAAAGAAAGCAGGAGTAGTAATCACGTTCTCAAAGTTAAAATTTAAATAGATTTAATCAAAAGAGAAAAAATGGAGAAACTACACTGTGTGTCACCAATATTATTCAACATTGTTTAGACTATTTAAAATAACTAGACAATATAAAATATCTGAGCATATACCTGCTAAAATAGACACAGGAATTATATAAACATAAATATAAAACACTTTTTATACAAATAAAGTCAGGGTTAAATAATTAAAGTAATATTTATTGTTCATGGGTAGGTAATGTCAATGTAATTTTTAAATGACAATTTTACACAACTAATCTATTTATTCCATGTCATTCCAATTAAATTACTAAAAAATTATCTTACTGAGTTAGAAAAAGTAATAACAGAGTTCATTTGGAAGAACAAAAGGTCAGGAACTTCCAAGAGCTTAGGGAAAAAGATGTAAAGGAAGCAGATTCAGCAGTATCAGACCTTAAACTGTTTTATAAAGTGAGAGCATTGTTGAAGTGTAAAATGGATAATTTTAATTACTTTAAATTAAATTTTTTTTGTATGAGTAAAACCTATGCAGCCAAGACTAGAAGGAATGTAGAAAATTGGGAAAACTTTTTCATAGGTGATCTCTCGGATAGGATGTGACAGGGTTGGAATATTGCTGTAGCATAGGAAACGATGAGCTGGATGATTTGGAAAAACATAGAAAGACTTGGACTTATGAAGGAAGATTCTATCCACCTTCAGAGAAACAGATGACAAGTGGAAATAAATATAATACCTTCTTACATGTATATGCATGAGTGTATTGTATATATGTGTATATTTATAGATATGTATAAGTATATTTATCCACACTTAATTGTAGTCTTCTTTAGGGTGGGGGGTTGGAGGTAGGGAAAGAAATGAAGTAAAAAGCACACAGGAAAGAAAAAAAGAAAACCTACAAGGAAGCAAAGAAAAGCTGGGCAGCTTTGAAAACAATGTGCAGTATTTATTATATAGGTTTTCTTGAAAAGGAAATTTATTGTTTTATATTGAATCCTCTCATGTTCTGCCAGGTACATTGCAATGATTTTTTTTCTTTTATTATTTTGTATTTGTTTAAAATAAATAAAAAATTCACCAAAAATAAAAAAAGAAATACAATTATCAAAACAAAATTCAGGTTCATAGGTTCCAGATTAAAAATCTGAGATCCTCCAGTTGTCTCAATTGAATTTAGATTTCACTGGTGATTTGAATAATTACTAGCTTAAATTTACATTAAAATGTACATATATTATCTCATTTGATGCTTACAACAGCCTCATGAAGTAGATGCTATTATAATATGGAAGCCATATGGAAGATGAGAAAAATGGGTACACTTTATTCTGCTCTTCTTTGCATCTCTGATGCTTCCAAGATTCTTTCTAACACAAAAATCCTTTCATGTAAAAGTCGGTATTCTTCTGGTGGTGTTCTATGGTGGTGAGTCACTGCATCATGGAATGCCATAGGGTCTCCAAAAAAAAAGAACACCTCAGGTAAGCTAAAAGAAAATGGAAAGGTGCACAGTGGACTTAAGGAGGCTACTTTATGTCACTTAATGGGGACTTGAATTCAAGATGGGCCATAAAGGATTTGTATGTTGACTAGTAAAAAAAAAAAAATGGGCCAATCATATGGAGAGAGCAAGGGATTATAGATGGATGGTCCAAGTGTTGTGCTAGCAGAATGTTAAGAGGCCTGGATGACTCTGGTGATTTGAGTAAAACCTCTGTAGGTTTTGTGGAATGACACAGATATGATATGGACAAGAATAACACTGGATAAAAAGGTATGAATAGATTGTAATCTGCCTTGTTGGAGATAGTTTAATGGAAGACAGTTGGAGGACATTTTAATGAAAGTATGGCTCCATTGAAGTATTAAATTATTTCTTGGTAACAATTCTGAGAGCTAAGTAGAGAGAGCATCGTAGAGAAGCACAGAATGGTGAAAGAGTGAACTAAAATTAAAAAGCTAGGCAATGTTGGAACCACGATTTAAACTAAGGCCTTTTGACTCCAAAACCAGTCAACTTGTAAAAAAAAATTAATTTGGAGGTCTTTTTATTCCTCAAATCACAGGCCAGAGGTGTTTGCTTGTCATGTATTTGTCTAAAGCTATTTCTGGTTGCATATTATTTCTGGTAGGTTTTCAGCACTACCTCTGCCCACGTTAGTGACAGGAAGAAGGCAGCTTTTATAGTTGGCCGTTTTTACAGCTGCACTGTATCACCATTATTAACGTAGTTTGTAGGCAATTTATGGATGGCTCAAGTTTCTGTAACTTAAAGGTCACGGTTCTTTAATAAAAGACTAAAGGCTATTATCATTTATCTGCTTTCTTTTATGGCTCCCAGTAGGAAATGCAGAAGGATAACATTGATAATTCATGGAGATTCTTATTTAAGTACTTTAAATATAACCCTGAGAACTGGAAATGGTATCCTGGCATAATAACAATACCTTACCTGTGTGATGATTTATTACACAGATTTCCTCATCTCTTTCAAGCAAATCAGATTTGTTCTTTCTCTGCTGTGAGTTGTCAGCTTTGTTCTCACCATCCCCAATAGACTCCTCTCTAATGAATTCCAACTTTCCCAATACTATTCACATTCTGGGACAGCAAAGATAGTCAGAAGTATGAAAGAACTGTCTCAGGGAGCTCTAAATTAAAGACCAGACAACATTAAATGCATTTTAGAAATCATTTTACTAATCATTTTTTGGTTTTATATCACATTTATTTCTAAATTATGTCCCTCCTATTTCCCTTTTTCAGTGAACCATCTCTTACAGCAAAAATTTAAAGAGAAGGTTAAAAAAAAACAGCTCAGCAGAACTAACCAACACATTAATAGCTCGAATTCATATAGTGCTTTAAGGTTTGCAAAGCACTTTACAAATGATCACATTTTATTCTCACAACAGCCATCAGAAATAGATGATATTGTTATTTCCATTTTACATATCAGAAACCAGGGCAAACAGAGGTTAAGTGACTTGCCCAGGATCACACAACTAGTAAGTGTCTGAGGCCAGATTTGAACTCGGGCCTTCTTTACTCCTGGCCCAGTTCTTTATCCAGAGCCACCTTGCCCTTTCTGATCATGTCAGACATTATAAGCAATATTCCACACCCAGAATGCATTATCTATGCAAGGAAGTAAATGAAATGCATTTTGTCAACTCCTACCCAGAGCCATACTTGGACATTATAATTAAATAGAGTTTAGTTTCTTTTTTGTTGTTGTTTTATATATTTCTAAATCATATTGCTTTATTTATGTTGTTTTAATCATAATGTATGGTGTTTTCCTGGTTTTACTTACTTTTCTCATATTCAAATATAAATATAAAACTCATATAAATCTTTACTTCTTTGAATTCTTTATATTTATATTTATCTATTTATAATTTCTTACAATATGATAGTACCTTACATTCATGTTCCAGCTTATTTAACTATTTTCCAATTGATGGATTTCCAGTTCTTTTCTACTGGAAAAAAAAAAGTGTTGCTATAAATATTTTAGTATGGGTGAAAATTTTCTGTCTTTAACATCATACTGCTATATACCTAGTGGTGGGATCTATTAATCAAGGAGTGATAGTGTTTTTGTTACCTTTTTTAGAACGCTTCTAAATTGCTTTCCAGAATGTTGGACCAATTCAGAGCTTCACCAGTACTGTATTAATGTGTCTGTCTGTCTTCTTTAGTTTTTCCAAATATTTTATTTTTTTCAATCGTATGTAAAAAAATTTAACATTTTTTTTAAAAAACTTTGAGTTCCAAAATCTTTTCCTCTCTTTCTATCCTTTCCACTCATTGAGAAGGCATGCAATTTGACATAGAATATACATACGTGGGCAGTATTTATTTTCCTTTTCTGTCATATTGGCCAATCTGATAAGTATTACCTCAGGTAATAGGTAATAGATATTACCTTATCTAGTATGTGATACCTCAGAGTTGTTTTAATTTGCATTTCTCTAATCAATAGTGATTTAGAGCATTTTTTCATATGACTGTAGACAGTTGTTATTTCTTTGTCTGAAAACTACCTATTTAAATCCTTTATCCATTTATCAATTGGAGAATGATTCTTTTTTTTTATAAATTTGATTTAGTTCTCTATATATTTGAGAAATGAGTCCTTTATCAGACACTTGTAAAAAAAAAAATGTTTCCCAGCTTTCTGCTTTCCTTGTAATCTTGACTGAATTGTTTTGTTTGAGCAAAAACATTTTAATGTGATACAATCAAAATTATCCATTTTGTATCCTGTAATGTATTCTATCTCCTCTTTGGTCATAAATGTTTCCTTTATATGTAGATCAGACAGATAAGCTATTCCATGCTCCCCTAATACGTTTATGGTATCACCTTTTATGGCATCACCAAAATCATGTACCCATTTTTACCTTATCATGGCATGCATTTTGGAATGTTGGTCCATACCAAGTTTCTGCCAAGCTACTTTTCAGTTTTCCCAGCAGTTTTTGTCAAATAGTGAGTTCTTGTCCCCAAAACTTGGATTTTGGGGTTTATCAAACACTAAATTACTATGGTAATTTACCACTGTGTATTGTGTATCTAATCCATTACATTGATCCACCACTCCTATTTCTTAGTAAGTACCGGACTGTTTTGATGATTACCACTTTGTAATCCAATTTGACATCTAGTACAACCAAGCCAACTTCTTTGACATTTTTTCCCATTGATTACCTTGCTATTCATGACTTTTTGTTCTTCCAAGTGAATTTCATTATTTTATCCAGCTCTATAAAATAATTTCTGGGTAGTTTGATCGACATGGCACTGAATGAGTAAATTAATTTAGGTGGAATTGTCATTTTATTGTTTATTTTATGAACTTAAGAACTTATGAACAATTAATATTTTTCCACTTGTTTAGATCTGACTTTATTTCTGTGAAAAGTGTTTTCTAATTGCTTCATATAGTTACTGTGTTTGTCTTGGCAGGTAGAATCCCAAGTATTTCACATTTTCTAAGGTTATTTTAGGTGGAATTTCTTTTTCTGTCTCTTGTTACTGGTAATATATAGAAATGCTGATGATTTATGTGGGATTATTTTCTATCCTACAACTTTGTTGAAGTTGTTAATTATTTCAACTAATTTTTAATTGATTCTCTAGGATCATCTAGGTGTATAATCATCTCATCTTCAAAGAGTGATAGTTTTGGGTTTTTTTCCTCATTGCCCATTCTAATTCTTTCGATTTAATTTTCTTCTTTTATTGCTATAGCTAGCATTTCTAGGACAATATTAAATAGCAGGGGTGATACTGGGCATCTTTGCTTCATCCTTGATTTTACAGGGAAGGTTTTTATTACAGATTATACTTTGTCAAAATCTTTTTCTGCATCTATTGAGATAATTATATGATTTCTGTTGTTTTTGTTATTTATATAATCAATTATGCTGGTAGTTGTCCTAATTTGAACCAGCTCTCAATTCCTGCTATAAATCCCACCTGGTCATAGTTTATTATCTTTGTAATATATTGCTATGATCTCTTTGCTAATATTTTATTAAAAATTTTTTGTATCAATATTCATTAGAGAAATTGTCTATAGTTTTCTTTCTCTGTTTTGACTCTTCCTGAAATATTTATGTCATAAAAGGAATTTGGCAGAATTCCTTCTTGCCATATTTTTCCAAATAGTTTATATAATATTGGAATTAATTGTTCTTTAAATATATTTTAGAATTCATTTTTGAATTCATCTGTTCCTGGGGATTTTTTTCTTAGGGAGCTCATTGATGGCTTGTTCCATTTTTTTTTTCTAAGATGGGGTTATTTAAACATTCTATTTTCTCTTCAGTTAATCTGGGCAATTTATGTTTTGGCAAACATGCATTCATTTCACTTAGATTGTTAGATTTATTTGCATATAGTTGGGGAAAATAGCTCTTAATAATTACTTCAATTTCATCTTCATTAGTGGTGAATTCACCCTTTTCATTTTTTGATACTGTAAATTTGGTTTTCTTCTTCTTTAAAAAGCAATTTAACCAATGATTTATCTATTTTACTGTTTTTTTCATAAAACCAGCTCCTAGTTTTATTTATTAGTTCAATGGTTTTCTTATTTTCAATTTTATTAATATCTCCTTTGACTTTCAGGATTTTTAATTTGGTGTTTAATTGGAGATTTTTAATTTGTTATTTTTCTGGGGTTTTTTTTAGTTGCAAGCCTAATTCATTGATCTGTCTTTCTCTATTTTATCTATGTATGCATTTAGAGACATAAATTTCCCCCTAAGTACCACTTTGGCTGCATCCCATAAATTTTGGTATATTGTCTCATTGTTATCCTTCTCTTTAATGAAATTATTGATGGGTTTTATGATTTGTTCTTTGATCTACTCATTCCTTAGGATTCAATTAATTTCAATTTCAATTAATTTTTCCATCTATATTTCCATGGCCCTTTAATGTAATTTTTATTGCATTATGATCTTAAGAGGATGCATTTAATATTTCTGCTTTTCTGCATTTGGTTTTGAGGTTTTAATGTCTTAATACATGGTCAAATTTTTGTGTAGGTGCCATGTTCCCCTGAGAAAATGATATATCCCTTTCTATTTTCATTTGATTTTTTTCAGAAGTCCATCATATCTAACTTTACTAAAATTTTACTCATCTCCTTAACTTCTTATTTCTTTTGGGTTAGATTTATCTAGGTGCTGAAATGGTAAAGTTGAGATCCACCCCCTACCCAAGCAAGGTTTTACTGCCTATTTCCTCCTATAACTCACTTAACTTTTCCTTTAAGAATTTGGCTGCTATGGGGCAGCTATGTGGTGCAATGGATAGAGCACTGACCCTGGAGTCAGGAGGACCTGAGTACAAATCCGGCCTCAGACACATAATACTTCCTAACTGTGTGACTCTGGGCAAGTCACTTAACCCCAATTGCTTCACTAGAAAAAAAAAAATAATTTGGATGCTATTCTAATTGGTTCATATCATGTTTAGTATTGATATTATTTCAATGGCTATTGTACCTTTTAGCAAAATGTAGTTTCTCTGCTTATCTATTTTTATTAGATCTATTTTTGCTTTTGTTTTGTCTGAGATCATAATTGTTACCCCTGTTTTTTTTTTTACTTCAGTTGAAGAATAGTAAATTCTGCTCCAGCATCTTATTTTTACTCTTTTTGTTCTTCTGCTTCAAGTGTATTTCTTATAAACAATATGTTATAGGATTCTGGTTTTTAGTCCACTTTGCTATCCACTTCTGTTTTATAAGTGAGTTGATCCCATTTACATTGACAGTTATGATCATTGTGTATTTCCCTCCAAGCTACTTCCCCCATCTCTCTCTCTCTCTCTCTCTCTCTCTCCTATTTTCCTCTCAAAAGTGTTTTCCTTCTGACCACAGACTCTCCCAATCCACTCTCCATTCTATCAGCCCCTTCATTCTCTTATCTTCCTCTACTTCTATTTCCTATAAAGTAAGAAATTTCTATACTCAAATGAGTATGTATGCAATTCTGATGAGAGTAAGGGAAAAGTATTACCCACCACCCTTCCCATCTTCCCCTCCACTGTAAAAGCTCTTTCATGCCTCTTTTATGTAAAATAATTTACCTCATTCTACCTCTCCCTTCCTTCTTAAGTGCATTCCTTTTCTTCTCCCCTTAATTTTATTTTTTTATATCATCCCATCATAGTCAACTCATTTGTGCTCTCTGTACATCTTCTATACATCTTCTAACTGCCCTAAAAATGATAAAGTTCCTAGGAGTTAAAAGTATCCTTTTTCATGTAGGAATGTAAATAGTTTAACCTTATTGAACCCCTTACTATTTCTCTTTACTGTTTACTTTTTTCTGCTTCTCTTGAGTCTTGTATTTGAAAGTCAAAAATTATTTAGCTCTGGTCTTTTCATTAGAAATGCTCAAAAGTCCTCAATTTTATTAAATGTCCATTTTCCCCCTGAAGGACTCAGTTTTGCTGGGTAGGTGATACTTGGTTGTAATCCTAACTCCTTTGCCCTCCAAAATATTGTATTCCAAGCCCTCTTGATTTCTTTAATGTAGAAACTACTAAATCTTGTGGCTTCTTGACTGTATGTCCACAATATTTGAATTGTTTCTTCCTGGCTACTTGTAGTGTTTTCTCCCTAACCTGAGAATTCTTGAGTTTGACTGCTACATCCCTAAGAGTTTTCATTTTGGAATCTCAAGAGGTGATTGGTGGATTTTTTTCAATTTCCCTTTTATTCTCTGGTTCTAGAATAATAAGGTAGTTTTCCTTGAAAGATGATGTCCAGATTCCTTTTTGATCATGGCTTCAGGTAGTCCAAAAATTTTGAAATTATCTCTCCTCAATCTATTTTCCATATTGGTTGTTTTTCCAATGAGATATTTCATATTTTCTTCTATTTTTTCATTTTTTAGATTTGTTTTATTATTTCTTGATGTCTCATTGAGTTATTAATTTCCACCTGCCCAATTTTAATTTTTAAGGAATTATTTTCTTCAGTGACCTTTCATAATATCTTTTTTCCATTTGGTCAATTCTACTTTTTAAGGAGTTCCCTTTAGTGGATTTTTGTGCCTCTTTGGCATTTGGCCTAATCTATTTTTTAAAGTGTTATTCTCTTCAGTATTTTTGGGTATTGTGCTTCCTTTTCCAAGCTGTTTATTCTTTTTTTATGACTTTCTTGCATCACTCTCATTTATTTTCCCAACATTTCCTCTGCCTCTCTTATTTGATTTTTTAAAAATTTTTTTAGCTCCTCCAAGGCCTGAGATCAATTCACACTCTGCCTTGGGGTTTTTCTTGTAGTTCCTTTGATATTTTTTGTCTTCTTCTGAGTTTTTGTTTTAATCTTCCCTGTCATCACAGTAATTGTCTATGGTCAGGTTCTTTTTATTTTTAGCTGTTTGCTCATTTTTTGGTTGTTTGCTCATTTTTCTTTTAACTTTATACTAAAGTTGGACTCTGCTCCTGAGGTAGAGAAAACACTGTTCCAAGCTTCAGGATTTTTGTGCCACTATTTTCAGAGCTAGCTCTGGAGTTCTGCAAGCTCTCAGTTCTTCCAGGGTGTTATTATCTAAGAAGGGGTGTGGTCACTGCTCTCCTGGACTGTGTTCTTGTCTGTGAGTGACCAAAAGCATTCTTTTCCACCCTGGAATTGAGACCAGGGTCCCCATGCCTCCTGCTAGTACTCCTCCTCACCCTGGGACTATCACCTGAAACCTCATAAGGGCAATGCAACAGAGTCCTGCTCTCTGTGCCAGTAAAAGGAACCCTATAATCTTCTTACCAGTTGTCTTACCTACTTACCATCTGTGGTTTGAGAGCTCCAGAAACTGTCACCACTACTGATTCAGTCACTTCCAAGGCCTGCTGCTGGCTTTGGGCCCAGCCTGCACTGGTGAGGCCTGATCTGGACTGAACTCCACCCCAATGAAATAGATTTTCTTTGCCAACCTTCCAAATTGTCTTGGATTGGAAAATTATTTCACTCCATCCTTTTCTTGTTTCTGCCACTCCAGAATTTGTTTTGAGACATTATTTTAACATTATTTGGAGGTGAATTTGAAAAAACTCAGGCAAATCCTTGCCTTTATTCTGCCATCTTGAATCTGTTATGTGTCTGTTTTCTTGTGCCCTCAAGGAAGGCTTTATAGTTATTTGAAAACAATTCCTCTCTCAACTATTTCCTACCTTCACTAATGCATGTATTTTTCTTTCTCTAAAGTAATTCTATCAGAGTAGCATTCCAAGATCATTTCATCATGGTTCATAAGACTAACTTTGAGCACAATTATGTGCTTTAAGATATACAATCCAAATATGGATAATGCATCTTTCCTAAGTTTGATGAACATGTGCTTCTACAGACTCTTAGAACAATAACAACAACAAAAAAAAAATCCTCAATGATAACTACAAAAGAATTGCCAACAAAGCCTTCTGGCAATCAGAAATATTCAAGATACAAACTGAGTTCAGGGTGAACTACCAGAAAAAATAAGGAATGCAGAGCAGGGAAGAAGAAAGAAAGAGCTGGGAATAGGAAATTAACCTTGGCAGCGTTAAATCAAAAGACTAAAAGGGAGAGCTGGCATCGTAACAGTAAAATCAATTTTCAGTGGTCAAAAGCTTCATTTAGAACTTTCTTTATTCCTCCCTTATGCATTCATCATACACCATTTTATATTACAATTATTTATATTCCATCTCGTCTGGTAGTTTACAAACTTCTAAACAGTAATGATCATTTCTTGTTTATATATCTATATGCTCAAAGTTGAACACAGGATTTTACACATAAGTAGATGTTTACTGCTTCTTAAATTGAAAAGAATTCAAAGTCAAATATGCATCACTAGGATAAATATGAGTTCAAGAAAGATATGAGACTTGGTCAAAGGGATAACCAAGATGAAAAATGAATGAATGAATGAATGAAAAAGCATATTTTAAAATTTTACTATGTGTCAAGCATTGTGCTAAGTCCTGGCAATACTAATAAAAAAGGAATCTGTACTCAAAACAATCTAATAGGGGCAATAATAAATAGAAGAGAGTTCAGCTACAGAGTAGATGGAAAGACCCAAAGGTTCTTAGCATCCAGCACCAGAACAAATTGTCATTCTCTTTGACAAAATAATAATAATGATAATAATAATAGCCAACATTTATAGCCAGACACAATACTAAGGGTTTTACAATTATTATCTTATTTGATCCTTACAACAACCCTAGGAGGTACGTGCCATTATTACCCCTAGTTTACAGATGAGTAAACTGAAGCAAAAAAAAGAAGTCAAGTGATTTGTGTAGGGTCATACAGCTAGTACATGTCTGAGGCTATATTTAAACTCAGGTCTTCATGATTCCAGATCCAGCTCTCTATCCACTGTGCTACCCAGATGTTAAATAGTATCAATTCATGGCCTTGAACCATATAAGAATACCAAGGATGTTTTTGGCAAGAACTTTCTTTCCTAGTTCTTCATTAGCTACTGAAGAATTTAGCATTATAGCACCTATAGAGGCAGTTGAAAGGTCAAGTCTGTCTGGGGGTTGCTCCACTGACAAGGTGGCTGACCCAGTGGGCACTGCTATTCCAAGGGCTCTTGAGCACTGTGTCTGGGTTGTCCTCTGCCAGAGTCCAATTAGGAGGTGGTGATTTCGGTTGTGGCAGTGGTTTGCCCTGCCAGGCACATGTTACCTCATATATCTCCTTTGGTCGTGTGAAACAACCTCTAATGATCCAGGTTATACATCTCTAAATGCTTAGTAATAATTATTCAACTTATTAATGATTTCTGTGCAGGTAAGATTGTACTGAGTGGATTATAACAGGCAGTCAGTCAACAAGCATTTAGTAAGTGCTTGCTATAAACTAGGCACTATGCTAAATACTGGGGATACACAGAAAAAGAGAAAGATTTTAGCTCTGAGATTTTGTAAATTACAGCAAAATATCAATTAGCTGCAAGGAGATTATTCATTTTATGAATTATACATGAAAACATAGGGTTGCTTCTCCCTTGATGCCAAGCTAGAACTAGGGCTATTGACAAAAGATTCACGTTGAGAAAGGCCCAGAGTTGGGTACAAAGGAAATGAATGTCATGAAGAGTATAATTCTGGGTATCTTCAAAAGAGATCAGAATATTTTCTATTTTGTTTTAGAAGCTTATCTTCATAACTCATATTTTATGGCTCATTAAGTCTACTTGAATGTCTCACTCTCATGACTCAAAGATACACCCAAGCTAGAATTGCTCATAACAATAACATCTGGGCTCATGGAAACCTCTCTACCTCTCAGAGCAAGATATATTAGCTGCACTTCAACTTCAAATACTTCATCTGTCTAAAGTAGCAATATACTGCTGTTATATTTTGTTCCAATAACCCTTATACATCTTCTTTTTGCAATGACAGTAAGTGTGCCAAATGGATATATGAAAAGACTGGAATGTTTCCAAGAAGCCTGATAATAATGGAAGAAATGCACAAAAACTGGAGTAAACAAGGTGACTAGAGGTTTTTACAGAATTGCTAATGTTCTATAAAATGTGGCCAAAGAAGTTACCTTGGGTCCTCTGAAATAAAGTCTTTTTAATAGACTCATAGGATTTAGAACTAGAGAGGATTTTTGAGATCATCTAAACCAATCCCTTCATTTTAGAGATGAGGACATTCAGACATAGAAAGATTAAATGATTTGTACAACATCACACAGGTAATAAGTAGCAGAGCTGAGATTCAAACCCCTATCCTCTGATTCCAAATCCAATACTCTCCATGATATCATCCAACCAAAGAAATCAGATATCCTTGAAGATGGTAGAAAATCGTCTTCATGCTGTGGTGTCATCTTTGTGCTATGAAGCACAATAATTGTACAAGTTAATATTTTACAAAGGTAATTCATAACTTTGATGAAGGCAATTTTCTAATGTATAAAAATATCCATGCTGTTCCATGAGTTGTCTGTCAGGTAGTACTTAAAGTTGCTTAATTGTTTGAAAGGGAGGAACTTGCATGGCTCTTCTCAATTATATTTTTTAAAAATATTGTCTTAGAACAGGAAGAGTGATGTCAAACTCTAATAGAAAAAGCACCATTAAACCCTCATTAAACCCTGCAGTAATCTGGGACTCCTCTGATTTCTCTATCAGGCCCCAGAAAGCTCTTGATTGGGAAAACCTCATGATCCTGCAAGATTCCAGAAGTCTTGGAACTCCATCTCATCACCACCTTCTGTCCCTCTGACTGGAGGATGGAGCCATGAACTCCCAAACCTTCATTTAAGGAGGGATCTCAGCTCTGCAGGGCTTCTCGTTTTTCACCTGGTTGCACTACTTCAGATTTTCTCTGACTTTTTCCACTATGCCTCTACATCAAGTACCTTCCCCATTCTTCCCCCACCTTTTTGCAGTTCCTTTTATTTGTTGTCTTCTCTTATTAAATTGTAAACTCCTTGAAGGCAGGAACTGTCTTTTTTAATATTTGTATACCCAGTTCTTAGCATAGTACCTGGCTCTTAATAAATGTAATTGACTAACTAGCTGACTAAGCCATACATAAGAATCCTTGTGAGCCACATGAAGACCTAGAAAACTATATATTAATTAATTATTGATGTTATTTTTTATTTTTATTTATTTTGTTAAATATTTCCCAAATGCCTTTTAATATGGTTCTCTAGAGTATTGAGGATTACAATACAGCCTCTTGTCTATGTATTTGACACCTTTGCAATGCAAATGGAAAATCCATGGTGTTCTTCAAATTCTCACTTAATCGCATTTGCCTCACTTCCTCATCTCTAAAATGAGCTGGAGAAGGAAATGGCAAACCATTCTAGTATCTTTGCCAAGAAGACCCTAAATGGGGTCACAAAGAGTGAGACATGACTGAAATGACTAAACAATAACAACAAAAGTCCTGATGGGACTTACAGTTTAGCAACTGGGGTGGGGGGGTAGGAAGAGGGCCTTCAAATATAAGTACAGATAACGAATAAATAATTATTCGTTACAACTTATTTAGAGAGGTACAAAACAAAGGGTTATGGGAGATCCAGAGGAATACATTGTTACTGATGGGTAGAGAAAATGGCATTTGAGTGGGACTTTGGAGGTTGGGTATGAAATAAAAAAACAGAAAGAGAAAAATACATTTTAGACATTGGAAATAAGGTACCATAAAGATTTCTGGGTAGTTCTACCTGCTGAAGTAAATTGGAGTAATCCCTCTTCAACATGACAATCCTATAAACACCTGAAGATACCTATCATGTTCAGCACTTAACACTGTGCCTAGCAGGTTTGTGTTGTTATTGCTACTGCTGTTGTTGTTCAGTCATTTTAGTCATATCTGACTCCTCATGACTGCATTTGTGGTTTTCTTGGCAAAGATATTGAAGTAGTTTACCATTTCCTTCTCCAGTTTATTTTACAGTTGAGGAAACTAAGACAAACAGGGTTAAGTGAATTTGCTAGGGTCACACAACCAGTAAGTGTCTAAGGCCAGATTTGAACTCATGCAGATGAGTTTCTCTGACTCCAGGCACAGCATTCTATCCACTGCACCACCTAATAAATATTGATTTATTGATGCCCTCCCTCCCCAGTCTTCTCATCTCCAGGTGAAACATCTCTTTATCTGACCCTAAAATGGCATGTCTTCACCTTTAACGATGTTGGTTGTCCTCTGAACCCAACATATATTCAACATATGCTCTGACCAAGTCAGAGCAAAACAGAACTCTCATTAACTTATGCCTAGAAATTAAGCATTTTAAGACAACTAAAAATTTCATTAGTTTTTTTTTATCCACCATATTATCACATTGTTGATTTCCATTGAATTTGAAGCGCACTAAAATCCCCAGATCATTTTAAGACATAAGTTATCTATCCTTTATTTTGTGTTTATGGGTTAAAGTCTTTGAATCCAAGTATAATACTGAACACTTGCCCCTGTTAAATTTTATCTTAGTGGATTCAATTCAATGCTCTAGTCTGTCAACATCTTTGGGGATCCTGATTCTGTTATACAATCTGTTCCCAATTTTGTATCATCTGCAAATTTTATAAAAATGCCATCTCTGCCTATACCCCAGTCATTGATAAAAATGTTAAATAGCACAGGGACAAACATAGATCCTTAAGGCACTCCACAGGACCTCCATCCAACTTAACATGGAACCATTAATAACTGCTTTGGGGGTCTAACCATTCAACTGGTGCCAAATTCATCTAATTGTACTATCATCCAGCACATATTTCTATATCTTTTCCATGAGAATAGAATAAGAGACTTTTCCAAATACTTTGGTGAAATTTAGGGGGAAAAAACTGTAACTACAGTATTCCACTGATTTAAGTAACTGTACAAAAAGTAAATAAGGTTAATCTGACATGACCGTTCTTGATGAAATCATTCTGGCTCTGTAGAGCCAGATAGATAGATAGATAGATAGATAGATAGATAGATAGATAGATAGATAGATAGATAGATAGATAGATAGATA
>NW_020946636.1:0-30277 GCF_900497805.2 Vombatus ursinus | reverse complement strand
AGGGAAGGGAAGGGAAGGGAAGGGAAGGGAAGGGAAGGGAAGGGAAGCAGTTAGGGGGTATGGAATGGACAATGAATGAACCAACAAAGGATAATGAGAAGGAATGCTTAGAGGTAGAAGAGAAGTCAGAAGAGAGTTGTGTTATGAAAACCCAGATTGAAAAGAATGTGCAGGAAAAATGGTTACCAATAACATCAAATACAACATGTAGGTCATGAAAATTAGGACTAAGAAAAGACCATCAGATATGTCAATTAATAGATCAATGTTAATTATGGATAGACCAATTTCAGTTGAAGGGTAAGGTTGGAAATAATTTTACAGAGTTAAGTAAATGAAAGAAGTGGAAATATAGTCACTGAATGTAGACAGCTTTTTTTCTAGGATAAAATCAGCCTAGGATAGAATTTCTAGGAGTCAGGAAATGTGTCTATTATGTGCCATGCAGTGTGATAAGTGCTTTACAAACACGGTCATATTTGATTTTCATAATAATCCCATGAAGTAGAGTGGGGTGATTATTATCTCAGATCTTTCTGACTCTAGGACAAGTGCTCTATCAATTGTGCTAGGTAGCTGTCTATCTCACATTGTTATATATAATCTGAGATTTTGAAAAGGCATGATAGAGGATTAAGTACAAACCTCTACCTGCTACAAAAGTATTCCTCCTAGATCCCTAATGTGTCAACAGAGTTTGTGTTTCAATGCTTTCAGATACAAGCTCTTCATAGAATACAAGTTCTACGATATGGCAGGGACCATATCTTCTCTATTGCCTAGCAGAGTACTTTTCACATATTCTGATACTTCACACATCTATGATTTCATTGACATAAGTATTTCTTCCACCCACCCACTGAAATTATCTGTATCCTGAATACAACTGAGAAGATGCTTTTCATCATTATTGTGGTCAAACAATTCATCACTCTACAGTCTATTAGTGAGCCTCTTCGAATTTAGACTGGTCTTTGGATGACAGATATATAATCTATGTCTGAACCCACATACTTGACAAGACCTGAAACATCTCATGTTCCACTGGTATATCATTTGATAACTAAGAATGCAATTAGGCATAAAAATAGGACTTTAAGAGAAAGTATGATTTGTGAAAATTTATGGGAAGAACAGGTACAAGTGTCAATGTTATCTAAACTTCACTTAATGCCAATTTGAAATACATTGGTCTAGCAGGAAGTTTAAAAATATGGGGTTAGTTGTGAATTGTATGTGGCAATAAATGGCTAACTCAAGTAGCATTTATATTTACTCATGTATCTATTGCAAAGGACACTTGCTACTGAATAAATATAAAATGATAATTCTAGTAAGAAAAGCAAGTAAAAGTGTTCATTTGAGAAAGTATTTAGTAAATTCAAAGTCTGAACACATATTTACCAAGCAAATTGAAATGTTGATTGTTGTTAAGCTTTAGAGCAAAAAACAATTTGCTAACTCTTTTCAGGAATCTGAAAATTTGCCCGAATGATTGAGCATTCCAACTTGATTTGGACATATGAGAAGAAAGGAAAGATCAATCCAATTTTGTTTGATTTTTAAATATTCTTGCACTAGCTACAATATCCCCACTTCCAGATCTTGACCATAACTTGATGCAGTTGAACTCTTAACTCTCTTATTTTTTGAGTCTCTTGCCCATTTACAATATCGTCCACCATCCCACTGCTTTTGCTTCTACACATACGCTGCTCAATAAAACTGGAGAAAATTACAAAATTGTGCTAAGTGGTTCCACTACAAATTTACATTAACATAACCTAAACTAGAGCCTCACTATTAAAAGTCAATCTTTTTATGCTTTCCTACCCCTACTCATTACTTTACTCACCACAGGAGCTCTCCCAAAGCTTTTCATCCCTCTTCAAACCTTCCATGGTTCCCCCACCCTCACCCTTTCATCTGAGAACCTTACTGAACTGCAAAAAATTAGGTCATTCACGGAGAGCTACCTCTTCTTGGTGAAGGAAAGCTAGGTTGTTCAGTGGATAGAATGCTGAGGGTGGAGTCAATTAAATCCAGCCTCAGAGACTTAGTAACCATATGACCTTAACCAAATCACTTAACCTGTGTCTACTTCAGTTTCCTCAACTGTAAAATGGGATAGTAATGGTACCTACCTCATAGAGTGAAGAAAGCATTAAATAGAAATCACCCATCAGAACTTATCAGAGGACATATCCCAAGTGTGGCAGGAGAAATATCTCAACCCCAATCCCTATGTAGGTTAGGCTAGTTTTTCCTTAAAGTTATTGAAACATTCCTGAACACTAGCTTGGTTCAAGGGACTAAGGAAACAGATGTTTGGCATTACTTCTCATTCTTTGAGTTCAAGGCTGCCATAAGGAGCTAGAAGGTATAAACTGTAATAGGAACTTTGTTCAGCTAAATCAATTCAAGAGGTTTACAATGCCTATTCTTCTTGAATATGCTTCTCTTACTATGGCTAAATAAATCCTCTTTTGTTAACTATTAAATGACCAATGAGTATCTCATTTTGTTCCAATATCAAACCCAAACTATCTGAAAACTGGTCTGAATTACACTTGGCTCACAAAACCAAAGAAATTTTCTGTGTATATTAAATTATCAAGTTTCACTAGGCCAAATGAGTAAATTAACCAAATATTTCCAAATTCCCACTACATTTTAAGTTAAATTGACAGTGACTAGAACAGTGAGCCAAATTCTATTGATTCAAGTTGATTGGTACAAGCAACATTTCTTTTGGACACATGTTGATTATTTATTATCCTCAATACCAAAGACCAAAACACACCAGACAAGATAATCAAGTCATACCCTTGTAAGGTCTCTACACATGGTGATTCCTAAAGTGCCATCTGTTCTGTTCAATTCTTTCAAAAGAAACACTAGGAGATTGGAACCTCAGTGATATATCATTGTCCTTCCCAGTGTTATGAACCATGCAATTAAACACATGGCCTTGGAGAGGAAGTGATTGCTTCCATTAGGAATCATGGCAGCTGGATAGAGCATCAGCTCTCTGAACTATAAGAATCTGAAGTAGCAAGTAATTTTGAAAAGAGTAAAATCAAGACAAAATCACTCAAAGTAGTAAGACTGACAAAAGCATAGAGCATTGTAATACACCAATGGTCCCTAAGAGCCCTAGATATATTATCATCAATATTATTACAAGATTTTTGCTCAGTTTTCAGAACCTTAATGGAGATTTTTGGCAATTAGGGCAATTCTGAGATAGGGAGGAATGTATCATGGTCCAGAGAGTTATTTTTTAGCCCATCTCTTGATGTTGGGCTTTCTGGACCTACTCTACCTGTCTTTCTGTGGAAAAGAACAAATCATCCTCTTGAGCAAATTAGGCCTGGGGCCTTGAAGACTCACAAGGAAGATCTTTACCATTTCTCTAGGCAGTCCATTACACTTTTTGGAAAACTCTGTTTGGACTTAAATTTGCCTCTTTGAAACTTTTTACCTATTGCTCCATGTTCTCCCCTCTGGGCCAAATAAAGCAAATCTAGGCCCTCTCTCACATGAAAGCCCTTCAAATAATTGACAATATAGAACAGATATCAAGTCCCTCTTCAGCCTTCTCTGCTCCAAGCTAAACATGCCTTCAACTATATGACATGGAACTCAGGCCCTTCACTAGTTTGGTCACCCTCCTCTGTATATACTCTAGCTTATCAATGCCCTTCTTAAACCCTGGTACTCAGAACTAAACACAATACCACAGATGGGGTCTGAACATAATATTGCTATCATCTTTATGTTCTTCATAATGCAGCTCAAGATCATATTGAGCTTGCATTCCACTAAAACTCCCAGATCTTTTCAGAACAATTGCTATCTAAATATACCTCCTACATCTTGCACTTGTGAATCTGAGTTTTTGCACCAAGACTTTATATCTATACCTATCAAATTTCATCTGAATAGATTCAGGGTAATGATCTAGGGCAGGGATCAGCAAACCATGATTCATGGACCAAATCCAGCCTATGCATATAAAAATGTAAAAAAACAATTATTAGCTCATGAACTATGTTAAAAAGGTGGCAAACCAAATTTAACTCTTGAACTATAGTTTGATTATATTTGCTCTAGGTCAGTGGTGTCAAACTCAAATAGAAACACTAAATTCTACATCAGTAGCCCTGCAGGCTCCATGCTGATTTTAGAAAACAATGTGTTAACATTATCTATGTTTTGTATTTTCATTTATTTTGTTAAATATTTCCCAATTACATTTCACCTGGTTTAGGTAGCACTAAGGAATATTGTGGGTCACATGCAGCCTGAACGCTGTGTATTTGATACTTCTTCCCTAATCTGTCAAGGTTCTTTTAGATTTTGACTCTGTTATCCACCATGTTAGCTATCCTTAGCTAATACCTGGTTAACAGAGGGGATAAGAGTATATAACAGAGGAAAATGTATAGATGGCATGCTCATCTGTAAATCATATTTACAAACTATCTGATTTGCAAGGGAGCATAAACCATCTATACTTTTTTCAAGTTATTGAGAAAAATGTTAAGCAGCACAGGCTCAAGCATGGATTCCTAGGGTACTCTACCAGAGACATTCCATTATGTTGATGCTAAATAACTCCTAATAACAACTCTTTGTGTTTTCCCATGTGACCAGTTAGACAGCAATCTGATTGTATTATTGTCTAATGCATGTCTCTCCATCCTCCTCATGAGAATAATATGAGACAGTTTTTCAAAAAACTTTGCAATAAACTAGGTAAACTAAAGCCACAGGATTCCCTTCTTCTACTAGTTTAGTAGTCTATCCTATCAAAAAAGGAAATGAAGTTAGAATGGCATGACTTAATCTTGATGAAGCCATGTTGACTTTTTATAATTTTAGCTTTCCAGTCTAGATCCTTGCCAACCATCTCTTTAATTTTCCAAGGAATTTACTTCAAACTCACTGACCTATAGTTTGAAGACTTGATTTACCTTTTTTTTTTAAATCAGGACAACATTCACCTTTCTCCAATCTTGTGAAACTTCTCCCATTTTCTATGATCTTTCAAATATTTCTGACAATGCCTTAGTAATCATAACTATCAATTCTTTCAGTCCCCAAAATTGGAGTTCATCTGGGCCAAGTAGCCTGAGCTCAAGAGCAGATAGATACTCTCTGACTGTTTCTGTACTTATCATGAGTATCACCTCCATGTTAATTATTTTTGTTCCATTCTTTTTCAATGTATGGTTCATTCTTTGCAAAAGTGAAAAAAAAAGATATCGTGCAGCTCTACTTTCTCTGTCATCAGTTATTATTGTCCCATCCACCCCAAAGAACTGTCCTATACCTTCTTTGATTCTTATTTTTATACCACTATCTTAAAAAAAAAAAAACACCTTTAATTTGTTGTCCTTAGCTTCCCTCATCAGCTTAAGTTCATTTTGAGCTTTAGCATTCCTCATACTATTTTTATAAGACCATGCCATGTGTCTGTTACCTGGTCTTTCTTCTATCTTCTGTACATGTCTTTCTAAAATCCAAGTTGACAGGTGAGTTCCTTGTGCATTCACATTGGTTTCATGAAACAAATTCCATTTCTTCCTCATTGGAATTGTTTTCCTTCATATTTTCCACCCCTCCTGGGATGACTTCTCCTTAGGCATTTTTGTCATTGTGATTTTACTTATCTTTTCTCTGAATTATTTAGAACATATTTTCCCAAAATCTTAGGTACATCCTGAACCATGCTCAGATTACCTCTCCTTCTTAACACAGTGCCTGAAACATAAAAGCCTAACGTATGTTTGTTGACTTTTCTTGCCTTGTTGCCTTCTTTATAACAAGTCTAGTGATCACTTTGCCCCAAGTTTCCTATAACTTTCTTGAAACCTGCCTTAGACAATAAAAAAGGGAAAATCTTGTTCAGATTCTTCTATTCCAAATAGTGTGGAGCAATGCTACAGTAGCAAAAAGTATGTATTCTATTCCCATAATAGTAAAAATTCCATATGTAGATCCTAACAAAGTTCATCAACTCTGAAGGAAATTATCAGTTAATGACATTTGACTTGCTGACCATTTCTGGCAATAATATATGCAGCTATACCTTTGGAAATCATTACTCACATCATAATAATGGATCTACCGAGATCAACATATGAGACATGATACCCTGCGTATGAATAATCTTGTTGAGAACCACCCTATGGTTCATAAACCATCTGCCATTTTGATGAGCTCCATGTGTCTATTGGCAAGTCATAATTATCATCAGCACTGAAATCAGTCATGTCATTGTAACAGTCTCTGGGTCTTCCTCTTATGTCTTAAGATATAAAAATCTCCTTCTCTAGGTGGAAGTGGAAAAGAAAGAGGAAGGGTGCTAGATTTTCAACTATTCCTTGTTACCACAACAGAAAGAAGGGGTGAGGTCCTTGATGAGAGCTCTTATTGTTACAAACTCTTCAAAAGTGTGCAGGGGATGCCCACCATGTCCTAGTACCCCCTTCTTTATACTCTTTCTACTGCTTCTACCTCTATAAATAGTCATCTTACATTTTTCCACATATTACTTGTTTGGAAACAAGTTTTAGAAATGTTCCACTGGGATCCATCCTTGGCCTTTATCTATTCTGTCTCTATATGCTTCCCTTTGGGAATCTAATCAAGTCTTTTGGTTTCAATTATCACATCTATGAAAATAATGTTCAAATCTCTGTATCCATCCCTGAACTCTTACCTGATTTGCAGTCCTATATTTTCAAATACCTATTGAACATTTTCACCTGGCTATCCTACTGGGATCTTAGATCCACATGTTAAATGTATGAAGGAGAATAATTCATAATGAGACTGAAAACTCAGTCAGTGATTCCTTGCTATGTAGGTAGTACATCCAGGCACTGTGTTAAGCACTGGGGCTACAAATATAAGCAAAAAAGGTAGTTGTCCTTGTCTTAAAGGAGGTTACATTCTAATGGGGAAAGACAATGCTCAAAAAGGGAGATGAAGAATGATGGGAGGTTGACAAGGAAGCCAGCACTTGGATCACGATGTGGTAACTAAGTTTGAAGAATGACATTGACCCCTCCCCAAAATGGAGGTTCTTGGAAGTACTAATATGGGAGAAAAGGACCCACAGGAGCAGAGTCAGGAGGAATCTGAGACATGGTGCATATTGTAGAGAATTAAGGTCTGGAGCCCTTCCCCAAAATAGAGGTTCTAGGAAGAAAAGTTTCCAAAGCAGTTTCTTTGGGGACTACCAACCCAAGGTAGGTTGGGCCAGTTTGTGAATGTTTTTAAAAATAAAGGAGCATGTATTTTATCACAGGAGCAATTTTGAGCCTCTGTATTTTCTTGAATAGAGGAGTGACATGATCAGAGCTTCACTTAAGGAAAATCACTTTGGCAACTTCGTGAATGATGAATGAAATAGAGATTTTGAGGCAGGGAAAAAATTAGGAGGTCATTGCAATAGTCCAGGAGAGAGGTAATAAAGGCCTGAAATAAGGTGGTGTTTGTTTCAGTAGAGAGAAAGAGATGGATTTGAAAATTACTTTGAAGATGGAAATGAAAAATTTCACAATTAATTTGTTAGGTAAGGTGAGGAAAAGTAAGAAGTCAAGGATAATACTGAGGTTTCAACCCTGGGAGGCTAGAAAGATAAATAAAATGCAAACATTTGGAAGAGATGCAGGTTGAGGGGGAGGCTGATGAGTTCTATTTTTAATATGTTGATGTTCAATTTGAAATGCCCAATAGGACAATTATTGATTGGGGACTGAAAAGAGAGAGATTGG
The DNA here is from genome assembly GCF_900497805.2 of Vombatus ursinus. NCBI lineage: Eukaryota > Metazoa > Chordata > Mammalia > Diprotodontia > Vombatidae > Vombatus > Vombatus ursinus. The sequence continues at coordinate 22,487 of NW_020946636.1, read as the reverse complement.
GCTTTGATACATAGATTTTGAACTCTTCTGCATAAAGATGATAACCATTGTAGTTGATGATTCCACCAAGTGAGAGAGTGTAGAGAGAGGAAGGAGAGGGCCCTGGAGAGAGCATTAAAGTATATCCACAGTGATGAATAGTGAGGCAGCAAAAGAAACTGAGAAGATGTTATCTGACAGGAAAAAGGAAGATCAGAGAGAATGCTTTCACAAAAGCCCAGAGGGGAAAAAAAAAAAAAGCTTAGCATCAAATGTGTCAGAAAGCTGAAAAAGAATGAGAACCAAGAAAAGACTTGGCAATCAAAAGATTATTGTTAGTATTGTAAAAAATTTTCAGCTGAGTGATGACATTGGAAATCAAGTTGCTTTAGGATCAAGAAGTGTGTGAGAGAAAGAAGAGGAGGTGGAAGCAACAAAGGTAAACAGTTTTTTTTCTGGGAGTTCATCTGTGAAGGGGAGAAGAAATACAGGAAAATAGTTTGAGGGTTTTAAAATTTGATGCCATCACTACTACTACCACCCTCTGAAGACCTCATGTGGCAAGCAACATGGTAAAGGCAGTTCAGTGTGCTCATGGAATGATCACACAGTATAAATGGTAGGGTGAAATTTGACAAGCTCATGAAGTTTTAGAGCTAATGAGGTTAAGGAACAGGAGGAATGATTATAGAGAAGCAGGATAGAAAAAGGTATAGACCATATTCAAATTCTACCAGAGTAACCAGAGTCTTCATCTATATGGACAGATTTGATGATAATGACCAGCAGGCAAACCCAAGCATTCAACTTCCTAAGCTGTGAATCCCAGAGTCCGGTAGAGTATTTTTTTTTCTCCATACCCTTTTGTCTTCTCCTCTACCCTTTCTGAGATCTCAGGAACCTAAAATCAGAATTTTATTCCCTGGCAAACTGCTCTTCACTGTTTCATTATTTTTAAATCCTTCTTTCTCTAGATAAATGATAGGATTATATTATTCTGAAAGTATATATCTTTAATTTTGTGCAGAATGTAGGGCTGCAGCTGGCTCTGGGGATTTAGCTCAAAAGATTAATAAGCTGGAAGATTCCGATTTCTGGTATGGTGTTTTAGGTGTCACCTCAGGGAAATCAGGTATTGATTTTGATTTTTATTAATAATTCAGTAAATCTCCCAACAGGTAGAGAACCTTTCAAATGGAGTATGGGTTTGTTCTTTCCCCATAGAAGGAGTATTCTGTTATTGTAATCAGTCAATCAGTTAACAAGCATTTATTAAGTCCTTACTTACAGTGTGCTCAATGTTGGAGACAAAAAGAAAGGCTAAAACATGGTCCCCACTATCTTGGAGTTCATATTCTAATCAGGGATCCAATACACAAAGAATTGTATATATATATATATATATATACACACATATATATGTATATATATATTTACACACACACACACACACACACACATATATATATATACATATGCATATACACACATATATAGTATAAATGAGAAGTAATGGGGAGGGGAAGGAATAGTAAAGGCTTCTCTCAGAAAGTGGGATATAACATGTCTTTTTTTTTAGGCAATTGGGGTTAAGTGACTTGCCCAGGGTCACACAGCTAGTAAGTGTTTGGTCTGAGACCAGATTTGAACTCAGGTTGTCCTGACTTCAGGGCCGGTGCTCTATCTACTGCGCCACCTAGTTGCCCTGGATATAACATGTCTTAAAGAAAACCAGAGAAGCAAGAAGACATGTATGAGAATATTCTAGGTATAGGGGGCCCCAATTTCTAGAGAGGAAGAAATGAAGGGAGGAGAAGTGGGGCTTGGTTAGGAGGAGAGGGCTTGGCTCAAGTTAACCCTAGTGGGGGAAGATAAGTATGATGTAAGAGAATTATTTCCCTATCCTATTCTTGATGGAAGAGGAAGTGAGGAGAACCCAACCAGCCATTATTCACAGCAACACCTATTGGTTACTTCAGGATAAGGGAGATGTGTGCAGGCAACAAGAAACTAGCCACTAAATGGAGATTGAAGATTAGATTAGAGAGGGAGGATGATCTAAGTTGTCATCTGATGGATAAAATTAAAGGGAGAGAGGATAATAAGAATCACAGAGGTCTTCAATGATCTATAATCTTTAATTTTAGGTATTCTAAATACGAGACTCCTGTCTAATGATCAATGAAATTACATACTGTTGGAAGTATTCAACCACATCAACATTGAGATTCTTGTTATAAATCCAAAATACTAAAGGAAGTGGCAGCTAAATGGAAGGACATCCATCAGATTTTACAAGAGGGGTAAACAAAGACATATTGGAGTTGCTTTGCAATACATCCAGAGGCTATAAAAGACATGAATTCCTAGGGCATGTGGCTATCTCATCTTGTGGTGCTGATGATTAACACAAACAAAAAAACTGTCAGAAAAATAATTATAAATAATGCACCTCTATGTGCTTGAGAAGATGAAGAAATAGAAAAAAACTATTAAGAATCTGAGAAACCATTCCAAACTAAATCAATATAAAATAATGATATTCAGTGATTTCAATGTGAAAATGTGGAAAAGGTAGGATGGTGAGAATTACCCTAGAAAAACATGGTACAAGATTAAGAAATGAAAGAGATCAAAATCTGGTGAATTCCTCAGAATCTTGTATATAGCAAATACTTTCTTCAAGAAGAGAGCCGGAAGTTGCTGGAGATGGTGAGCATGAAATGACCTCTTTAAAAAAAATAAAAATAAAAAGCAAATTGACTACATCTTAACAGATAAGAAATGGTGGGTTACTGGGAATCATTTCTGAATTCAGTTGTCTTTACGGAGTCAAACCACAGCAAAAATTAAACACAACACCAAATTAAAGAAAGAAAAAAAGACAAAAAGATGCTTCATACAATTTCAACAATTTGAATCTTGTAAAACAAGCCAAAAAATGGAAACCAAATAAAGGAAACAGTATTGATGCTGATAATTGTCTTTTATTACAGAAGTTTATTTGGCATAAAGTAATTGCCACAAAAAAAGCAAAAAAAAACCCCAGAAACTTTCTCAACCAGTAATGACTCAAAAAATTTTACCAAGCCAAGACACATGCCAGCCAAGGGTGATACCAATTTAGAATATAAATTTATTTACAAAACATTAAAGAGGAATATGGTAGAAACTTATAGGCAATATCACATCACGAAACAGTAAAGAGCGATAAAAGGAAAGATGAGTCTGCAGGAAGCATGGCATGATATCCAGCTAAACCAGATCATCCCAATTATAAAGCATGTTAACACTATGACTGGCATATAGTAGATATTATATAAATGTTAGCTATTATTACTGTTGTTTGTAGATGAAAATAGATGTATGTCAACAAACAAAAACAAATGAAAGAAATCTGTTATAATTTTTAAAACAAAAATGTTTTATTATGACAATAGAAATCCCATGTCTGGACTCCAACACCACAGTCTTTTTGTGATAAATTAGGGAATGGAAGTAACATTAAGGATAGGAAAGTTGTCTGGATCAGACATATGCATAAAAAACATCTGTGATGTGGATGAATTAATATTGAAAAGATTGCAGGATTGATTTTTTTAAGATATCTGAAAGGAGAAACAAAAAAGTGAGAAAAAGTAAAATCAATCAACAAAAATCATTTATCAAGTGAAAGAAAATAGAAGGGAAGAGAGAGAAGAAAGAGGAAGAGGAGGAGAAGGAGAGCTTGGAAAATAGAGGGACAATATTATGGCATATAAAAGGCAATTGAGAAGACATTAAAGGTCACCAAGTTATGTGTCAACTTCCTTATCTCCATAAAATCTTTTTGAGAAAGTCACTGTGTTACAACAGATCAATAGCCAGCTTCAGAATCAAGAAGTCATGGGTTCAAATTATACATCTGATATATACCAGTTGTATGACCCTTGACAAATCGCTTAACCTCTCAATGCCTTCAGTCAGCTCCTTAAGACTAAAAGTGATAGAACAATTGCTGATGTGCATTGGCAGAGCATATTCCTCACTCAGGGAACTCCTTGCCTGACATCATTAAAATCATAGACTTGGGGGAAAAATTTAATCTTTCTGAGAATGATGTACAAAAAGTGGAGGTTATCCCAGATGAATTTTTTAGAAGGGTACAATAGGACTTTTCAGAGTTCTTACAACAGGTTATGTCTTTTCAATGACTCAATAACCCACTGCATTTGTGATTTACAGGTTACTTTTAAAAGCACTTGATTCAATAGAGTAAAATAGAGGGTCTTCTGCACAAGGTGTCTCACATTCTTATGTTAAGATTTTATACACTTGAGAAATGCAACATTAGAAATATCTTTGTTCAATTCTGATTATCAATATCAAGAAGACATAAAAGAGGAAAATTTATATTCACCAAACATGATTAGCTATTGTCATGGAATGTGCTACACAAGTTCCAAATAGAATAGGAATTCTCAATAGGTCAGGGGTACTTAATTTTTTTTTTAATCCTGGTCCATTTGCTGGTCTGGTGAAAAGTGGGGACACCTTTTCAAGATAATCTTTTTAAGTGCATATAATAGAATATGTAAAATTATAAAGGAAGTCAATTATATTGAAATACAATTATCAGAGAGGATTCTGGGGAAATGAAAGAATAGATCAGAAAACTTTTGGCTCTCTACATTTCCTCCACAAAAAAAAAAAAAACAGAACATCACCTCAGAGGAAACATTGAACAATGGAAATAAACAAAAGTCTGGGTAAAGCAGTTGTACTCCTAAGGTAATTTGAGATGACCCCAGGAAAGACCCAACCCCCAGGATAGGAGGTTCAGCAAGAGTGAAGAGCAAACAGGCCTATTCTGCAGAATCAACAAACAACAAGCCCTGAGGGCAGCTGGAGTTGGTGGACAGTCTCAGCCTTAGAAACTTTCATCTCACAGACAGGCTGAATAGGAGAAAAATTGAAGGACCTTCCACTGTCAAGGGATGCCAAGCATAGCTGCACTGACCAGATACTTCCCAGGCTGTGGCTGAGGAGAGAAGCCAGCACACATGGAGTGAGCGCAAAGCAGAGAGGTGAGGACCTTGCTGGCTATGGGCACTTGTAGGAGAGCAGAGTCCCTGATTTCAGTTCCAGGTCAGAGAAGACAGTTGTAGTTTGCAGCCATCAGAGATACTGCAGGGAGCAAGATCATTTGTGGGAGAGTGTGGCTGGGGCCCCTGGTCATAGCTTAGTAGTGGAGAAGAGAGCCCAAGGTTGGGCCCGGAAATAAACCTTGGAAAATAACAGTAAGAAGGACCTGAGGCTTGGGGCATCATTCCCCATACTTCAGAACTACAATTTGATAACACTAATAGCTGCTAAAAAAAAGTAGTAATAATAATAATAAAATGAATAAAAGTAATTAAGCAAAGAAGAAAGAACCTAATCATAGATATCTACTATGGTGATAGAGAAAACCTGGGTTTATATTCAGAGGAGGAAGGGGCAGCTAGGTGGTGCAGTAAATAGAGCACTGGCCTTGAAGTCAGGAGGACCTGAGTTCAAATCCAGCCTCAGACCAAACACTTAACACTTCCTAGCTGTGTGACCCTGGGCAAGTCACTTAACCCCAATTGCCTAAAAAAAAATTAATTAAAAAAATATATTCAGAGGAAGAAAATAGAGCTAGAAAAAAAAAGCACCTCCTTTTTCAATGATAAATATCAAATGGTCCCAAGCACAAAAAGAGTTCTTGGAAGAAGTTAAAAAGGATTTTAAAAACCAAATAGGAGAGATTGAGGAAAAATTAGCAAAAAAAAAAAAAAAAAAAGCAATCCAAAAAAATTATGAAAAGGAAGTCAGCCAACTTGAAATAGAGAATCAAAAACTTAAGGAAGAAAATAATTCCTTGAAAACTAGAATTGGGCAAGGGGAAAGTCATGATGTTCTAAGACACCAAGAAATAATAAAACAAAATCAAAAGAATGAAAAAAATAGAAGAGAAAGTGAAGCATCTCATCAGAAAAACAAGTGATCTGGAGAACAGATAAAGGAAAAATAATATAATAATACTCACACTACCTCAAAATTACAACAAAAAAATTACAACAAAAAAGATAAAATATTACAAGAAATTATCAAGGAGGTGAAGCAGAAATAGAAAAAAAAAATCCACCAATCACCACCTGAAAGAGATCCCAGGAGGAAACCTTACAGGAATATCATAGCAAAGTTTCAAAGCTCCCATGTTAAGGAGAAAATATTGGAGTCAACAAGAAAAAAAAAACAATTTAAATATTATGGAGCTACAGTAAGAATTACACAAGACCTGGCCACTACTACCTTGAAAGACTATAGGTCTTAGAGTACTATATTTCAGAGAGCAAAAGAGATGGGGTTGCAACCAATGGTAACTTACCTAGCAAAGTTAAATATAATCCTGAATGGAAAAAATAGACATTTAATGAACTGAAAAACTTTCAGGTTTTTGAGACCAAAATCCTAGAACTTGAGGGAAAATTCAGTATATAACATCCAGGAGAAATACAAGGTAAACATCAAAGACCAATTATAAGAAACTCAATGATGTCAAATTGTTTACTTCTTATACATGAAAATATTTGCAGTACTCTTGTGACTGTTATCACTATTTGGGTTGTTTGAAAGAAAGTCTTGGGGGGCAGCTAGGTGGTGCAGTGGATAGAGCACTTGTCCTGAAGTCAGGAGGACCTGAGTTCAAATCCGGCCTCAGACCAAACACTTGGCACTTACTAGCTGTGTGACCCTGGGCAAGTCACTTAACCCCAATTGCCTAAAAAAAAAAAAAAGAAAGAAAAATAAAGTCTTGGGCTGAGCTGTGTATGATGGGGTGATTGCGGGAAAAAAACTGTGTAGAGAGATAAAAAGAGTAATTATCTCCTACAAATGAGACACAAAAGGAAAAATTGATACAGAAGAAGCTAGTAGGTGGGAGGGTGGCTAGTACTAGAACTTTACTCTCACTAGGAATGAGTTAAAGAGGGAATGTATTTTATATATATAATATATATATAGAAGACTTTTATATACTATATATATAATATATATAGTATATAAAAGTCTTCTAAATTCGGAAAGAAATAAGAGGGCAAGGTGATAGAATAGGGGGAGAGGATAAGGGAGGGATTCTTGGAGGGGTGTGTATGTAGGTTAAGGAATACGAGGGCAAGGAAGCAGATAGAAGTAAAGCAGAGGAGTGAGGATGGATAGGGTAAATAGGGTGATAAGGATTGTGAGGAAAAATAGGAAGGAGGAAAATACACAACAAGTAAATGTAGCTTAGAATGTGAATGGGATGAATTTATCCATAAAACAGAAACTGATAGCAGATTAAAAATTTAAATTCAACAATATGTTGCTTTCAGGAAACACTATAAAAATAAGGGACACAATGATAAAATAAAGATCAGGAGTAGAATTTATTATGTAAAGAAAGCAGGAGTAGTAATCACGTTCTCAAAGTTAAAATTTAAATAGATTTAATCAAAAGAGAAAAAATGGAGAAACTACACTGTGTGTCACCAATATTATTCAACATTGTTTAGACTATTTAAAATAACTAGACAATATAAAATATCTGAGCATATACCTGCTAAAATAGACACAGGAATTATATAAACATAAATATAAAACACTTTTTATACAAATAAAGTCAGGGTTAAATAATTAAAGTAATATTTATTGTTCATGGGTAGGTAATGTCAATGTAATTTTTAAATGACAATTTTACACAACTAATCTATTTATTCCATGTCATTCCAATTAAATTACTAAAAAATTATCTTACTGAGTTAGAAAAAGTAATAACAGAGTTCATTTGGAAGAACAAAAGGTCAGGAACTTCCAAGAGCTTAGGGAAAAAGATGTAAAGGAAGCAGATTCAGCAGTATCAGACCTTAAACTGTTTTATAAAGTGAGAGCATTGTTGAAGTGTAAAATGGATAATTTTAATTACTTTAAATTAAATTTTTTTTGTATGAGTAAAACCTATGCAGCCAAGACTAGAAGGAATGTAGAAAATTGGGAAAACTTTTTCATAGGTGATCTCTCGGATAGGATGTGACAGGGTTGGAATATTGCTGTAGCATAGGAAACGATGAGCTGGATGATTTGGAAAAACATAGAAAGACTTGGACTTATGAAGGAAGATTCTATCCACCTTCAGAGAAACAGATGACAAGTGGAAATAAATATAATACCTTCTTACATGTATATGCATGAGTGTATTGTATATATGTGTATATTTATAGATATGTATAAGTATATTTATCCACACTTAATTGTAGTCTTCTTTAGGGTGGGGGGTTGGAGGTAGGGAAAGAAATGAAGTAAAAAGCACACAGGAAAGAAAAAAAGAAAACCTACAAGGAAGCAAAGAAAAGCTGGGCAGCTTTGAAAACAATGTGCAGTATTTATTATATAGGTTTTCTTGAAAAGGAAATTTATTGTTTTATATTGAATCCTCTCATGTTCTGCCAGGTACATTGCAATGATTTTTTTTCTTTTATTATTTTGTATTTGTTTAAAATAAATAAAAAATTCACCAAAAATAAAAAAAGAAATACAATTATCAAAACAAAATTCAGGTTCATAGGTTCCAGATTAAAAATCTGAGATCCTCCAGTTGTCTCAATTGAATTTAGATTTCACTGGTGATTTGAATAATTACTAGCTTAAATTTACATTAAAATGTACATATATTATCTCATTTGATGCTTACAACAGCCTCATGAAGTAGATGCTATTATAATATGGAAGCCATATGGAAGATGAGAAAAATGGGTACACTTTATTCTGCTCTTCTTTGCATCTCTGATGCTTCCAAGATTCTTTCTAACACAAAAATCCTTTCATGTAAAAGTCGGTATTCTTCTGGTGGTGTTCTATGGTGGTGAGTCACTGCATCATGGAATGCCATAGGGTCTCCAAAAAAAAAGAACACCTCAGGTAAGCTAAAAGAAAATGGAAAGGTGCACAGTGGACTTAAGGAGGCTACTTTATGTCACTTAATGGGGACTTGAATTCAAGATGGGCCATAAAGGATTTGTATGTTGACTAGTAAAAAAAAAAAAATGGGCCAATCATATGGAGAGAGCAAGGGATTATAGATGGATGGTCCAAGTGTTGTGCTAGCAGAATGTTAAGAGGCCTGGATGACTCTGGTGATTTGAGTAAAACCTCTGTAGGTTTTGTGGAATGACACAGATATGATATGGACAAGAATAACACTGGATAAAAAGGTATGAATAGATTGTAATCTGCCTTGTTGGAGATAGTTTAATGGAAGACAGTTGGAGGACATTTTAATGAAAGTATGGCTCCATTGAAGTATTAAATTATTTCTTGGTAACAATTCTGAGAGCTAAGTAGAGAGAGCATCGTAGAGAAGCACAGAATGGTGAAAGAGTGAACTAAAATTAAAAAGCTAGGCAATGTTGGAACCACGATTTAAACTAAGGCCTTTTGACTCCAAAACCAGTCAACTTGTAAAAAAAAATTAATTTGGAGGTCTTTTTATTCCTCAAATCACAGGCCAGAGGTGTTTGCTTGTCATGTATTTGTCTAAAGCTATTTCTGGTTGCATATTATTTCTGGTAGGTTTTCAGCACTACCTCTGCCCACGTTAGTGACAGGAAGAAGGCAGCTTTTATAGTTGGCCGTTTTTACAGCTGCACTGTATCACCATTATTAACGTAGTTTGTAGGCAATTTATGGATGGCTCAAGTTTCTGTAACTTAAAGGTCACGGTTCTTTAATAAAAGACTAAAGGCTATTATCATTTATCTGCTTTCTTTTATGGCTCCCAGTAGGAAATGCAGAAGGATAACATTGATAATTCATGGAGATTCTTATTTAAGTACTTTAAATATAACCCTGAGAACTGGAAATGGTATCCTGGCATAATAACAATACCTTACCTGTGTGATGATTTATTACACAGATTTCCTCATCTCTTTCAAGCAAATCAGATTTGTTCTTTCTCTGCTGTGAGTTGTCAGCTTTGTTCTCACCATCCCCAATAGACTCCTCTCTAATGAATTCCAACTTTCCCAATACTATTCACATTCTGGGACAGCAAAGATAGTCAGAAGTATGAAAGAACTGTCTCAGGGAGCTCTAAATTAAAGACCAGACAACATTAAATGCATTTTAGAAATCATTTTACTAATCATTTTTTGGTTTTATATCACATTTATTTCTAAATTATGTCCCTCCTATTTCCCTTTTTCAGTGAACCATCTCTTACAGCAAAAATTTAAAGAGAAGGTTAAAAAAAAACAGCTCAGCAGAACTAACCAACACATTAATAGCTCGAATTCATATAGTGCTTTAAGGTTTGCAAAGCACTTTACAAATGATCACATTTTATTCTCACAACAGCCATCAGAAATAGATGATATTGTTATTTCCATTTTACATATCAGAAACCAGGGCAAACAGAGGTTAAGTGACTTGCCCAGGATCACACAACTAGTAAGTGTCTGAGGCCAGATTTGAACTCGGGCCTTCTTTACTCCTGGCCCAGTTCTTTATCCAGAGCCACCTTGCCCTTTCTGATCATGTCAGACATTATAAGCAATATTCCACACCCAGAATGCATTATCTATGCAAGGAAGTAAATGAAATGCATTTTGTCAACTCCTACCCAGAGCCATACTTGGACATTATAATTAAATAGAGTTTAGTTTCTTTTTTGTTGTTGTTTTATATATTTCTAAATCATATTGCTTTATTTATGTTGTTTTAATCATAATGTATGGTGTTTTCCTGGTTTTACTTACTTTTCTCATATTCAAATATAAATATAAAACTCATATAAATCTTTACTTCTTTGAATTCTTTATATTTATATTTATCTATTTATAATTTCTTACAATATGATAGTACCTTACATTCATGTTCCAGCTTATTTAACTATTTTCCAATTGATGGATTTCCAGTTCTTTTCTACTGGAAAAAAAAAAGTGTTGCTATAAATATTTTAGTATGGGTGAAAATTTTCTGTCTTTAACATCATACTGCTATATACCTAGTGGTGGGATCTATTAATCAAGGAGTGATAGTGTTTTTGTTACCTTTTTTAGAACGCTTCTAAATTGCTTTCCAGAATGTTGGACCAATTCAGAGCTTCACCAGTACTGTATTAATGTGTCTGTCTGTCTTCTTTAGTTTTTCCAAATATTTTATTTTTTTCAATCGTATGTAAAAAAATTTAACATTTTTTTTAAAAAACTTTGAGTTCCAAAATCTTTTCCTCTCTTTCTATCCTTTCCACTCATTGAGAAGGCATGCAATTTGACATAGAATATACATACGTGGGCAGTATTTATTTTCCTTTTCTGTCATATTGGCCAATCTGATAAGTATTACCTCAGGTAATAGGTAATAGATATTACCTTATCTAGTATGTGATACCTCAGAGTTGTTTTAATTTGCATTTCTCTAATCAATAGTGATTTAGAGCATTTTTTCATATGACTGTAGACAGTTGTTATTTCTTTGTCTGAAAACTACCTATTTAAATCCTTTATCCATTTATCAATTGGAGAATGATTCTTTTTTTTTATAAATTTGATTTAGTTCTCTATATATTTGAGAAATGAGTCCTTTATCAGACACTTGTAAAAAAAAAAATGTTTCCCAGCTTTCTGCTTTCCTTGTAATCTTGACTGAATTGTTTTGTTTGAGCAAAAACATTTTAATGTGATACAATCAAAATTATCCATTTTGTATCCTGTAATGTATTCTATCTCCTCTTTGGTCATAAATGTTTCCTTTATATGTAGATCAGACAGATAAGCTATTCCATGCTCCCCTAATACGTTTATGGTATCACCTTTTATGGCATCACCAAAATCATGTACCCATTTTTACCTTATCATGGCATGCATTTTGGAATGTTGGTCCATACCAAGTTTCTGCCAAGCTACTTTTCAGTTTTCCCAGCAGTTTTTGTCAAATAGTGAGTTCTTGTCCCCAAAACTTGGATTTTGGGGTTTATCAAACACTAAATTACTATGGTAATTTACCACTGTGTATTGTGTATCTAATCCATTACATTGATCCACCACTCCTATTTCTTAGTAAGTACCGGACTGTTTTGATGATTACCACTTTGTAATCCAATTTGACATCTAGTACAACCAAGCCAACTTCTTTGACATTTTTTCCCATTGATTACCTTGCTATTCATGACTTTTTGTTCTTCCAAGTGAATTTCATTATTTTATCCAGCTCTATAAAATAATTTCTGGGTAGTTTGATCGACATGGCACTGAATGAGTAAATTAATTTAGGTGGAATTGTCATTTTATTGTTTATTTTATGAACTTAAGAACTTATGAACAATTAATATTTTTCCACTTGTTTAGATCTGACTTTATTTCTGTGAAAAGTGTTTTCTAATTGCTTCATATAGTTACTGTGTTTGTCTTGGCAGGTAGAATCCCAAGTATTTCACATTTTCTAAGGTTATTTTAGGTGGAATTTCTTTTTCTGTCTCTTGTTACTGGTAATATATAGAAATGCTGATGATTTATGTGGGATTATTTTCTATCCTACAACTTTGTTGAAGTTGTTAATTATTTCAACTAATTTTTAATTGATTCTCTAGGATCATCTAGGTGTATAATCATCTCATCTTCAAAGAGTGATAGTTTTGGGTTTTTTTCCTCATTGCCCATTCTAATTCTTTCGATTTAATTTTCTTCTTTTATTGCTATAGCTAGCATTTCTAGGACAATATTAAATAGCAGGGGTGATACTGGGCATCTTTGCTTCATCCTTGATTTTACAGGGAAGGTTTTTATTACAGATTATACTTTGTCAAAATCTTTTTCTGCATCTATTGAGATAATTATATGATTTCTGTTGTTTTTGTTATTTATATAATCAATTATGCTGGTAGTTGTCCTAATTTGAACCAGCTCTCAATTCCTGCTATAAATCCCACCTGGTCATAGTTTATTATCTTTGTAATATATTGCTATGATCTCTTTGCTAATATTTTATTAAAAATTTTTTGTATCAATATTCATTAGAGAAATTGTCTATAGTTTTCTTTCTCTGTTTTGACTCTTCCTGAAATATTTATGTCATAAAAGGAATTTGGCAGAATTCCTTCTTGCCATATTTTTCCAAATAGTTTATATAATATTGGAATTAATTGTTCTTTAAATATATTTTAGAATTCATTTTTGAATTCATCTGTTCCTGGGGATTTTTTTCTTAGGGAGCTCATTGATGGCTTGTTCCATTTTTTTTTTCTAAGATGGGGTTATTTAAACATTCTATTTTCTCTTCAGTTAATCTGGGCAATTTATGTTTTGGCAAACATGCATTCATTTCACTTAGATTGTTAGATTTATTTGCATATAGTTGGGGAAAATAGCTCTTAATAATTACTTCAATTTCATCTTCATTAGTGGTGAATTCACCCTTTTCATTTTTTGATACTGTAAATTTGGTTTTCTTCTTCTTTAAAAAGCAATTTAACCAATGATTTATCTATTTTACTGTTTTTTTCATAAAACCAGCTCCTAGTTTTATTTATTAGTTCAATGGTTTTCTTATTTTCAATTTTATTAATATCTCCTTTGACTTTCAGGATTTTTAATTTGGTGTTTAATTGGAGATTTTTAATTTGTTATTTTTCTGGGGTTTTTTTTAGTTGCAAGCCTAATTCATTGATCTGTCTTTCTCTATTTTATCTATGTATGCATTTAGAGACATAAATTTCCCCCTAAGTACCACTTTGGCTGCATCCCATAAATTTTGGTATATTGTCTCATTGTTATCCTTCTCTTTAATGAAATTATTGATGGGTTTTATGATTTGTTCTTTGATCTACTCATTCCTTAGGATTCAATTAATTTCAATTTCAATTAATTTTTCCATCTATATTTCCATGGCCCTTTAATGTAATTTTTATTGCATTATGATCTTAAGAGGATGCATTTAATATTTCTGCTTTTCTGCATTTGGTTTTGAGGTTTTAATGTCTTAATACATGGTCAAATTTTTGTGTAGGTGCCATGTTCCCCTGAGAAAATGATATATCCCTTTCTATTTTCATTTGATTTTTTTCAGAAGTCCATCATATCTAACTTTACTAAAATTTTACTCATCTCCTTAACTTCTTATTTCTTTTGGGTTAGATTTATCTAGGTGCTGAAATGGTAAAGTTGAGATCCACCCCCTACCCAAGCAAGGTTTTACTGCCTATTTCCTCCTATAACTCACTTAACTTTTCCTTTAAGAATTTGGCTGCTATGGGGCAGCTATGTGGTGCAATGGATAGAGCACTGACCCTGGAGTCAGGAGGACCTGAGTACAAATCCGGCCTCAGACACATAATACTTCCTAACTGTGTGACTCTGGGCAAGTCACTTAACCCCAATTGCTTCACTAGAAAAAAAAAAATAATTTGGATGCTATTCTAATTGGTTCATATCATGTTTAGTATTGATATTATTTCAATGGCTATTGTACCTTTTAGCAAAATGTAGTTTCTCTGCTTATCTATTTTTATTAGATCTATTTTTGCTTTTGTTTTGTCTGAGATCATAATTGTTACCCCTGTTTTTTTTTTTACTTCAGTTGAAGAATAGTAAATTCTGCTCCAGCATCTTATTTTTACTCTTTTTGTTCTTCTGCTTCAAGTGTATTTCTTATAAACAATATGTTATAGGATTCTGGTTTTTAGTCCACTTTGCTATCCACTTCTGTTTTATAAGTGAGTTGATCCCATTTACATTGACAGTTATGATCATTGTGTATTTCCCTCCAAGCTACTTCCCCCATCTCTCTCTCTCTCTCTCTCTCTCTCCTATTTTCCTCTCAAAAGTGTTTTCCTTCTGACCACAGACTCTCCCAATCCACTCTCCATTCTATCAGCCCCTTCATTCTCTTATCTTCCTCTACTTCTATTTCCTATAAAGTAAGAAATTTCTATACTCAAATGAGTATGTATGCAATTCTGATGAGAGTAAGGGAAAAGTATTACCCACCACCCTTCCCATCTTCCCCTCCACTGTAAAAGCTCTTTCATGCCTCTTTTATGTAAAATAATTTACCTCATTCTACCTCTCCCTTCCTTCTTAAGTGCATTCCTTTTCTTCTCCCCTTAATTTTATTTTTTTATATCATCCCATCATAGTCAACTCATTTGTGCTCTCTGTACATCTTCTATACATCTTCTAACTGCCCTAAAAATGATAAAGTTCCTAGGAGTTAAAAGTATCCTTTTTCATGTAGGAATGTAAATTGTTTAACCTTATTGAACCCCTTACTATTTCTCTTTACTGTTTACTTTTTTCTGCTTCTCTTGAGTCTTGTATTTGAAAGTCAAAAATTATTTAGCTCTGGTCTTTTCATTAGAAATGCTCAAAAGTCCTCAATTTTATTAAATGTCCATTTTCCCCCTGAAGGACTCAGTTTTGCTGGGTAGGTGATACTTGGTTGTAATCCTAACTCCTTTGCCCTCCAAAATATTGTATTCCAAGCCCTCTTGATTTCTTTAATGTAGAAACTACTAAATCTTGTGGCTTCTTGACTGTATGTCCACAATATTTGAATTGTTTCTTCCTGGCTACTTGTAGTGTTTTCTCCCTAACCTGAGAATTCTTGAGTTTGACTGCTACATCCCTAAGAGTTTTCATTTTGGAATCTCAAGAGGTGATTGGTGGATTTTTTTCAATTTCCCTTTTATTCTCTGGTTCTAGAATAATAAGGTAGTTTTCCTTGAAAGATGATGTCCAGATTCCTTTTTGATCATGGCTTCAGGTAGTCCAAAAATTTTGAAATTATCTCTCCTCAATCTATTTTCCATATTGGTTGTTTTTCCAATGAGATATTTCATATTTTCTTCTATTTTTTCATTTTTTAGATTTGTTTTATTATTTCTTGATGTCTCATTGAGTTATTAATTTCCACCTGCCCAATTTTAATTTTTAAGGAATTATTTTCTTCAGTGACCTTTCATAATATCTTTTTTCCATTTGGTCAATTCTACTTTTTAAGGAGTTCCCTTTAGTGGATTTTTGTGCCTCTTTGGCATTTGGCCTAATCTATTTTTTAAAGTGTTATTCTCTTCAGTATTTTTGGGTATTGTGCTTCCTTTTCCAAGCTGTTTATTCTTTTTTTATGACTTTCTTGCATCACTCTCATTTATTTTCCCAACATTTCCTCTGCCTCTCTTATTTGATTTTTTAAAAATTTTTTTAGCTCCTCCAAGGCCTGAGATCAATTCACACTCTGCCTTGGGGTTTTTCTTGTAGTTCCTTTGATATTTTTTGTCTTCTTCTGAGTTTTTGTTTTAATCTTCCCTGTCATCACAGTAATTGTCTATGGTCAGGTTCTTTTTATTTTTAGCTGTTTGCTCATTTTTTGGTTGTTTGCTCATTTTTCTTTTAACTTTATACTAAAGTTGGACTCTGCTCCTGAGGTAGAGAAAACACTGTTCCAAGCTTCAGGATTTTTGTGCCACTATTTTCAGAGCTAGCTCTGGAGTTCTGCAAGCTCTCAGTTCTTCCAGGGTGTTATTATCTAAGAAGGGGTGTGGTCACTGCTCTCCTGGACTGTGTTCTTGTCTGTGAGTGACCAAAAGCATTCTTTTCCACCCTGGAATTGAGACCAGGGTCCCCATGCCTCCTGCTAGTACTCCTCCTCACCCTGGGACTATCACCTGAAACCTCATAAGGGCAATGCAACAGAGTCCTGCTCTCTGTGCCAGTAAAAGGAACCCTATAATCTTCTTACCAGTTGTCTTACCTACTTACCATCTGTGGTTTGAGAGCTCCAGAAACTGTCACCACTACTGATTCAGTCACTTCCAAGGCCTGCTGCTGGCTTTGGGCCCAGCCTGCACTGGTGAGGCCTGATCTGGACTGAACTCCACCCCAATGAAATAGATTTTCTTTGCCAACCTTCCAAATTGTCTTGGATTGGAAAATTATTTCACTCCATCCTTTTCTTGTTTCTGCCACTCCAGAATTTGTTTTGAGACATTATTTTAACATTATTTGGAGGTGAATTTGAAAAAACTCAGGCAAATCCTTGCCTTTATTCTGCCATCTTGAATCTGTTATGTGTCTGTTTTCTTGTGCCCTCAAGGAAGGCTTTATAGTTATTTGAAAACAATTCCTCTCTCAACTATTTCCTACCTTCACTAATGCATGTATTTTTCTTTCTCTAAAGTAATTCTATCAGAGTAGCATTCCAAGATCATTTCATCATGGTTCATAAGACTAACTTTGAGCACAATTATGTGCTTTAAGATATACAATCCAAATATGGATAATGCATCTTTCCTAAGTTTGATGAACATGTGCTTCTACAGACTCTTAGAACAATAACAACAACAAAAAAAAATCCTCAATGATAACTACAAAAGAATTGCCAACAAAGCCTTCTGGCAATCAGAAATATTCAAGATACAAACTGAGTTCAGGGTGAACTACCAGAAAAAATAAGGAATGCAGAGCAGGGAAGAAGAAAGAAAGAGCTGGGAATAGGAAATTAACCTTGGCAGCGTTAAATCAAAAGACTAAAAGGGAGAGCTGGCATCGTAACAGTAAAATCAATTTTCAGTGGTCAAAAGCTTCATTTAGAACTTTCTTTATTCCTCCCTTATGCATTCATCATACACCATTTTATATTACAATTATTTATATTCCATCTCGTCTGGTAGTTTACAAACTTCTAAACAGTAATGATCATTTCTTGTTTATATATCTATATGCTCAAAGTTGAACACAGGATTTTACACATAAGTAGATGTTTACTGCTTCTTAAATTGAAAAGAATTCAAAGTCAAATATGCATCACTAGGATAAATATGAGTTCAAGAAAGATATGAGACTTGGTCAAAGGGATAACCAAGATGAAAAATGAATGAATGAATGAATGAAAAAGCATATTTTAAAATTTTACTATGTGTCAAGCATTGTGCTAAGTCCTGGCAATACTAATAAAAAAGGAATCTGTACTCAAAACAATCTAATAGGGGCAATAATAAATAGAAGAGAGTTCAGCTACAGAGTAGATGGAAAGACCCAAAGGTTCTTAGCATCCAGCACCAGAACAAATTGTCATTCTCTTTGACAAAATAATAATAATGATAATAATAATAGCCAACATTTATAGCCAGACACAATACTAAGGGTTTTACAATTATTATCTTATTTGATCCTTACAACAACCCTAGGAGGTACGTGCCATTATTACCCCTAGTTTACAGATGAGTAAACTGAAGCAAAAAAAAGAAGTCAAGTGATTTGTGTAGGGTCATACAGCTAGTACATGTCTGAGGCTATATTTAAACTCAGGTCTTCATGATTCCAGATCCAGCTCTCTATCCACTGTGCTACCCAGATGTTAAATAGTATCAATTCATGGCCTTGAACCATATAAGAATACCAAGGATGTTTTTGGCAAGAACTTTCTTTCCTAGTTCTTCATTAGCTACTGAAGAATTTAGCATTATAGCACCTATAGAGGCAGTTGAAAGGTCAAGTCTGTCTGGGGGTTGCTCCACTGACAAGGTGGCTGACCCAGTGGGCACTGCTATTCCAAGGGCTCTTGAGCACTGTGTCTGGGTTGTCCTCTGCCAGAGTCCAATTAGGAGGTGGTGATTTCGGTTGTGGCAGTGGTTTGCCCTGCCAGGCACATGTTACCTCATATATCTCCTTTGGTCGTGTGAAACAACCTCTAATGATCCAGGTTATACATCTCTAAATGCTTAGTAATAATTATTCAACTTATTAATGATTTCTGTGCAGGTAAGATTGTACTGAGTGGATTATAACAGGCAGTCAGTCAACAAGCATTTAGTAAGTGCTTGCTATAAACTAGGCACTATGCTAAATACTGGGGATACACAGAAAAAGAGAAAGATTTTAGCTCTGAGATTTTGTAAATTACAGCAAAATATCAATTAGCTGCAAGGAGATTATTCATTTTATGAATTATACATGAAAACATAGGGTTGCTTCTCCCTTGATGCCAAGCTAGAACTAGGGCTATTGACAAAAGATTCACGTTGAGAAAGGCCCAGAGTTGGGTACAAAGGAAATGAATGTCATGAAGAGTATAATTCTGGGTATCTTCAAAAGAGATCAGAATATTTTCTATTTTGTTTTAGAAGCTTATCTTCATAACTCATATTTTATGGCTCATTAAGTCTACTTGAATGTCTCACTCTCATGACTCAAAGATACACCCAAGCTAGAATTGCTCATAACAATAACATCTGGGCTCATGGAAACCTCTCTACCTCTCAGAGCAAGATATATTAGCTGCACTTCAACTTCAAATACTTCATCTGTCTAAAGTAGCAATATACTGCTGTTATATTTTGTTCCAATAACCCTTATACATCTTCTTTTTGCAATGACAGTAAGTGTGCCAAATGGATATATGAAAAGACTGGAATGTTTCCAAGAAGCCTGATAATAATGGAAGAAATGCACAAAAACTGGAGTAAACAAGGTGACTAGAGGTTTTTACAGAATTGCTAATGTTCTATAAAATGTGGCCAAAGAAGTTACCTTGGGTCCTCTGAAATAAAGTCTTTTTAATAGACTCATAGGATTTAGAACTAGAGAGGATTTTTGAGATCATCTAAACCAATCCCTTCATTTTAGAGATGAGGACATTCAGACATAGAAAGATTAAATGATTTGTACAACATCACACAGGTAATAAGTAGCAGAGCTGAGATTCAAACCCCTATCCTCTGATTCCAAATCCAATACTCTCCATGATATCATCCAACCAAAGAAATCAGATATCCTTGAAGATGGTAGAAAATCGTCTTCATGCTGTGGTGTCATCTTTGTGCTATGAAGCACAATAATTGTACAAGTTAATATTTTACAAAGGTAATTCATAACTTTGATGAAGGCAATTTTCTAATGTATAAAAATATCCATGCTGTTCCATGAGTTGTCTGTCAGGTAGTACTTAAAGTTGCTTAATTGTTTGAAAGGGAGGAACTTGCATGGCTCTTCTCAATTATATTTTTTAAAAATATTGTCTTAGAACAGGAAGAGTGATGTCAAACTCTAATAGAAAAAGCACCATTAAACCCTCATTAAACCCTGCAGTAATCTGGGACTCCTCTGATTTCTCTATCAGGCCCCAGAAAGCTCTTGATTGGGAAAACCTCATGATCCTGCAAGATTCCAGAAGTCTTGGAACTCCATCTCATCACCACCTTCTGTCCCTCTGACTGGAGGATGGAGCCATGAACTCCCAAACCTTCATTTAAGGAGGGATCTCAGCTCTGCAGGGCTTCTCGTTTTTCACCTGGTTGCACTACTTCAGATTTTCTCTGACTTTTTCCACTATGCCTCTACATCAAGTACCTTCCCCATTCTTCCCCCACCTTTTTGCAGTTCCTTTTATTTGTTGTCTTCTCTTATTAAATTGTAAACTCCTTGAAGGCAGGAACTGTCTTTTTTAATATTTGTATACCCAGTTCTTAGCATAGTACCTGGCTCTTAATAAATGTAATTGACTAACTAGCTGACTAAGCCATACATAAGAATCCTTGTGAGCCACATGAAGACCTAGAAAACTATATATTAATTAATTATTGATGTTATTTTTTATTTTTATTTATTTTGTTAAATATTTCCCAAATGCCTTTTAATATGGTTCTCTAGAGTATTGAGGATTACAATACAGCCTCTTGTCTATGTATTTGACACCTTTGCAATGCAAATGGAAAATCCATGGTGTTCTTCAAATTCTCACTTAATCGCATTTGCCTCACTTCCTCATCTCTAAAATGAGCTGGAGAAGGAAATGGCAAACCATTCTAGTATCTTTGCCAAGAAGACCCTAAATGGGGTCACAAAGAGTGAGACATGACTGAAATGACTAAACAATAACAACAAAAGTCCTGATGGGACTTACAGTTTAGCAACTGGGGTGGGGGGGTAGGAAGAGGGCCTTCAAATATAAGTACAGATAACGAATAAATAATTATTCGTTACAACTTATTTAGAGAGGTACAAAACAAAGGGTTATGGGAGATCCAGAGGAATACATTGTTACTGATGGGTAGAGAAAATGGCATTTGAGTGGGACTTTGGAGGTTGGGTATGAAATAAAAAAACAGAAAGAGAAAAATACATTTTAGACATTGGAAATAAGGTACCATAAAGATTTCTGGGTAGTTCTACCTGCTGAAGTAAATTGGAGTAATCCCTCTTCAACATGACAATCCTATAAACACCTGAAGATACCTATCATGTTCAGCACTTAACACTGTGCCTAGCAGGTTTGTGTTGTTATTGCTACTGCTGTTGTTGTTCAGTCATTTTAGTCATATCTGACTCCTCATGACTGCATTTGTGGTTTTCTTGGCAAAGATATTGAAGTAGTTTACCATTTCCTTCTCCAGTTTATTTTACAGTTGAGGAAACTAAGACAAACAGGGTTAAGTGAATTTGCTAGGGTCACACAACCAGTAAGTGTCTAAGGCCAGATTTGAACTCATGCAGATGAGTTTCTCTGACTCCAGGCACAGCATTCTATCCACTGCACCACCTAATAAATATTGATTTATTGATGCCCTCCCTCCCCAGTCTTCTCATCTCCAGGTGAAACATCTCTTTATCTGACCCTAAAATGGCATGTCTTCACCTTTAACGATGTTGGTTGTCCTCTGAACCCAACATATATTCAACATATGCTCTGACCAAGTCAGAGCAAAACAGAACTCTCATTAACTTATGCCTAGAAATTAAGCATTTTAAGACAACTAAAAATTTCATTAGTTTTTTTTTATCCACCATATTATCACATTGTTGATTTCCATTGAATTTGAAGCGCACTAAAATCCCCAGATCATTTTAAGACATAAGTTATCTATCCTTTATTTTGTGTTTATGGGTTAAAGTCTTTGAATCCAAGTATAATACTGAACACTTGCCCCTGTTAAATTTTATCTTAGTGGATTCAATTCAATGCTCTAGTCTGTCAACATCTTTGGGGATCCTGATTCTGTTATACAATCTGTTCCCAATTTTGTATCATCTGCAAATTTTATAAAAATGCCATCTCTGCCTATACCCCAGTCATTGATAAAAATGTTAAATAGCACAGGGACAAACATAGATCCTTAAGGCACTCCACAGGACCTCCATCCAACTTAACATGGAACCATTAATAACTGCTTTGGGGGTCTAACCATTCAACTGGTGCCAAATTCATCTAATTGTACTATCATCCAGCACATATTTCTATATCTTTTCCATGAGAATAGAATAAGAGACTTTTCCAAATACTTTGGTGAAATTTAGGGGGAAAAAACTGTAACTACAGTATTCCACTGATTTAAGTAACTGTACAAAAAGTAAATAAGGTTAATCTGACATGACCGTTCTTGATGAAATCATTCTGGCTCTGTAGAGCCAGATAGATAGATAGATAGATAGATAGATAGATAGATAGATAGATAGATAGATAGATAGATAGATAGATAGATA
>NW_020946635.1:0-3211 GCF_900497805.2 Vombatus ursinus | reverse complement strand
ATAGATAGATAGATAGATAGATAGATAGATAGATAGATAGATAGATAATAAATGGGCATGTAGAACAGTGGGTAGAAGATAGATAAAGCAAGTAAGGGAGGGAGAGAAAGAGAATTACTTGATGACTTATAAGTATCTAGAAAAAAATGGTGAAATGCGTATGTGTGTATGTGTGTGTGTGTAAAATTATTCTATACATACTTCTATTTATCAGTTCTTTCTCTGAATGAAGATAGTGTCTTTCTTCACATGTCCTTTATACTTAATTTGAGTATTTGTAATAGTCAAAATAACTTATTCACTCAGAGTTGTTTTTGAAACAATATTGGTATTACTATATACAATGTTCTCTTGGTTCTGCTCATTTTGCTCTTCATTATTTTGTGTAACTCTTTCCATGTTTTTCTAAGATCATTGGGCTCATCATTTCTTATAGCATGGTAGTATTCCATCACAATCACATGCCACAACTTGTTCAGACATCCCTCAATTGATAGGCATCCCTGCAATTTCTAGCTCTTTGCCATCACAAAGAGAGCTGTTATAACCATTTCAGAACATATAGGTTCTTTTCCTTTTTCCCTAATCATCTTTGGAAATAGACCTACTAATGGTATTGCTGGGACAAAAGGTACAGGTAGTTTCATAGCTCTTTGGGCAAAATGCCAGATTGCTCTCCAAAATGGTTGGATCAGTTCACAATTCCACCAGCAATGAATTAGTGTCCCAATTTTTCTACATCCCTTCCAACATTTGTCACTTTTCCCTTCAATCATTTTAGCCTTCAATTTTAGCCTTTTCCCCTTCAATCATTTCTTTTTAAAAACTCTATATTTTTGCCAGCCATCAATAAAACTCATTGGTTTATGCTTCATAGGTTCCATTTTCTTCCTTTTAAAAAATGGAATAGTTACTTTTCTTCATTCTTGCAAAACCCTTTCATTCTACAAGATCTTTCAAATATCCCTGACTCACTCACTAATAACATATTTGTTACTTCTCTTGAGTATCAATTACCTATTCCTTACTTCTCTTGAGTATCAATTACCTATGAATTATGTCTATTATTTTTTTCAGTCCAAAGTTTATTTTTGTTTGCAGAGAAAAATAGAAGCAAAATAAGAATTATCTAGCTTTGTTTTATCTGGCTCACAAATTGTCATCATCTTAGCAAACCCAAACAACAGTCTCCTTTCTTTGATCCTCCTTTTCCCACAATATGGTTTTAAAAAATCTTTTGTTGTCCATAGGTTTTCTTACCAGTCTTAAACTCATCCTGAGCTTTAGCCCTCTTAACGTTATTTTTATAGGATGTAATACATTTTGGTATTCATACTCCTGCCTTCCAACTTCTATCATATTTGAAAAATCTAAGTTAATTAATGAGTTTCCATATTAGTTACTTCAGACAACTCTTTTTCTTCTCCATCAAAATTGTTTCCTTTTACATATTTGAAATGTCCTTATCTGGTGTTTTCTCTATCTCCTGGGCTGACATATAAAATTTTAGTTCATGAGAGTCTATTGACCTTTCCTCTGGATCTTTTGAAACTTGTTTGCCTAAACTCTAGAACATATGTATAACAGTAACTCTTCTGGCTCCCACTGCCTGAAGGCCATGTTATATTTTTTTTTGATCATGTTATATTTCTCTCTTCATCCTGGGTTCTCTAGTACCTCTAAGGAGGTTTAGGGGAGCTCTAGTCTCTCTGCCATTGGCTTTAGTCTCTACCAATACTATTCCTCTAATTTGAGAGGTCCTTGGAATCCCAGTTCCATTTAATCACTCAATAGTCAGACTAGACTTTACAAAAGAATATTGAGAACAAACATACAAACCTCTTTCTCTCTCTCTCTCTCTCTCTCTCTCTCTCTCTCTCTCTCTCTCTCTCACACACACACACACACACACACACACACACATACACAAATACCTAGATGCATAGCTCCCTCTTTATACCATCTTAGTCTCTAGACAAAAGAAGGGGATTAGAATCATAGTTTAGTTTGTTCCTACATATTGTACAATCTCACCAAATTACATGGCCAAAGCCCTGACTGGGGATTAAGTCCTAAGCACCCTGGCTTCTCAGGGCTGCCCTATTGGGCTACTGCTTTACTGTTGACTATAACATCTGTCCTGGAATCTTCATTCCAAGGTCACCAGGACTCAAATCTAGGTCCAGTGGGCATTCCCATGCCTGAACCTAGAACTGAAAAGGACAAACAACAAATTAGAACAAAACCCCAAGCTTGTTTCTCAGGTCCATGGGACCTAAAGGGAGCAGGGAGAGGGGAGGAAAGAAAGGTAGTTCTTCCTCCATCACAAGTTCAGTTCATGGTGAACATACTATAGGTGAACTATAATTCATCCTTTCTGGATGCTATGGGAAAAGAGAAAGAATGTCCTGATCTGACAGTTTTAAAGTTGTGGCCTTTTCTAGCTATGTAGTCAATAGAATGAGACTATTCACAGCTATATGGTAGGGAAACATAGAATGATTTCCCCCAAAACACAGGTTCAGAAGTTTCAGAGACATCAGTAAAGATATCATCTGAGAAATACCATTACATTGATCAATTCAGAGACTGTTGGTAACTTTAAAGTCATCAGTTCAGTAAGTGATGGATCAGAAGCCAGATTGCAAGAGGTTGAGGAAAAAAAAAGAGAGTGTCCATTTCTTCTGCAAAAAAAAAAATGATAGTATATGTTCAAAGTTTGAATTCATTCTATTTACATTCACCTTGCACAACAGGGAAATAAGAAGGGAAAGGGCTAAGAGAAAGGGGAAGGCAATAAGAGGGAGGGTAAATAAAGGGAAGCAGCAGTCAGAAGCCAAACAGACTTTTGAAGAGGGGACAGAGTCAAAAAGTGAAGGATAAATAGAAGAGAATAGGATGGAGGGAAATTCACAGTTAACAATTGTAACTGTGAATGTGAATGGAATGAACTCACCCAAAAAACAGAAGATTCCAAAATGGATTAGAAAGCAAAACCCAACAATGTATTGTTTACAAGAGATGCACTTGACATAGAAAGACATATATAGAGTTAAAATAAGGAGCTGGAGCAGAATCTATTATACTTCTGCACAAGTGGAAAAAACAGCAGAGGTAGCTATCATGGTTTTCAAGCAAAGCTAAAGCAACATTGAACATATAAGTTTTTTTTTTGCAAAGGAACTTATACTTAAGGAACTCCAGAGAATCA
>NW_020946634.1:0-3210 GCF_900497805.2 Vombatus ursinus | reverse complement strand
ATAGATAGATAGATAGATAGATAGATAGATAGATAGATAGATAGATAATAAATGGGCATGTAGAACAGTGGGTAGAAGATAGATAAAGCAAGTAAGGGAGGGAGAGAAAGAGAATTACTTGATGACTTATAAGTATCTAGAAAAAAATGGTGAAATGCGTATGTGTGTATGTGTGTGTGTGTAAAATTATTCTATACATACTTCTATTTATCAGTTCTTTCTCTGAATGAAGATAGTGTCTTTCTTCACATGTCCTTTATACTTAATTTGAGTATTTGTAATAGTCAAAATAACTTATTCACTCAGAGTTGTTTTTGAAACAATATTGGTATTACTATATACAATGTTCTCTTGGTTCTGCTCATTTTGCTCTTCATTATTTTGTGTAACTCTTTCCATGTTTTTCTAAGATCATTGGGCTCATCATTTCTTATAGCATGGTAGTATTCCATCACAATCACATGCCACAACTTGTTCAGACATCCCTCAATTGATAGGCATCCCTGCAATTTCTAGCTCTTTGCCATCACAAAGAGAGCTGTTATAACCATTTCAGAACATATAGGTTCTTTTCCTTTTTCCCTAATCATCTTTGGAAATAGACCTACTAATGGTATTGCTGGGACAAAAGGTACAGGTAGTTTCATAGCTCTTTGGGCAAAATGCCAGATTGCTCTCCAAAATGGTTGGATCAGTTCACAATTCCACCAGCAATGAATTAGTGTCCCAATTTTTCTACATCCCTTCCAACATTTGTCACTTTTCCCTTCAATCATTTTAGCCTTCAATTTTAGCCTTTTCCCCTTCAATCATTTCTTTTTAAAAACTCTATATTTTTGCCAGCCATCAATAAAACTCATTGGTTTATGCTTCATAGGTTCCATTTTCTTCCTTTTAAAAAATGGAATAGTTACTTTTCTTCATTCTTGCAAAACCCTTTCATTCTACAAGATCTTTCAAATATCCCTGACTCACTCACTAATAACATATTTGTTACTTCTCTTGAGTATCAATTACCTATTCCTTACTTCTCTTGAGTATCAATTACCTATGAATTATGTCTATTATTTTTTTCAGTCCAAAGTTTATTTTTGTTTGCAGAGAAAAATAGAAGCAAAATAAGAATTATCTAGCTTTGTTTTATCTGGCTCACAAATTGTCATCATCTTAGCAAACCCAAACAACAGTCTCCTTTCTTTGATCCTCCTTTTCCCACAATATGGTTTTAAAAAATCTTTTGTTGTCCATAGGTTTTCTTACCAGTCTTAAACTCATCCTGAGCTTTAGCCCTCTTAACGTTATTTTTATAGGATGTAATACATTTTGGTATTCATACTCCTGCCTTCCAACTTCTATCATATTTGAAAAATCTAAGTTAATTAATGAGTTTCCATATTAGTTACTTCAGACAACTCTTTTTCTTCTCCATCAAAATTGTTTCCTTTTACATATTTGAAATGTCCTTATCTGGTGTTTTCTCTATCTCCTGGGCTGACATATAAAATTTTAGTTCATGAGAGTCTATTGACCTTTCCTCTGGATCTTTTGAAACTTGTTTGCCTAAACTCTAGAACATATGTATAACAGTAACTCTTCTGGCTCCCACTGCCTGAAGGCCATGTTATATTTTTTTTTGATCATGTTATATTTCTCTCTTCATCCTGGGTTCTCTAGTACCTCTAAGGAGGTTTAGGGGAGCTCTAGTCTCTCTGCCATTGGCTTTAGTCTCTACCAATACTATTCCTCTAATTTGAGAGGTCCTTGGAATCCCAGTTCCATTTAATCACTCAATAGTCAGACTAGACTTTACAAAAGAATATTGAGAACAAACATACAAACCTCTTTCTCTCTCTCTCTCTCTCTCTCTCTCTCTCTCTCTCTCTCTCTCTCTCACACACACACACACACACACACACACACATACACAAATACCTAGATGCATAGCTCCCTCTTTATACCATCTTAGTCTCTAGACAAAAGAAGGGGATTAGAATCATAGTTTAGTTTGTTCCTACATATTGTACAATCTCACCAAATTACATGGCCAAAGCCCTGACTGGGGATTAAGTCCTAAGCACCCTGGCTTCTCAGGGCTGCCCTATTGGGCTACTGCTTTACTGTTGACTATAACATCTGTCCTGGAATCTTCATTCCAAGGTCACCAGGACTCAAATCTAGGTCCAGTGGGCATTCCCATGCCTGAACCTAGAACTGAAAAGGACAAACAACAAATTAGAACAAAACCCCAAGCTTGTTTCTCAGGTCCATGGGACCTAAAGGGAGCAGGGAGAGGGGAGGAAAGAAAGGTAGTTCTTCCTCCATCACAAGTTCAGTTCATGGTGAACATACTATAGGTGAACTATAATTCATCCTTTCTGGATGCTATGGGAAAAGAGAAAGAATGTCCTGATCTGACAGTTTTAAAGTTGTGGCCTTTTCTAGCTATGTAGTCAATAGAATGAGACTATTCACAGCTATATGGTAGGGAAACATAGAATGATTTCCCCCAAAACACAGGTTCAGAAGTTTCAGAGACATCAGTAAAGATATCATCTGAGAAATACCATTACATTGATCAATTCAGAGACTGTTGGTAACTTTAAAGTCATCAGTTCAGTAAGTGATGGATCAGAAGCCAGATTGCAAGAGGTTGAGGAAAAAAAAAGAGAGTGTCCATTTCTTCTGCAAAAAAAAAAATGATAGTATATGTTCAAAGTTTGAATTCATTCTATTTACATTCACCTTGCACAACAGGGAAATAAGAAGGGAAAGGGCTAAGAGAAAGGGGAAGGCAATAAGAGGGAGGGTAAATAAAGGGAAGCAGCAGTCAGAAGCCAAACAGACTTTTGAAGAGGGGACAGAGTCAAAAAGTGAAGGATAAATAGAAGAGAATAGGATGGAGGGAAATTCACAGTTAACAATTGTAACTGTGAATGTGAATGGAATGAACTCACCCAAAAAACAGAAGATTCCAAAATGGATTAGAAAGCAAAACCCAACAATGTATTGTTTACAAGAGATGCACTTGACATAGAAAGACATATATAGAGTTAAAATAAGGAGCTGGAGCAGAATCTATTATACTTCTGCACAAGTGGAAAAAACAGCAGAGGTAGCTATCATGGTTTTCAAGCAAAGCTAAAGCAACATTGAACATATAAGTTTTTTTTTTTGCAAAGGAACTTATACTTAAGGAACTCCAGAGAATCA
>NW_020946633.1:0-23378 GCF_900497805.2 Vombatus ursinus | reverse complement strand
GAGAAGAGAAGGGAATAAGGGCATTTACATAGTGACTATTTTGTGGTAGGATTTAATAAACATCTCATTTGATCATAGATTAAATACAGAAAAGTACACTAGAGGTCATGTAATTCAGTCCATTTATTTTGCAGAAGCTTGGTCTGGTGAGGTTGACTTGTGTAAGGTCACCCAGGACTAGCAAGAGTCAGGATTTGAACTCAGACATGACACTACAAATTCAGCACCCAAAATTCAGCATTCTTTGTACTATACCATTTTGGGTATTGGCCAACAATTTATCCTTTCCCCAAGAACTCCCATGAAGACTTCCAGAATGAAAGAATACTAATCCTTTTGATACAGCCATCACCTAAGCCCCCTGATGATCATCACTTCTACTGGGGTTAATAGAAAATTTCTTCTTTTTTCCAAATAGCTACAGCTAGTCTTTGTCATACTGATATCCCCTAAGATGTATGGTTTGAAGGTGCTTTATTGAATTTGTGATATTATCAATGGAGTTACTCTTTATAGAGTACAGGTTACAATTCTTTATCCTTCAGATTCACTTTTTCCTATAAATTTTCTGTAGAAAATCCAACTGATGCCCTAATGGCCTTTCTCTAGGTCTTTTAACATTCCACAATTACCACCACAAAGAGAGCTGCTGTAAACATTTTAGAGCATATAGGTTCTTTTCCTTGTTTCCTAATCATCTTTGAAAATAGACCTATTGATGGTATTGCTTGGTCAAAGAGTATAAGCAGTTTAATAACTCTTTGGGCATAATTCCATATAATTCTCCAAAATTGTTGGTTCAGTTCAAAATTCCACCAATAATGAATTAGTGTCTCAATTTTTCCACATCCCCTCCAACAGTTGTCACTTTTCCTTTCAATCATTTTAGACAATCTAATAGATGTAAAATGATATCCAAGGTTGTTTTAATCTGCATTTCTCTAATCAATAATGATGTAGAGAATTTTTTCATATGACTATAAACTATTTTGATTTCCTCATCTGAAAACTGCCTGTTCATATCCTTCAACCATTTATCAATTGGGGAATGATTCATATTTTTACAGATTTGATAAAGTTCTTTATATATTTGAGATATGAAACCTTTATCTGAGAAACTGTCTATAAAATTTTTCCCTAATGTTTTGCTTTCCTTCTGATCTTGTGGCATTTTTTATTTATACAAAAATTTTTAATTTACTGTAATTGAAATTATCTATTTTGCACCTCACTTTGTTCTCTATCTCTTGTTTATTCATAAATTGTTCATCTATCCACAAATCTGATAAGTATTATGTCCCATGTTCTTCTAATTTTCTAGGTCATGTATCCATTTTGACCTTATCTTGGTAAATAGTGTAAGATATTGGTCTATGTCCAGTTTCTTCCATATTGCTTTCCAGTTTTCCCAACAGTTTTTAATAAATGGTGAATTCCTGTCCCAAAATCTTAAGTGTTTACATTTGTCAAATACAAGGTTATTATATTTATTTGCTGCTGTAAATTGTATGTCTATTCTGTTCCATTGATCTACCTTTCTATTTCTTAGTCAGTACCAGATAGTTTTGATAATTATTACCTTATAATATAAAGATGTGGTTCCCCCAAACTGCCTTCCTTTACATTTTTTTCATTAGTTCCTTTGATATTCTTGACTTTTTGTTCTTCAAAAGGAGTTTTGTTATCATTTTTCTGATTAAGTAAAATAATATTTGGTGATTTAATTGGTATGGCATTGAATATATGAATTAATTTAGGTGAAGTATCTTTTTTTATTATTTTGGCCCTGCCTACCCATGAACAATTAATATTTCT
Organism: Vombatus ursinus; assembly: GCF_900497805.2. Taxonomy (NCBI): domain Eukaryota; kingdom Metazoa; phylum Chordata; class Mammalia; order Diprotodontia; family Vombatidae; genus Vombatus; species Vombatus ursinus. Next base: position 21,563 of record NW_020946633.1, on the reverse strand, counting down.
CTAATTATTTAGATCTAATTTTATTTGCATAAATTATTTTTATAATTTTGTTTATATAATTCCTGGATTTGTTTTGGCAGGTGTACTCTCAGGTATTTTACGCTGTATAGAGTTATTTTAAATGGGGGATCTTTTACTATCTCTTCTTGAAGGGTTTTGTTTGTGATATGTAGGAATATTTATGATTTATGTGGATTTATTTTATATCCTACAACTTTACTAAAATTATTAATTGTTTCAACTAACTTTTTAGTTGAGTCTTTGGAATTTTCCAAGTATATTATCATATCATCTGCAAAAAAGAGATAATTTTATTACTTCATTCCCTATTCTGATTCCTTCTATTTCTTTTTCTTCTCTTATTGTTGTTGCTAGGATTCCCAATACAATATTGAATCAATTGGGGAATGACTGAACAAGTTGTTGTATAGTATTGTGATGGAATACTACTCTGCTATAAGAAATGATGAGCTAAAAGATCTTAGAAAAACATGGAAAGGTTTGCATGAAGTAATGAAGAGTGAAATAAGCAGAACCAAGAAAACACTGTATACAGTAACAGCAATGTTGTTTTAAGAAGGGCTTTGAGCAAATAAGTGATTTTGACTATTCTAAATATCCAAATTAACTATAAAGGACATATGAAGAAAGACACTATCTGCATCTAGAGAAAGAACTGTTAAATAGAGGTATGTATAGAATAAATTTACATACATATATTCATATATGTATATACCTATTTTTGTCTAATGGTAGCCATCTCTAGGGTGGGGTGGGGCAGAGAAGGAAGAAAAAAGGAAATTTACATGATAACTTTATTGTATATTTAAAAGAATTTAAAGAAAAGCTGTACCTAATAGATTTGCCATTTCATATGCAATTATCTTTTTATTATATCATGTTATAGAAATGCTTGTTTTATTCCATAAATTAAAAATAAAATAAATAAATTGTCAAAAAAATTCTACCTATTAAATATGTGAATAATCACTATTATGATCATAATATATATGCATATTTATATACATAAATATATATGCTGTTATGCAATAGGAAATGTAAGTTTTAGTTTAATGGTATGTTATATATATTAGATGTATTTTTAACAATATAATAAGTATTCTGTTCATTAGAAGTACTTATGTATACTGCATGCCACAATGCACTATATAAAATACAGTTGGAATGATTACTTGCAAATGTATTTATGTGTGTAGATGTACAAACAAACATTTCTGGTGTTTATTATTATGTAAATTGCAAATATTTAAATAAACTCCATATAATTTGTTCCAACTGATATATTTCATTCTGTGGGGAGAACACAAAAAAGAACTAAGTTGTGATATGTTGGTGGAGGTATTACAGAGGTTAACTTAGTCTTATAGTGTTTTCTAGTCACCACAGTCATTGTTATTTATGTAGGACAGAGGTTCTTGATGAGTTGAGGTTAAAACAGTTTTTTTTTTCCCATGGTATTACTCAGTTCCTTTCATTTAAGTTGGTAGATGGTCTCCTTCCTCCCCTACAGAGGTCAATAATCAGAACTGCTTATACCAAAGACAGATGTGTGCTCACCTACTTGGCCCAAAAAGATAGTCCCTAAAAAAGTTCATTTCTGAACTTCAAATTCTTATTTAGAAAAAGAGGGAGTAGATTTCCATAGCAGCACTGGCCTTGAATTTTGTCTCACAGGTAAGCCCAAGAGTATGGGAATTGGTGCTTCTATAGAGAAAGGGGGATTCTTTTAGCAGTATGACTCTTGGCAAAAGAAGGTCAAGAACATGGACCTGGTTCTGAACTGAGCAGCAACAAGTGAAAGAAGAAACAAGTAAACAGCAATATAGTTGCATAGGACCTGTACTATGTAGTCTTCTATTAGAGTCAATTAGAACTTCATATGCGTGCATAGTGAAGCTTTTAGGGGCACAAGCTAGTAGGCTTCTTAGAGTCAAAGGAATTTTTTTTTACAAAGGTAGATTATCAGGTTTGGCTTTGTTTTGTTTTGTTTTTCTGTCAATGCAACTGCCTTATTATTATCAATAGAGTAATTCCTTTCTCATCTGTCATGTCCTTTACTACTATCTAGAGTATTTTCATTTGCCAAAAGAATGAGCTATGTGATTTTAACATACCTTTCCATGTTACTATTTGACATTTATAAGTAATAGATTTCTTCCAGAATTGTTCACCTTTACTTGCACCAAAAATTCTTCCTATACTCCTGAATATAAGTAATTTGACAGCAAAACATCACTCAGTTATGATTGTGTTCAGTTGCTACATTATTGTGGTCATATGTTTTGTGCCTTAATCTGAAACCCAGAAACAACTTTCTACATGTTCTGCATAAATTCAAAAGATATTTCTTCCTATTGTCAAAAGCCATAGCTTGAGGTGGCTAGGTGGTGCAGTGGATAGATCACTGGTACTGGAATCAGGAGGACCTCAGTTCAGGCACTTAACATTTCCTAGCTGTGAGACCCTGGGCAAGTCACTTAACCCTGATTGTCTCACCAAAAAAAAAAAAAGAAGCCATAGCATAGTAGCACTTCCAGGACTCAGAGAAAAAGATGAGGTATTTTTCAGAAAACCAACTTCCCAACCACTTCCTATTTAACAATGGATAGACTTAGCTTACTGGAGTTGGAAATGGCAAACTACTTGAGTATCTGTGCCAAGAAAACCCCATGGAAGTATGGTCAGACACAATTGAACAACCAAACTACAGCAAAAGACTTAACTTGCTTCATAAAAATAATTCACAGGCATAGTTATTCTCTATGGCTTAATAGTTCTAATTCATACTTCAGACAACTTCAACTCTGCCTATGGACAAAATCTAATGAAAAAAGCTGCAGAATGGTGAGTCAAGATTTTAAGTTATATTCTTGCTGTTGGCAAATCAAGCACAGTGTAATATAGTTGAAAGAGTATTAGATTAGAAGTTAGAAGACCTTATTTACCCATGTCTGACCACTTATACAGACCAACTTAACTGTAGTCTTCTTCTTGACTCTAAAATGAGGGGGTCAGAAGAGATGGTTTCTGAGGCCTTTCTTCCCATTTTATGACTCTGCCTTCCTCTGCTTTAGCTTCCCTATCTAGAAAATAAGAATGAGAATACATAGTTGTTGTTGTTTTGCCTACCCTACTAGAATATTGTTATGGTACACTGGACTATGACAATGGAACATTCTGAGCCTTTCCTCTTCATTAATTTCAGACAAGGTAGACCACAATCCATGGTTATTAGTAATAGATAATATGTGTGTAAGGGTAGAGGAGAAAGAGTACATTGTAATGTGTAGATGATTCTCCAGTGATGTTAAAAATAAGCATGATCCTATAACTTTTAGTTACTTGAACTATGAATAGAGAGGCTAAGTTAATTGGAGAACAGAAACAGTTGTGTTAAAAATTTGATCTTTGAAGGCAGAGCCAAGATGGCAGAGTAAAGGCAGGGACTTGCCTGACCTCTCCCCCACACCCCTTCAAATACCTTTAAAAATGATTCTAAACAAATTCTAGAGCAGCAGAATCCACCAAAAGACAGAGTGAAACAAATTTTCAGCACAAGACTACTTGGAAGTTCAGCAGGAAAGGTCTGTTGTACCAGGGTGAAGAGGAGAGCAGTCCAATCCAGGCCTTGCCAGCACAGCCACAGCCACAGCAAACCAGGAGCAGGCCTTAGTAGTGACTGAATCATCATCATCATCATTAGCAGCAGCAGCAGTTCACAGCCCATGGAAGGTAAGGGGGTTGAACAGCTGGTCAGAAGGAGATTACAGGAGTCTTTCTGCTAGCACTGAGGTAGGACTCTATTGCTTTGCCCATATTCAGATTTGGGCTGCAGTCCTGGGTGGCAGTCCCAGTGCAAGGAGGAGCACTAACATAGCAGAGCATAAGGCCACAGTAGATGGGGGTGGGGAACCATCCTCACAGTTTCAGGGCAAAAAAGAGTGCTTGTGGTCTCTCCTTAGATCATACCATCTTGAAAGAACTGAAAATTTACAGGTCCCTAGAAGTATCTCTGAAAAAAGCTGCACAAAACCCCTGAAGGTTGGGACAATGCTCCCTCCACTTTGGAAGCAGAATCCTACCTTAACAAAGAGTTAAAAATCAAGTAATAGGCTGTGAAAATGAACAAACAATGGGGAAAAAACTGACCATAGAAAGTTACTATGGTGACAAGAAAGATCAGAACACAGACTAAGAAGAAGATAACAAAGTCAAAGCTTGTATAAGCTTCCAAGCCTCCAAGAAAAATATGAATTGGTCTCAGGCCGTGGAAGAGATCAAAAAAAATTTTGAAAAGTGAACAAGGGAGGTAGAGAAAAATTGGGATGAGAAATGAGAATGATGAAAGGAAATCATAAAAAATGAATCAATAGCTTGGTAAAGGAAACACACAAAAAAATATTGAATAGTACCTTAAAAAACAGACTAGTCCAAATGGTAAAAGAGGTCCAAAAAGCCAATGAGGAAAAGAATACCCTAAAAAACAGAATTGGCCAAATGGAAAAGAAGGTCCATAAGTCCACTGCAGAAAATAATTCCTTAAAAACTAGAATGGAGCAAATGGAAGCTAATGACTTTATGAGAAATCAAAAAACAATACAATAAAACCAAAAGAATGAAAAAATAGAAGACAATGTGAAATAGCTCATTGAAAAAACAACTGATTTAGAAAATAGATCAGGAAGAGATCATTTAAAAATTATTGGACTACCTGAAAGCCACGATCAAAAAAAGAGCCTAGACATCATCTTTCAAAAAATTATCATGGAAAACTGACCCAATATTCTAGAACCAGAGGGTAAAATATAACTTGAAAGAATCCACTGATCACCCTATGAGGGAGATCCCAAAATGAAAACTTCCAGGAATATTATAGCCAAATTCCAGAGTTCCCAGCTCTGTAACTCATAAAACCTTTTTGTAACTCATAAGACCTTTTTCATTTTCATTATTATTATTAGTTAGAAGGAGTATATATATATATATATATATATATATATACACACACACACACACAGAGGGCACAGGTGTGAGTTGAATATGAAGGGATCATATCTAAAAAATAAAATTAAGGGGCAAGATAAGAATGTACTTGGAGAAAAAGAAAGGGAGAGGTAGAATGGGGTCAATTACCTCATATAAAAGAGGGGTGAGAGAAGAGGGGAGAGGTGAAAGGGAGTAAGGGAACCTTAATCTCTTCAGAATTGGCTCAAAGAGAGAATAACAGACACACTCAATTGGGTATAGAAATCTATCTTACTCTACAGGAAAGTAGGAGGGGAAGGGGATAAGAGAAGGGTAGAGTGATAGAAGGGAGGGCAGATTGAGGGTAGTCAGAAGCAAAACACTTTTGAAGACAGACAGGGTAAAAGGAGAGAGAGAATAGAATGAACAGGGGGGATAGGATGGAGGAAAATACAGTTAGCAATACTAACTAAAGCAAGTTTGAAGCAAGTTTCTCTGATGAAGGCCTCATTTCTCAAACATATAAAGAACTGAGTCAAATTTATAAAAATAAGAGCCATTCTTCAGTTGATAAATGATCAAAAGATATGATCAGTTTTCAGATGAAGTAATCAAAACTATCTATAGCCATATGAAAAAAAATACACTCACTATTGATTGCAGAAATGCAAATTAAAACAATTTGGAGGTACTACTTCATACCAATTAGATTGGCTAATAGGACAGAAAAGGTAAATGACAAAAGTTGGCAGGGATGTGGGAAAAATGAAATAATGCATTGTTGGTGGAGTTGTGAACTGATTCAACTATTCTGGAGAGCAATCTGGAACTATGCCCAAAAGGCTATAAAAACCATGCATATCCTGTGACCTAGCAATACCACTATTAGGTTTGTATCCAAAAAGAGATTAAAAAATAAAAAGGAATATATGTACAAAAATATTTATAGCAGTTCATTTCTGGGGGTGATGGATTAGAAGTTGAAGGAATGCCCATAAATTGGGGAATGGCTGAACAAGTTGTGGTATGTGATTATGATGGAATACTATTGTACTATAAGAAATGATGAGTAGGATGCTCTCAGAAAAACCTGGAAAGTCTTACGTGGACTGATGCAAAGTGAAATGTACTGTGTACAAAGTAACAGTGATATTGTAAGATGATCAGTTGTGAATGACTTACTTAGCTTTTCTCAGTAATACAACAATCCAAGACAATTCTGAAGAACTTATGATGAAAAATGCTATCCATTCCCAGAGAAAAAAGCTAATGGTGTCTGAACACAGATTGAGGCAGATTTTTTTTTACTTTACTTTTCTTGAGTTTTTGTCTATGTTTTCTTTCACAACACAAGTATTATGGATATGGTTTGCATCACTATGTATGTATAACCTACATAGAATAGCTTGCCTTCTCAATAGGAGTGGGGGGGATCGAAGGAGAGAGAGGATTAGGAACTCAAAGTTATAAAAAACAATGTTGAAAACTATTTTTACATGTAACTGAAGAAAAATAAAAAATAAAATACTGAAAAAAAGAATAATAAGAAAGAAATTCAGTCTTCTCTGATTCACCCCACCAACCATTCTGATTCTAATTAAAACAAGACCAAATTGTACAAAATGTAGGAATAAATTTTCTGATAGCCTTCTCTCTTCCCTCCTCCCCACCTCCCACCATGCTTTTGGCTTGCCTGCCAGGTCTACATTTTCATTAACAGTTTGAACAAGTGTATGCACAAAAAAAGGTATGTATTTAAAGAAAAAAAAAAAACATTATTACTGAGGTGGCACCAAGAAAGTCAGAAGCATGTCCAGATGAATTGTAAAGTACTATACACAATAGATTCCCCATTTTCCAGAAAACTTATTACACATAGCTGTTGATTTTTATTTTAAGTACTTTCATGATGGAATATCACAGTTTGTGTACTGCTGATATGGGCCCACAAATACACACAATACATGCCTGTCATAAACAAATTAAAGTAAAAAGAGATACCTTTAAGTCTCAATAGCATTAACATTTAACGTTATAAATGAGGTAAGGATAGCAAGACTACTACAGATAGTTAACACTTGTGCAATAACAAAATACAAGATTTGAGTAAATTCTTGCTTCTATAAGGATACCTATCTATATGTTTATTTACCACACTACTTCAGACAATAAGTATGAGTTTAGATTGATATCATAACAATAGCTAATTTATGTGAAACTATAGCTTATTTCACCCTCACAACAACCCTGTGAGGTAGGTAATACAGATATTACTATCCCCTTTTTGTAGTTGAGGAAACTGAGGCTCAGAGATTAAATGGCTTGCCCATAGTTACACAACTTGTAAGAGATAAAAAAAAAATTCAAACCCAGATCTTCCTGACCTTAAGTTCAGTCCTTTAACCATTATATCAAGTGGCATCCATGCATGTAATGGAGTTGGTTATCACCAAAAGAGATAACCTGGCCTTCTCTATGGCTCAATGTAAGGCAATAGCCCTTATGTGCAGTTTCACTAGCTCACAGAATCATTGGTAAATTGGAGGTACCAAATTCTTCCATGGCATCCTTATTCACATAGTCATGGCTTGGATCTATGCCTCTGTGTGGTCAAATACATGATAGATGGCAGTACCACTTAGAATAATTTGCTAATAGTTCTTACCACAATCCATTCTGATTGCACTGCAATCTAGCACAGTGCCTAGTGCATAGTACACACAGTAAATTCTTGTGACTATTTCACTTGTTAGGGGTGCAAATGGGTATGTGAAAAAGATCAGCTTTGGTAAGCTTCATTAACTAGATTTGACCTTAATGATATGTGCTATGTAATGTCTATATAGCACAGCATGAAGGAGATTTTAAGTAATGAAAATTGCTGAACTGGATAATTCCAGTCTCTCAGTGGCATTTTGAATCTGAATTTTCTAAGCTGTCTACCTTCTTTGTCAAATTTCCATTTTGATATACTAGAACCTCTGACTAACAAATTAATTAGATATTAGTTAATTAGGGGAAGCAGGGGAGGAAAAACAGATTTATTAATTATACAAAAAATGGAAAAAATTCTAGGGCGCTTGAAAGACATTTAAATGTTTCTTTGAACCCTTTTAATCTCTCTCTCTCTCTCTCTCTCTCTCTCTCTCTCTCTCTCTCTCTCTTTCTCTCTCTCTCTCTCTCTCTCCACCCTCCCGTCCTCTCCCCTCCCTCTTCCTCCTTCCATCCCTCCCTCCCTCCCAATAAAGTAACTATTTCTTAAATAAAATTCAGGAAGACACTCTCAACTGCCCCAAGTTAGCTGGGAGTGAATTGGGATGAAGAGTTTGGGTATAGAGATACTTTGTTGAAAGATGTAATTACTAACACAATTGGTCGCTCATTTAGACCTTCTTAGCTCCAGTGTCCAGGCACGTTAAACAACAAAAGCTGGGCAGTAGAATTTAGCCAAAGTGTTCTTGTAGGAAGAAATCTTTCTACAGCAGGTGGCTCCAAAGTCATATGTCTAAATGTGCTTACTAGGAATTCTGTTTCCCCCCAGCACTTGATGTCTTTTAGGAACCCAGAAATAAGCTGGCTGGAAAGCAGGAGATATAAGACCTTGGTTTCTGACATCAAATCGTAAAGCTGCTCTTAGTGCAGTTCGGAGAGAGGGCAAGGATCGGAAAAGATTCAAACACCCAGAAATGAAAGATTGTAGCTGAGGACTTCCTCTGCCTAGAAAGCACTGATTTTACTCCTCTGTTCCACCAAGCAGGCCTAGGGCGTGATCTGCCTGCACTGTGCGTTCCCTTTCCCTCCTCCCCCTCTATTGACTCGAGGAAACTGGAGTTTCACCGAACACGGTTGAAAGAGGGAAACTTTTCCATTTAAGGCAAAGAAAGCTGCTTTATCAAAATCATTGATCTTCCCCTGGACCCAGAATCCTCTCGGAGATTTCAACTAGCATCTCACTGCTAGATCTGTCCCCACCTCTCTTTCTCCGTTCTTCCCTCCTCTTTCTCCATCTGCCCCATGAAATAGACAAATGCAGTCGTTTTCTTGAGAAGGGGTTCAAAAAGAGAAGCCAGAAGCTGTGTAACTCCTCGAAGCCACTTCCTCCTTTCAAGAGCGGACTCAAAGAGATTTTTATGGTCAGTGTCTGCCGGCGCCAGGGCACTTCCTAGCGCATCTTTCTGACCCTCTGGAATGTGGTTTAGGGAAGTATTATTGTTTCACCCAGTCTAAGTGCGGAGAAAAATTGTTCAGTAACCAAGAGAAAAAGCTTGTTCCCACTCTTATTCCAAAATACAGAGAGAAGCAAAACGGAGAAATATGAAAATAGACCAGTGACAAGGACAACTGGTACGCTTCACTTCAGGTTAGGCTTAAGGAAAACATGACACTAACAGAAAGCATTCGAGTAAAACAGAGAGCGTAAAGCACAAAGCGGGGTGGGGTGGATAGGGGGCATTAATTTCCCTGTTTTATTTTTCTTTACAAGGTCCAAATCTTTCCCAAAAACTCAGTTTTGTTTGACTTCAGTTTGACGTTAAAGGAAATGTTTGAACAATGACACTGCGGATTACTTCTTAGCCCCCCCCCTTAAAAAAAAAAAAAAGTTGGTGCAAAGAAAATGGAAAATGTTTTCGCGCTAGCAGAACCTGAAAAAAAAGCTTGAGGGAAAGTATTTGACCAAGCTACCCCATCTTCCCCTTACGAAGGCCATAATAATTCAAACCGCCAGTTTCCCCTCTGAGAGATCAGGGATTAGAGGATCAGGAAGGAAAACAGAGTGCGTGGGAGGGAAATGAAAGAGACGATTCTCAGAGGAACCCTATTCTTCACCGAGAGGCCCGACACTTCACCAGTTTACGGAAGCTTCTCCGAAAGTTGTCATCAAGAAAAGCATAGAGGAAAGGGTTGAGGCAGCTATTAGCATAGCTCAGGCTGGTGATGAAGTAGGAGACTCCGATGATGACTGGAGTTTGCGGAATATCTGTGGTGAGGGCGACCACGGTGCTAAGGTGATAAGGCGTCCAGCAGAAGAGGCACGCAGCCAGGATTACCAGCACCATGAGGGTCACCCGCCTCTTGGCCCGATCCAGGGCTTTGGCATGGATGTCCAGCTTCATGGTCCGCAATCGACACAACATGATGCTGTAGAGGATGCAGATGGTGGACACAGGGATGGCGAAGCCCAGGATGAGTGTATAGATGCGGCTTACTTTCCACCAAAAGCTCTCTGGCTGGGGAAACACCAGGACGCACTGGAGGCGACCCTCCTCCTCGTAAAGCTGGGCGAAGATTGTGAAGGGCATTACAATAAGAGTAACAAGGAACCAAACAGCCAAACTGACTACCTTGGCTGCCCTGTAGGTGCGGTAGGCCATATTGCGGGACTCAACAGTGGCCAACACCACCAGGTAGCGGTCGATGCTCATAACCGTGAGGAAATATAGGCTGGAGAAGATGTTGTACTGATCGATGGAGATGATGAGTTTACACATGAGCTCCCCGAAGGGCCACTGCAGTAGAAGGTAGTCAGCAATGTTGATAGGCAGCACCAGAGTAAAGAGTTCATCCGCAATCGCTAGGTTTACTATGAACAAGTTGGTGACGGTCTTCATCTTGGGCGCCCGGAGCAGGACATAGAGCACCACTGTGTTGCCAGTCAGCCCCACTGCGCAGATCACAGAGTAGATGACCGGCACAGCTATGTACAGGGGCTGCAGGAGCAGGTCAGGGCTGGAGGCGTTGTGGCCCCCGGGCTCTCCCTCGTCTTCCTCTGCCAGTCCTTGAGAGCTGCCCAGCTCTGGCTTAGGGCAGGACGAGTTCGCCGGTCCGGAACTGGAAGATAGGTTGTACATCTTCCTAAAGCAAAGGATCACTGGGTTCCAGAAAGTCTGCATGCACTCGCTGGAGGCTGAAGTGTGGGGAAAGGTGGAAGAGAGAAAACCTATTAGGGATGGGAGAGATTCGTGCCAGCTCTCACCTTGCCACCCTCGCTCCCCTTTACCACTTGCAGTCTCTTCTCAGACTGTAGTCTCCTTTACAGAGTTGTCTCTCCACCAACGCTGTTGTCAGAGGAGAGCACTACTTCAGAAGCAGTTCGGGACCTGGAGAAGAGACCCTTTTCACCTGTGGCTTTTCAAAGTTGCTCTGGAAGCATCACCGCCAGTCCCCACAGTCAGTGTGACATTGGGTTACAGGCAGCTGCAGAGCTGGTCCCGTCCCTTCTGACTTCTTTAAGCTTGTAAAATGATTATCAAAGCACAAATTAGGACCTCTAGGTTGCAGGTTCTTGGTCGACAAAATAATATTAAGCTCTTTTGGCTAGGAAAACAGTGCGTGTGGGGCGGGGTGGCGTGGGTGTGTACCCACAGGGGACTGTTTGCACATTATTATTACACATCGCCTTTTGAAATCTGGTTCACTAGATCATTCCCTACCTGTTGGTATATCATTGTAACAAGTTAACTATCTCAAATAAAATAAATGTAGGGGCGAGGTCGAGAGAAGGGAATCCTAAACCACCCAAATCTCCCCTTTTGAAGAAGAAATACACTCCATTTACAATACCACTGAAATACATCTACCACTGCGAAACCTGCTGCATTTATTATTCCTTTTGCCTCTTCCTGAATTAATAGTAACATCTTAGTTCTGTTTCTCCAGTTTTCTTTCATAATTAATAAGTAAGCTTACCTTAATAGCTTCCTCTTTTGACTATCCTTCAGTGTGACTTGCTGGTCGAATATAGCCACAATTATAAAACTAAAAATCTGAAACTCAAAACGTGAAATTCTGGCCAGCTCCGACTCTCTGAATGTCTGCTAGGCTGCTGAAATCCTGGACAGCTCTTTCTAGCCCAGCCACTGCAAAACCGAGCAACACAGCGCAGACGCAAATAGAGAAACTGAGCAATATTTTCCCCTGTTCCTAACAAGCAAAACGGGATGTTGGAATTGATGGCCTATTATTGTAACTTTTTTCTGAAAGAAATAAAACATTTCTCTGACAATAGCTTAATTAATGTAGATCATAATTAGTATGTTAGTCATCATTAAACCTAAAGTAAAAACATTTCACTTTTTAAAATGTTTTCCCTAGTGGATTATGTGACCCCTAGACTTCTTTTCTTATTTCAACTCTTTTTTCAAAGCCTTAATCCCAAGTCTTCCACTGAATTTCTGTTTCATAGTTGAAGAAGGCTTCTAATTCTCAGCTCATTTGCAGAAATGATGTGAAGGCCATGTCCTGAGTTTAGCTAGTGATCAGCCTCAGGAAGCTCACTTCAGGTTATTTCTGATGACTCAGACATGAGGTGCTCCAAAAGAGTGATCTCTTTCCTAGAATCCTATTGCTACAAGTTTATACTCTCAAAAATATTTGAAATAATAATAGTAGAAAATACTATTGATAGTATACTATTATGAAAGAGTAGAAAATAGAAGAAAATACTCTTAGTAGTAAATAGAAAATTTCCACTGGGGGGTATTTTTTTTCCTTTTACAATGTTATCTGAAATTTTAAGGAATACTACATTATCTCTCTGAGTCATAGTTTATTTATCTATAAATTGTGGGAATTATATTAATTTATTTCAGGTACAGCAGAAGACATGAGGAATCTGTAGTCAAGAGGTTTTGTTGTTGTTATTGAATTATTTTAGTCATGTCCAAATCTTTGTGACCCTCTTTGGGGTTTTCTTGGCAAAGATAATGGAGCATTTTGTTTTGTTTTGTTTTCACCATTTCCTTCTCCAGCTCATTTTATAGATGAGGAATTGAAGAAAACTGAGAAAAGCAAGTGACCTGCCCAGGGTCACACAGCTAGTAAGTGTCTGAAACCAGATTTAAACTTGGGAAGATGAGTCTTCCTGATTCTCACTCCAGTGCTCTATCCACTGTGCCACCTAGGAGTCAGAAGGCTTAGATTCAAATCCTTGTTATGTATGACCTTAGGCAAGTTACCCTCTTTGGGCCTCAGTTTCTCATCAGAATAAGGGAATTTCACTAAATTACTTCCAAGATACCGTCCAGCTCTAATTCTGAGATCTGATCATTCTTCCAACTCTAGTTGTCTATGACCCTTTCTATAAAAGTAGTGAGATGAACTACTAACAGGCAAATAGTATAGTGAATAGAGTACTGTGGTAGGAGTCAAGAAGACCTGCATTTGAATCTTTCTCAGACACTTATTAGCTCTGCTTGGCAAATCACAACCCCTGTCTATTCTTATTTCTTCATTTATAAAATAGATGTAATACTAACACCTTCCTCTCATGGTTCTTGTGAGGGTAAAGTGAGAGAAAATATTTGAACTATCTTGCAAACTTTAATATGTTATTAAAATTTTGGCTATTATTACACCTATTATATCTTTCACTTTTAACTGTACTAATTTAAATCACTATGTCTTTAAGGAAGAATTTACAAAGGTAGCTGAATTTAGTAATATTACTATCAATATTGAAGTTATATGTTTAAAATCTATGTTTGCTTAAGTCCCTTTTGTCTAGAAATGGGAGTAATTTACCCTACTACAATCTGAAGTGAGTTTCCTGAGGCTGATCAAAACTAAGCTCAGGACATGGCCTTTACTTCAGTTCTGCAAATGAGCTGAGAATTAGAGGCATTCTTCAACTATGAAACAAAAACTCAGTGAAAGACAGTGGAGACTATGGCTTTAAAAAAAAAGAGTTGAAATAATTGAAATAAGAAAACAATAGAAGTCTGGAGGTCACATAGCCTGGAGTGAGTCTAAGCCTAGAAGTGAGTCTCGAACAGGAGAAAGAGAAGCTGAGATTTATTCAAGAGTAAAAAACTTGACACAAGATTCAGGAAATGGATAGAAGCAGGGTCCCTAAAGCTCTGCCAGTCAAGACAATTGATGTCTAAACTGTAGTTCCTATGACATAAGCATTCTATATTCTATGAACTTGTCAATTCTGTATTTCTGTTTAGTTTTATTGACTGTCCCTTAGTTACCTAGAAAACTTCAACCTTTTCTCAGCTGAACTGAGGAAAGAAAGAGTTTAGTTAGACATAGGCCAAGAGTACCTAAGTGGGATAAGGGTTCACCCTGAGGGCAGGCATAGTTTTGGAATAAGTCTCAGCAGCAGCAACAGTAGAATGCTCCAGATATCTCTGGGATGCCAGGGTTGTCAGAGTTAAAAAAGGAAAGCATGAAAATTACAGGTTCAACTGTGAATTCATTTCCATTTCTTCCTGATGACCTTCATTTATAAATACTATTTCAGAATGCACTATTGCTCTTATCTTGACAAAATGCTTTAAGAGAGGAATTTGGGATGTAGAGAAAAGAATTCTGGATTTGGAATCAGGAAATCTGTATTCAAATCCTGACTCCTTTTTTTATTGCATAACTATGGACAAAAATCACTTAATCTTTCTAACCCTCATGTATAAAATAACAATAAGATTGTCTGGCTCATGGGACCATTTTAAAGGGATAAATTCAGTTTATATCTTCATCTAACTACACAAGCCTTTACTTCATAGGAAACTGTCCATGCCCCATAGTCATGTATTCAAGGGATCCTATAAAGGACTATCAGATTTATCACTTTCAATGAACTGACCATTTGATTCAAATTTAAAAAGCAACTGATGAAAGTTTTTTTTTCACTCTACCAAAGAAACAGCTCATTTTGATGTTTTAAATTCAAGATCAAAGTATCTTCATAGCATACCACTGCAAAGAGGGAAAAAACTGGGAATAACCATTCACATTGAATTGCAGTAAAAATCCCATTATTAAATTAACTATCACATATTTAAGCTTATTTGAATTTGAAAGTCATAAATTAAAGCACTTGGGATTCAATACAAAAACCAATTAGGATTAACTATAAGCAATGAATGATATGATCTTAGTTTTGAGTTTGTACAAATTCTAAATAAAGTTTTTTGTTTTGTTTTTGCCAAGAAAGTAATTTATTTTTAAAAAAAGAAAATATCAGATTCATGCTATGACATTCCTTTGATTCTTAAGTTCTCAGAAGTCATTCAATAAATTGTCTAATGGAACACAGAAGCAATAGGACTCCTTGTGAAGCCAGATTCTAAACTTCAGGCTTATTACCTAAGCATCATGGAAATCCATTCATCTGTTCCCCCTCAAATTTCAACTATAATAGATTTGTTTCTGCAAAATCTTTTTAAGTTTATAAAACCAAAATTGTATAATTTTATCTTGCATGATCCTTTTTATCACTTAAATTCTTCCAATCCTGATCACAAAGATAATTTTTCCTTGCTCCTCTAATATACTAATTATGTGACATTTTATATCTAGATCATGTATCAGTTTGGAACTTTTCTGGATATGCAATGAGATATTGGTCTACCATTCTGCTGCTATTCAGCTTTACCAGAAGTTTTTTGTCAGTGAGTCCATCAACTAGGGTCTTGGAATTTATAGAACACTATGTTATGTGGGTTTTTGCTTCAGTATACAACATGTCTAATGTATCGCACTGACTAATCTCTCTATTTTTAACCAATACCAAATCATCTTAATGATTGCCACTTTATAGTACAATCTGGTATCTGGTACTGATAGACTTCCTCCCTCTCCACTTTTTTCCCCATTATTTATGTGCTTCTTGACCTCTTGTTCCCCTAAATGAAATTTGTTTTTACTTTTCTAGCTGTATAAACTTTTGCTTTTTTAGCTCTATAAAATATTCATTTTGATTGGCACAGCAGAGAATAAGTAAATTAATTTAGGTAGAATTGTAATTTTTATTACATTGGCTTGACTTATCCATAAACAATTTCTATGTCTCCAATTATTTAAGTCTGCCTTTATTTTTTTTTAAATTTATTTTTAGTTTTCAACATTCACTTCCATAAGATTTTGAGTTCCAAATTTTCTCCCCCTCCCTTCCTCCCATTCCCCCTGCATGTACATTCATGTTAAACATATTTTCACATTAGTCATGTTGTAAAGAAGAATTAGAACCAATGAAGGGAATGACAAGAAAGAAGAAACAAAAAGAGAGAGAGAGAGAGAGCAAATAATATGCTTTAATCTGCATTCATACTCCATAGTTTTTTTTCTGGATGTGGATAGAATTTTCCATCATGAGTCTTTTGAAGTTGTCTTAGATCCTTGCATTGCTAAACAGAGATAAGTCTATCAAAGTTAGTCTTTGCACAATGTTGCTGTTACTGTGTACAGTGTTCTCTTGGTTCTGCTCACTTCACTCAATATCGGTTCATGTAAATCTTTCTAGGTTTTTCTGAAGTCTGCCTGCTCATTATTTTTATGGAATAATAGTATTTTGTTACATTCATATACCACAACTTATTGAGCCATTTCCCAATTGACGGGCATCTTCTCAATTTCCAATTCTTGGCCACCACAAAAAGAGCTGTCTACCTTTATTTCTATAAATAGTATTTTAGAGCTGGAATAATATAGATCCTGGGTGAATTTTGGTAGGCCCGTATTCAAATATTTTTAAAACTTGTGTAGTATTTTGTATTGATTTTTTATTTCTAGCTTGTGTGACTGGGTTTTTATTGGTGATACACAAAATGTTAATGAGATATTTAGGTTTATTTTATATCCTTCAGGTTGTCTGAATTTGTTTATTGTTTCAACTAATTTTAACTTGTTCTAGGCTTTGCTAAGTAAATCATCATGTAATCTACAAAAACAATATTTTTCCACTTTGTCTATGATTATTCTTTTGATTTTTCTTTCTTGTTTTATTGCTATGGCTAGCATTTCTATCATTGTGTTAAATAGCAGTGTGATAAAGGGCATCCTTTCTTTACCCCTCATCATATTGTAAAATTCTCTAAATTTTCCCCATTAAATATGAAACATTTGCTCTTGCAATTAGATGTTACTTACTATATCAAGAAAATGTCTGTTTATTTCTATGCTTCCCAGGATTTCTAAGAAAGATAGATTTGTTAAAAGCCTTTACAGCATTTTGGGTTTTCTTTTTAATTATTCATATTATTAACATGATTTATTATATTAATGATCTTCCTTATTCCAAACTAACCTGACATGCTTGGTTTAAACTGAACCTAGTGAATGTGTAATATCTTTCTGATATGTTTTATAGCCTGCTTGCTAATATCTTATTTAAATTTTTTATGTCAATGTGATTAAGGGATATTGGTCTGCAGTTTTATTTTTCTACTTTATCTCTCCCTGATTTACTTATCAAGGTATCATAGAAAGAGATTGGGAAAGGGGCAGCTAGGTGGTGCAGTGGATAGAGCACTGGCCCTGGAACCAGGAGGACCTGAGTTCAAATCTGGCCTCAGATACCTGACACATACTAGCTGTGTGACCCTGGGCAAGTCACTTAACCCTGAATGTCTCACCAAAAAAAAAAAAAAAAAGAGAGAGAGAGAGATTGGGAAAGTGCCTTCTTTTCCTATTATTATAACTAGTCTATGTAAAATGAGAATTAATTTTTCATGAATGTTTTCTAGAATTTACTTGCAAATTCATCTTTCCCTGGAGTTTATTTTGCCTCCTTTTGGGAAATTATTTTAGTTTGTTCAATTCCTTTTTCTGATATTGGGTTATTTAAAGTCTCTTTCTTCTGGGTATTGTTTTTTATATATTTATCCATTTCCTCTAAATTATTAGTTTTTTTACAATATAGTTAAGCAAAATAGTTTCTGATAATTTTCTTTATTTTCTCTTCATTTCTTGTGAGTTCTATTTCCCTTTAAATTTCCTTGTTTCATTTATTAATTTAATGATTTTTTTGCTTTTAATTTTATTAATGTCATCTCCAGTTTTCAGAGCTTCTATTTTGTTGCTTTTGGGGGATTTTTGATTTGATATTGTTCAATTTTTTTTATTTGAATGCTTGATTGATTTATTTCTCTCTTTCGTTAGTGAAAATATATGTGTATATGTATATATACATGCATATGTACATACATGAATATATATTTTTCCTCAGAATTACTTTAGATTCATTTCATAAGTTTTGTTATGTTATCTCATTATTTTATTTTCTTTGACGAAATTTTATATTATTTCAACAATTTACTCTTTGACTCATCATTTCTTTAGATTTGTTTCAGCTCCTAATTGCTTTATAATTCTTTGAATGTCATTTATTGAAAATAATTTTATTGCATTGCAATAAAATTGTTTGGTTAGTATTTCTGTTTTTCTAAAGTTTTTAAGAGGTCTTTTGCCATAATACATGGTCAATTTTTGTAAAGGTAGCATTTACATTAGAGAAATGCATAATTTCCTTTCTATTTCTATTCAGTAATCATCTGAGATACATATTCTCTAATTTTTTTAAAGTTACATTTAGCCATTTAACTTCTTTATTTTTATTAGATATTTCTTGATCTGAAAGAGATATATTAAGGTCCCCCACTATTGTAGTTTGATATCTATTTCTCCCTTGAATTACATTAATTTTTCTTTTATACATTTTGATCCTATTAAATTAGTTATATATGAGTTAAGTATTAATATTTTCATTATTTGTAGTGCCTTTAAGGACAATGCAATTTCCCTACTATTCTCTCTTTTTATCTTGTCTATATTTACTATTACCTTCTCTGAATTTATGATTGCTACTAAATCCCTTTAATTTGAGTTCAGCTCAAGCATAATAAATTATGTTCCAAACTCTCATTCAAACTTTAAATGAACTTTGTGTTTCTTTTTTTTTTCCTAACATTTGACTTTGTTTTGTTTATGACTATTGCCTGTCAAACCCCTCTCTCACTCTCCTGGTTCCTGTCTTTTCCTATATCCCTTTTGAGTTTAATGGATTTCTATCAAAAAAATTTTTATGTTTGTATGTACAAGTATGAATAGTTGTGTTTAGTTTTCCCTTATCCAATTAAGATGAAGGTAAGTTTCATAGAATGCCCATATTTCCATCCTTATCTCCATTATTACATATTTTCTACCTTAGTCAATGCTATTATGTGATAGTGGTCTCCCTCCCCTTCTCCCCCTTTCTTCTTATTTCTTTTTACATGAGTACATTCCTAGGCCTTCACAAGGCAGTTTGCAGGATATTGGTGCTCTTCTTTTTTCTATTTTTAAATTTTTTTCTAAAATTCAAATATACAACAAGAAAAGAAAAAGAAACATATTATAAACTTGAATACAAAATAAGAAAAGAAAAAATGTCATGTACACAGCAGAACATAAGAGAGCATTCAAAATATGTAGCAATAAATTTCCATTTCAAGAAAGCCTATATAATAAATACTATGCATTGTGTTGAGAGCTATCCATCTTTTCTTTGCTTCCTTGTAAGTTTTCTTTTGTTCTCTGCTGTGCACTCTTTACTTTGTTCTTTTCCCCCCTTCCTCCCCACCTGTGTTCTTCTATATCATAAAATGCCACAATCTACCCAAAAGTAATTTTGATATATATAAAATGTACCTTCCCAGAGTATCACATTTTAATAATTTTCCTTATCTCTTTATATGTTTTAATTTAATTAATTTAATATATTTTATCATTTTCTTCTGTTAATACATAATGCATAATAGATTCACCCACTGCTTGAAATCCTTAAGATTTTTATCTTACTGCACTAAGCATTTGGACAGTTTTACTGAATTACAAGTGATTAGTTCAGCAAAAGTAGTTGAACTGATAGTGCATGTAGAAATATAGGGAAAACTTTAGAAACCATATTAACTATAAAAAAGGTCCCAAGGCATTTCACTAAAGTATGTCTTTTTAGGCCCAACTAATGGCATTCTTACTGGGTTTTTTTTTTCCTGAAATTAGGACTTACAACATAATTGTTACATTTTAATTGGCCTGAAAAATAGGGTGGGAAAGATATTTCATAGGGACTTGAGGGATGATGAGAAGCTTCACACTAGAAAAAAAATTGGAAACCTAGAGGTATAAAGTTTAAAAAAAAAACCACATGCATGCATGGTATAATAGAAAAAAAAAAACTTGAATGGAAGTCAGGAAACCTGGGTCCCAGGTGCTATGCTTAATAAAATTTACAAATGAAGTAAAGCTAACAAATTGGATGGCAGATACATATCCAAAAGAATGTAAATAGGTTGGATAAATGGACCAAATTTAATAAGCTTAAATTCAATAGGGAGTGTAGGCTCATAGATTTAGAGCTAGAGAAGATCTTAGAGGACATCTAGCCTAATTCCATCATTTTACACATGAGGAGACTGGAATATCAAAGATTAATAAATCAATTAAAGAGTCAATAAGCATTTATTAAGCATTTACTATATGCCAGACACTGTGTTAGATGTTTATGATATAAATAATGAAACATTCCTCTCTCAGGGGCTTATATTCTAATGGGGGAGATACAAATGTGCATGTGTGTGTATGTGTATATATATATATACACACATACACATATATATATACATATATGTGTGGATGTGGGTGTGGGTGTGTTCACCTATGTACATATATACACACACTTATCTCCCCCATTAGAATATATATATTATACATATATGTATGTGTATATATGTATATAAAACTATGCATGAATAAATATAAAGAGAATAAATACAAATAAGTGCAATGTAGTTAAATACAACATAGTTTAGGAGGGAGGGCACTAGCAGTTGGGAAATCAGAGACAATTTCTCATAGAACTTGGTATCTGAACCACATCTTGAAAGAAAATAGGGATTCTATAAGGCAGAGATAAAGTATATTCCAGGAATGGAGACAGCCAGTGAAAAGTAATGGAAATAGTAGATAGAGTGACATATATGAGGAACAGAGAGAAGACCAGTTAAGTTATACTTAATGGAAGGGAGAAGAAGTGTACAATGAAACTGAAGAGCTTGGGGGCTAGGTTGTAAAGGGTCTTAAAATATAAACAAAAGAGTTTTTTTTTTCATTCTAGAGACAATATGAGCCATTGGAGTTTATTTAATGGGGGGTGGGTGTGACATGGTCAGATCTTTACTTAAGGAAAATCATTTTGATAGCAGTGTGGAAAATGGGCTGAAATAGGAAAAATTTGATTTAGGGAAACCAATTGGGAAGAAATTGCAATAACCTAGGTATGAGTTAATGAGGGACTGAACTACTGTGATGAATAGAGAGAAAGTGTCAGATTCAAGAGCTTACATGGGAACAGAAATGGGAAAATTTGGAAACCTACTAAGATTGCAAAGTGAGAAATAGTAAGCAGTCAAGAATAACTCCAAGGTTATAAACCTGAAAAATTGAGACAATGGTATTAACTTAAAACAAGTAGGAAAGTTTCAAAGAGGGGTGGGTTTGCTGAGGAAGTGGGGAAATAATGAGTTCAGTTTGGTACATGTTGGATTTGAGATATCTCCAGGATGTTCAATTTGCAGTGTACAATAGGTTGATTGTGATAGTGGACAAAAGCTCAAAGGAAAGATTGGAGCTAGAAACATAGAGAAATATAGATCTTGATTCATTGGTATGAAAATGACAATTGAGTCCATAGAAGCTAATGAAGTGAGAGGGGGAAAAGATGGAGGAAGGATAAAAGGAGGGGGAAGGAGAAAGAGAAGGGAAGGGAAAGGAAGGGAAGGAAAGGGAAGGGAAGGGAAGGAAAGGGAAGGGAAGGG
>NW_020946632.1:0-23375 GCF_900497805.2 Vombatus ursinus | reverse complement strand
GAGAAGAGAAGGGAATAAGGGCATTTACATAGTGACTATTTTGTGGTCGGATTTAATAAACATCTCATTTGATCATAGATTAAATACAGAAAAGTACACTAGAGGTCATGTAATTCAGTCCATTTATTTTGCAGAAGCTTGGTCTGGTGAGGTTGACTTGTGTAAGGTCACCCAGGACTAGCAAGAGTCAGGATTTGAACTCAGACATGACACTACAAATTCAGCACCCAAAATTCAGCATTCTTTGTACTATACCATTTTGGGTATTGGCCAACAATTTATCCTTTCCCCAAGAACTCCCATGAAGACTTCCAGAATGAAAGAATACTAATCCTTTTGATACAGCCATCACCTAAGCCCCCTGATGATCATCACTTCTACTGGGGTTAATAGAAAATTTCTTCTTTTTTCCAAATAGCTACAGCTAGTCTTTGTCATACTGATATCCCCTAAGATGTATGGTTTGAAGGTGCTTTATTGAATTTGTGATATTATCAATGGAGTTACTCTTTATAGAGTACAGGTTACAATTCTTTATCCTTCAGATTCACTTTTTCCTATAAATTTTCTGTAGAAAATCCAACTGATGCCCTAATGGCCTTTCTCTAGGTCTTTTAACATTCCACAATTACCACCACAAAGAGAGCTGCTGTAAACATTTTAGAGCATATAGGTTCTTTTCCTTGTTTCCTAATCATCTTTGAAAATAGACCTATTGATGGTATTGCTTGGTCAAAGAGTATAAGCAGTTTAATAACTCTTTGGGCATAATTCCATATAATTCTCCAAAATTGTTGGTTCAGTTCAAAATTCCACCAATAATGAATTAGTGTCTCAATTTTTCCACATCCCCTCCAACAGTTGTCACTTTTCCTTTCAATCATTTTAGACAATCTAATAGATGTAAAATGATATCCAAGGTTGTTTTAATCTGCATTTCTCTAATCAATAATGATGTAGAGAATTTTTTCATATGACTATAAACTATTTTGATTTCCTCATCTGAAAACTGCCTGTTCATATCCTTCAACCATTTATCAATTGGGGAATGATTCATATTTTTACAGATTTGATAAAGTTCTTTATATATTTGAGATATGAAACCTTTATCTGAGAAACTGTCTATAAAATTTTTCCCTAATGTTTTGCTTTCCTTCTGATCTTGTGGCATTTTTTATTTATACAAAAATTTTTAATTTACTGTAATTGAAATTATCTATTTTGCACCTCACTTTGTTCTCTATCTCTTGTTTATTCATAAATTGTTCATCTATCCACAAATCTGATAAGTATTATGTCCCATGTTCTTCTAATTTTCTAGGTCATGTATCCATTTTGACCTTATCTTGGTAAATAGTGTAAGATATTGGTCTATGTCCAGTTTCTTCCATATTGCTTTCCAGTTTTCCCAACAGTTTTTAATAAATGGTGAATTCCTGTCCCAAAATCTTAAGTGTTTACATTTGTCAAATACAAGGTTATTATATTTATTTGCTGCTGTAAATTGTATGTCTATTCTGTTCCATTGATCTACCTTTCTATTTCTTAGTCAGTACCAGATAGTTTTGATAATTATTACCTTATAATATAAAGATGTGGTTCCCCCAAACTGCCTTCCTTTACATTTTTTTCATTAGTTCCTTTGATATTCTTGACTTTTTGTTCTTCAAAAGGAGTTTTGTTATCATTTTTCTGATTAAGTAAAATAATATTTGGTGATTTAATTGGTATGGCATTGAATATATGAATTAATTTAGGTGAAGTATCTTTTTTTATTATTTTGGCCCTGCCTACCCATGAACAATTAATATTTCTCTAATTATTTAGATCTAATTTTATTTGCATAAATTATTTTTATAATTTTGTTTATATAATTCCTGGATTTGTTTTGGCAGGTGTACTCTCAGGTATTTTACGCTGTATAGAGTTATTTTAAATGGGGGATCTTTTACTATCTCTTCTTGAAGGGTTTTGTTTGTGATATGTAGGAATATTTATGATTTATGTGGATTTATTTTATATCCTACAACTTTACTAAAATTATTAATTGTTTCAACTAACTTTTTAGTTGAGTCTTTGGAATTTTCCAAGTATATTATCATATCATCTGCAAAAAAGAGATAATTTTATTACTTCATTCCCTATTCTGATTCCTTCTATTTCTTTTTCTTCTCTTATTGTTGTTGCTAGGATTCCCAATACAATATTGAATCAATTGGGGAATGACTGAACAAGTTGTTGTATAGTATTGTGATGGAATACTACTCTGCTATAAGAAATGATGAGCTAAAAGATCTTAGAAAAACATGGAAAGGTTTGCATGAAGTAATGAAGAGTGAAATAAGCAGAACCAAGAAAACACTGTATACAGTAACAGCAATGTTGTTTTAAGAAGGGCTTTGAGCAAATAAGTGATTTTGACTATTCTAAATATCCAAATTAACTATAAAGGACATATGAAGAAAGACACTATCTGCATCTAGAGAAAGAACTGTTAAATAGAGGTATGTATAGAATAAATTTACATACATATATTCATATATGTATATACCTATTTTTGTCTAATGGTAGCCATCTCTAGGGTGGGGTGGGGCAGAGAAGGAAGAAAAAAGGAAATTTACATGATAACTTTATTGTATATTTAAAAGAATTTAAAGAAAAGCTGTACCTAATAGATTTGCCATTTCATATGCAATTATCTTTTTATTATATCATGTTATAGAAATGCTTGTTTTATTCCATAAATTAAAAATAAAATAAATAAATTGTCAAAAAAATTCTACCTATTAAATATGTGAATAATCACTATTATGATCATAATATATATGCATATTTATATACATAAATATATATGCTGTTATGCAATAGGAAATGTAAGTTTTAGTTTAATGGTATGTTATATATATTAGATGTATTTTTAACAATATAATAAGTATTCTGTTCATTAGAAGTACTTATGTATACTGCATGCCACAATGCACTATATAAAATACAGTTGGAATGATTACTTGCAAATGTATTTATGTGTGTAGATGTACAAACAAACATTTCTGGTGTTTATTATTATGTAAATTGCAAATATTTAAATAAACTCCATATAATTTGTTCCAACTGATATATTTCATTCTGTGGGGAGAACACAAAAAAGAACTAAGTTGTGATATGTTGGTGGAGGTATTACAGAGGTTAACTTAGTCTTATAGTGTTTTCTAGTCACCACAGTCATTGTTATTTATGTAGGACAGAGGTTCTTGATGAGTTGAGGTTAAAACAGTTTTTTTTTTCCCATGGTATTACTCAGTTCCTTTCATTTAAGTTGGTAGATGGTCTCCTTCCTCCCCTACAGAGGTCAATAATCAGAACTGCTTATACCAAAGACAGATGTGTGCTCACCTACTTGGCCCAAAAAGATAGTCCCTAAAAAAGTTCATTTCTGAACTTCAAATTCTTATTTAGAAAAAGAGGGAGTAGATTTCCATAGCAGCACTGGCCTTGAATTTTGTCTCACAGGTAAGCCCAAGAGTATGGGAATTGGTGCTTCTATAGAGAAAGGGGGATTCTTTTAGCAGTATGACTCTTGGCAAAAGAAGGTCAAGAACATGGACCTGGTTCTGAACTGAGCAGCAACAAGTGAAAGAAGAAACAAGTAAACAGCAATATAGTTGCATAGGACCTGTACTATGTAGTCTTCTATTAGAGTCAATTAGAACTTCATATGCGTGCATAGTGAAGCTTTTAGGGGCACAAGCTAGTAGGCTTCTTAGAGTCAAAGGAATTTTTTTTTACAAAGGTAGATTATCAGGTTTGGCTTTGTTTTGTTTTGTTTTTCTGTCAATGCAACTGCCTTATTATTATCAATAGAGTAATTCCTTTCTCATCTGTCATGTCCTTTACTACTATCTAGAGTATTTTCATTTGCCAAAAGAATGAGCTATGTGATTTTAACATACCTTTCCATGTTACTATTTGACATTTATAAGTAATAGATTTCTTCCAGAATTGTTCACCTTTACTTGCACCAAAAATTCTTCCTATACTCCTGAATATAAGTAATTTGACAGCAAAACATCACTCAGTTATGATTGTGTTCAGTTGCTACATTATTGTGGTCATATGTTTTGTGCCTTAATCTGAAACCCAGAAACAACTTTCTACATGTTCTGCATAAATTCAAAAGATATTTCTTCCTATTGTCAAAAGCCATAGCTTGAGGTGGCTAGGTGGTGCAGTGGATAGATCACTGGTACTGGAATCAGGAGGACCTCAGTTCAGGCACTTAACATTTCCTAGCTGTGAGACCCTGGGCAAGTCACTTAACCCTGATTGTCTCACCAAAAAAAAAAAAGAAGCCATAGCATAGTAGCACTTCCAGGACTCAGAGAAAAAGATGAGGTATTTTTCAGAAAACCAACTTCCCAACCACTTCCTATTTAACAATGGATAGACTTAGCTTACTGGAGTTGGAAATGGCAAACTACTTGAGTATCTGTGCCAAGAAAACCCCATGGAAGTATGGTCAGACACAATTGAACAACCAAACTACAGCAAAAGACTTAACTTGCTTCATAAAAATAATTCACAGGCATAGTTATTCTCTATGGCTTAATAGTTCTAATTCATACTTCAGACAACTTCAACTCTGCCTATGGACAAAATCTAATGAAAAAAGCTGCAGAATGGTGAGTCAAGATTTTAAGTTATATTCTTGCTGTTGGCAAATCAAGCACAGTGTAATATAGTTGAAAGAGTATTAGATTAGAAGTTAGAAGACCTTATTTACCCATGTCTGACCACTTATACAGACCAACTTAACTGTAGTCTTCTTCTTGACTCTAAAATGAGGGGGTCAGAAGAGATGGTTTCTGAGGCCTTTCTTCCCATTTTATGACTCTGCCTTCCTCTGCTTTAGCTTCCCTATCTAGAAAATAAGAATGAGAATACATAGTTGTTGTTGTTTTGCCTACCCTACTAGAATATTGTTATGGTACACTGGACTATGACAATGGAACATTCTGAGCCTTTCCTCTTCATTAATTTCAGACAAGGTAGACCACAATCCATGGTTATTAGTAATAGATAATATGTGTGTAAGGGTAGAGGAGAAAGAGTACATTGTAATGTGTAGATGATTCTCCAGTGATGTTAAAAATAAGCATGATCCTATAACTTTTAGTTACTTGAACTATGAATAGAGAGGCTAAGTTAATTGGAGAACAGAAACAGTTGTGTTAAAAATTTGATCTTTGAAGGCAGAGCCAAGATGGCAGAGTAAAGGCAGGGACTTGCCTGACCTCTCCCCCACACCCCTTCAAATACCTTTAAAAATGATTCTAAACAAATTCTAGAGCAGCAGAATCCACCAAAAGACAGAGTGAAACAAATTTTCAGCACAAGACTACTTGGAAGTTCAGCAGGAAAGGTCTGTTGTACCAGGGTGAAGAGGAGAGCAGTCCAATCCAGGCCTTGCCAGCACAGCCACAGCCACAGCAAACCAGGAGCAGGCCTTAGTAGTGACTGAATCATCATCATCATCATTAGCAGCAGCAGCAGTTCACAGCCCATGGAAGGTAAGGGGGTTGAACAGCTGGTCAGAAGGAGATTACAGGAGTCTTTCTGCTAGCACTGAGGTAGGACTCTATTGCTTTGCCCATATTCAGATTTGGGCTGCAGTCCTGGGTGGCAGTCCCAGTGCAAGGAGGAGCACTAACATAGCAGAGCATAAGGCCACAGTAGATGGGGGTGGGGAACCATCCTCACAGTTTCAGGGCAAAAAAGAGTGCTTGTGGTCTCTCCTTAGATCATACCATCTTGAAAGAACTGAAAATTTACAGGTCCCTAGAAGTATCTCTGAAAAAAGCTGCACAAAACCCCTGAAGGTTGGGACAATGCTCCCTCCACTTTGGAAGCAGAATCCTACCTTAACAAAGAGTTAAAAATCAAGTAATAGGCTGTGAAAATGAACAAACAATGGGGAAAAAACTGACCATAGAAAGTTACTATGGTGACAAGAAAGATCAGAACACAGACTAAGAAGAAGATAACAAAGTCAAAGCTTGTATAAGCTTCCAAGCCTCCAAGAAAAATATGAATTGGTCTCAGGCCGTGGAAGAGATCAAAAAAAATTTTGAAAAGTGAACAAGGGAGGTAGAGAAAAATTGGGATGAGAAATGAGAATGATGAAAGGAAATCATAAAAAATGAATCAATAGCTTGGTAAAGGAAACACACAAAAAAATATTGAATAGTACCTTAAAAAACAGACTAGTCCAAATGGTAAAAGAGGTCCAAAAAGCCAATGAGGAAAAGAATACCCTAAAAAACAGAATTGGCCAAATGGAAAAGAAGGTCCATAAGTCCACTGCAGAAAATAATTCCTTAAAAACTAGAATGGAGCAAATGGAAGCTAATGACTTTATGAGAAATCAAAAAACAATACAATAAAACCAAAAGAATGAAAAAATAGAAGACAATGTGAAATAGCTCATTGAAAAAACAACTGATTTAGAAAATAGATCAGGAAGAGATCATTTAAAAATTATTGGACTACCTGAAAGCCACGATCAAAAAAAGAGCCTAGACATCATCTTTCAAAAAATTATCATGGAAAACTGACCCAATATTCTAGAACCAGAGGGTAAAATATAACTTGAAAGAATCCACTGATCACCCTATGAGGGAGATCCCAAAATGAAAACTTCCAGGAATATTATAGCCAAATTCCAGAGTTCCCAGCTCTGTAACTCATAAAACCTTTTTGTAACTCATAAGACCTTTTTCATTTTCATTATTATTATTAGTTAGAAGGAGTATATATATATATATATATATATATATATACACACACACACACACAGAGGGCACAGGTGTGAGTTGAATATGAAGGGATCATATCTAAAAAATAAAATTAAGGGGCAAGATAAGAATGTACTTGGAGAAAAAGAAAGGGAGAGGTAGAATGGGGTCAATTACCTCATATAAAAGAGGGGTGAGAGAAGAGGGGAGAGGTGAAAGGGAGTAAGGGAACCTTAATCTCTTCAGAATTGGCTCAAAGAGAGAATAACAGACACACTCAATTGGGTATAGAAATCTATCTTACTCTACAGGAAAGTAGGAGGGGAAGGGGATAAGAGAAGGGTAGAGTGATAGAAGGGAGGGCAGATTGAGGGTAGTCAGAAGCAAAACACTTTTGAAGACAGACAGGGTAAAAGGAGAGAGAGAATAGAATGAACAGGGGGGATAGGATGGAGGAAAATACAGTTAGCAATACTAACTAAAGCAAGTTTGAAGCAAGTTTCTCTGATGAAGGCCTCATTTCTCAAACATATAAAGAACTGAGTCAAATTTATAAAAATAAGAGCCATTCTTCAGTTGATAAATGATCAAAAGATATGATCAGTTTTCAGATGAAGTAATCAAAACTATCTATAGCCATATGAAAAAAAATACACTCACTATTGATTGCAGAAATGCAAATTAAAACAATTTGGAGGTACTACTTCATACCAATTAGATTGGCTAATAGGACAGAAAAGGTAAATGACAAAAGTTGGCAGGGATGTGGGAAAAATGAAATAATGCATTGTTGGTGGAGTTGTGAACTGATTCAACTATTCTGGAGAGCAATCTGGAACTATGCCCAAAAGGCTATAAAAACCATGCATATCCTGTGACCTAGCAATACCACTATTAGGTTTGTATCCAAAAAGAGATTAAAAAATAAAAAGGAATATATGTACAAAAATATTTATAGCAGTTCATTTCTGGGGGTGATGGATTAGAAGTTGAAGGAATGCCCATAAATTGGGGAATGGCTGAACAAGTTGTGGTATGTGATTATGATGGAATACTATTGTACTATAAGAAATGATGAGTAGGATGCTCTCAGAAAAACCTGGAAAGTCTTACGTGGACTGATGCAAAGTGAAATGTACTGTGTACAAAGTAACAGTGATATTGTAAGATGATCAGTTGTGAATGACTTACTTAGCTTTTCTCAGTAATACAACAATCCAAGACAATTCTGAAGAACTTATGATGAAAAATGCTATCCATTCCCA
The DNA here is from genome assembly GCF_900497805.2 of Vombatus ursinus. NCBI lineage: Eukaryota > Metazoa > Chordata > Mammalia > Diprotodontia > Vombatidae > Vombatus > Vombatus ursinus. Next base: position 15,319 of record NW_020946632.1, on the reverse strand, counting down.
GAGAAAAAAGCTAATGGTGTCTGAACACAGATTGAGGCAGATTTTTTTTTACTTTACTTTTCTTGAGTTTTTGTCTATGTTTTCTTTCACAACACAAGTATTATGGATATGGTTTGCATCACTATGTATGTATAACCTACATAGAATAGCTTGCCTTCTCAATAGGAGTGGGGGGGGATCGAAGGAGAGAGAGGATTAGGAACTCAAAGTTATAAAAAACAATGTTGAAAACTATTTTTACATGTAACTGAAGAAAAATAAAAAATAAAATACTGAAAAAAAGAATAATAAGAAAGAAATTCAGTCTTCTCTGATTCACCCCACCAACCATTCTGATTCTAATTAAAACAAGACCAAATTGTACAAAATGTAGGAATAAATTTTCTGATAGCCTTCTCTCTTCCCTCCTCCCCACCTCCCACCATGCTTTTGGCTTGCCTGCCAGGTCTACATTTTCATTAACAGTTTGAACAAGTGTATGCACAAAAAAAGGTATGTATTTAAAGAAAAAAAAAAACATTATTACTGAGGTGGCACCAAGAAAGTCAGAAGCATGTCCAGATGAATTGTAAAGTACTATACACAATAGATTCCCCATTTTCCAGAAAACTTATTACACATAGCTGTTGATTTTTATTTTAAGTACTTTCATGATGGAATATCACAGTTTGTGTACTGCTGATATGGGCCCACAAATACACACAATACATGCCTGTCATAAACAAATTAAAGTAAAAAGAGATACCTTTAAGTCTCAATAGCATTAACATTTAACGTTATAAATGAGGTAAGGATAGCAAGACTACTACAGATAGTTAACACTTGTGCAATAACAAAATACAAGATTTGAGTAAATTCTTGCTTCTATAAGGATACCTATCTATATGTTTATTTACCACACTACTTCAGACAATAAGTATGAGTTTAGATTGATATCATAACAATAGCTAATTTATGTGAAACTATAGCTTATTTCACCCTCACAACAACCCTGTGAGGTAGGTAATACAGATATTACTATCCCCTTTTTGTAGTTGAGGAAACTGAGGCTCAGAGATTAAATGGCTTGCCCATAGTTACACAACTTGTAAGAGATAAAAAAAAAATTCAAACCCAGATCTTCCTGACCTTAAGTTCAGTCCTTTAACCATTATATCAAGTGGCATCCATGCATGTAATGGAGTTGGTTATCACCAAAAGAGATAACCTGGCCTTCTCTATGGCTCAATGTAAGGCAATAGCCCTTATGTGCAGTTTCACTAGCTCACAGAATCATTGGTAAATTGGAGGTACCAAATTCTTCCATGGCATCCTTATTCACATAGTCATGGCTTGGATCTATGCCTCTGTGTGGTCAAATACATGATAGATGGCAGTACCACTTAGAATAATTTGCTAATAGTTCTTACCACAATCCATTCTGATTGCACTGCAATCTAGCACAGTGCCTAGTGCATAGTACACACAGTAAATTCTTGTGACTATTTCACTTGTTAGGGGTGCAAATGGGTATGTGAAAAAGATCAGCTTTGGTAAGCTTCATTAACTAGATTTGACCTTAATGATATGTGCTATGTAATGTCTATATAGCACAGCATGAAGGAGATTTTAAGTAATGAAAATTGCTGAACTGGATAATTCCAGTCTCTCAGTGGCATTTTGAATCTGAATTTTCTAAGCTGTCTACCTTCTTTGTCAAATTTCCATTTTGATATACTAGAACCTCTGACTAACAAATTAATTAGATATTAGTTAATTAGGGGAAGCAGGGGAGGAAAAACAGATTTATTAATTATACAAAAAATGGAAAAAATTCTAGGGCGCTTGAAAGACATTTAAATGTTTCTTTGAACCCTTTTAATCTCTCTCTCTCTCTCTCTCTCTCTCTCTCTCTCTCTCTCTCTCTCTTTCTCTCTCTCTCTCTCTCTCTCCACCCTCCCGTCCTCTCCCCTCCCTCTTCCTCCTTCCATCCCTCCCTCCCTCCCAATAAAGTAACTATTTCTTAAATAAAATTCAGGAAGACACTCTCAACTGCCCCAAGTTAGCTGGGAGTGAATTGGGATGAAGAGTTTGGGTATAGAGATACTTTGTTGAAAGATGTAATTACTAACACAATTGGTCGCTCATTTAGACCTTCTTAGCTCCAGTGTCCAGGCACGTTAAACAACAAAAGCTGGGCAGTAGAATTTAGCCAAAGTGTTCTTGTAGGAAGAAATCTTTCTACAGCAGGTGGCTCCAAAGTCATATGTCTAAATGTGCTTACTAGGAATTCTGTTTCCCCCCAGCACTTGATGTCTTTTAGGAACCCAGAAATAAGCTGGCTGGAAAGCAGGAGATATAAGACCTTGGTTTCTGATATCAAATCGTAAAGCTGCTCTTAGTGCAGTTCGGAGAGAGGGCAAGGATCGGAAAAGATTCAAACACCCAGAAATGAAAGATTGTAGCTGAGGACTTCCTCTGCCTAGAAAGCACTGATTTTACTCCTCTGTTCCACCAAGCAGGCCTAGGGCGTGATCTGCCTGCACTGTGCGTTCCCTTTCCCTCCTCCCCCTCTATTGACTCGAGGAAACTGGAGTTTCACCGAACACGGTTGAAAGAGGGAAACTTTTCCATTTAAGGCAAAGAAAGCTGCTTTATCAAAATCATTGATCTTCCCCTGGACCCAGAATCCTCTCGGAGATTTCAACTAGCATCTCACTGCTAGATCTGTCCCCACCTCTCTTTCTCCGTTCTTCCCTCCTCTTTCTCCATCTGCCCCATGAAATAGACAAATGCAGTCGTTTTCTTGAGAAGGGGTTCAAAAAGAGAAGCCAGAAGCTGTGTAACTCCTCGAAGCCACTTCCTCCTTTCAAGAGCGGACTCAAAGAGATTTTTATGGTCAGTGTCTGCCGGCGCCAGGGCACTTCCTAGCGCATCTTTCTGACCCTCTGGAATGTGGTTTAGGGAAGTATTATTGTTTCACCCAGTCTAAGTGCGGAGAAAAATTGTTCAGTAACCAAGAGAAAAAGCTTGTTCCCACTCTTATTCCAAAATACAGAGAGAAGCAAAACGGAGAAATATGAAAATAGACCAGTGACAAGGACAACTGGTACGCTTCACTTCAGGTTAGGCTTAAGGAAAACATGACACTAACAGAAAGCATTCGAGTAAAACAGAGAGCGTAAAGCACAAAGCGGGGTGGGGTGGATAGGGGGCATTAATTTCCCTGTTTTATTTTTCTTTACAAGGTCCAAATCTTTCCCAAAAACTCAGTTTTGTTTGACTTCAGTTTGACGTTAAAGGAAATGTTTGAACAATGACACTGCGGATTACTTCTTAGCCCCCCCCCTTAAAAAAAAAAAAAAGTTGGTGCAAAGAAAATGGAAAATGTTTTCGCGCTAGCAGAACCTGAAAAAAAAGCTTGAGGGAAAGTATTTGACCAAGCTACCCCATCTTCCCCTTACGAAGGCCATAATAATTCAAACCGCCAGTTTCCCCTCTGAGAGATCAGGGATTAGAGGATCAGGAAGGAAAACAGAGTGCGTGGGAGGGAAATGAAAGAGACGATTCTCAGAGGAACCCTATTCTTCACCGAGAGGCCCGACACTTCACCAGTTTACGGAAGCTTCTCCGAAAGTTGTCATCAAGAAAAGCATAGAGGAAAGGGTTGAGGCAGCTATTAGCATAGCTCAGGCTGGTGATGAAGTAGGAGACTCCGATGATGACTGGAGTTTGCGGAATATCTGTGGTGAGGGCGACCACGGTGCTAAGGTGATAAGGCGTCCAGCAGAAGAGGCACGCAGCCAGGATTACCAGCACCATGAGGGTCACCCGCCTCTTGGCCCGATCCAGGGCTTTGGCATGGATGTCCAGCTTCATGGTCCGCAATCGACACAACATGATGCTGTAGAGGATGCAGATGGTGGACACAGGGATGGCGAAGCCCAGGATGAGTGTATAGATGCGGCTTACTTTCCACCAAAAGCTCTCTGGCTGGGGAAACACCAGGACGCACTGGAGGCGACCCTCCTCCTCGTAAAGCTGGGCGAAGATTGTGAAGGGCATTACAATAAGAGTAACAAGGAACCAAACAGCCAAACTGACTACCTTGGCTGCCCTGTAGGTGCGGTAGGCCATCTTGCGGGACTCAACAGTGGCCAACACCACCAGGTAGCGGTCGATGCTCATAACCGTGAGGAAATATAGGCTGGAGAAGATGTTGTACTGATCGATGGAGATGATGAGTTTACACATGAGCTCCCCGAAGGGCCACTGCAGTAGAAGGTAGTCAGCAATGTTGATAGGCAGCACCAGAGTAAAGAGTTCATCCGCAATCGCTAGGTTTACTATGAACAAGTTGGTGACGGTCTTCATCTTGGGCGCCCGGAGCAGGACATAGAGCACCACTGTGTTGCCAGTCAGCCCCACTGCGCAGATCACAGAGTAGATGACCGGCACAGCTATGTACAGGGGCTGCAGGAGCAGGTCAGGGCTGGAGGCGTTGTGGCCCCCGGGCTCTCCCTCGTCTTCCTCTGCCAGTCCTTGAGAGCTGCCCAGCTCTGGCTTAGGGCAGGACGAGTTCGCCGGTCCGGAACTGGAAGATAGGTTGTACATCTTCCTAAAGCAAAGGATCACTGGGTTCCAGAAAGTCTGCATGCACTCGCTGGAGGCTGAAGTGTGGGGAAAGGTGGAAGAGAGAAAACCTATTAGGGATGGGAGAGATTCGTGCCAGCTCTCACCTTGCCACCCTCGCTCCCCTTTACCACTTGCAGTCTCTTCTCAGACTGTAGTCTCCTTTACAGAGTTGTCTCTCCACCAACGCTGTTGTCAGAGGAGAGCACTACTTCAGAAGCAGTTCGGGACCTGGAGAAGAGACCCTTTTCACCTGTGGCTTTTCAAAGTTGCTCTGGAAGCATCACCGCCAGTCCCCACAGTCAGTGTGACATTGGGTTACAGGCAGCTGCAGAGCTGGTCCCGTCCCTTCTGACTTCTTTAAGCTTGTAAAATGATTATCAAAGCACAAATTAGGACCTCTAGGTTGCAGGTTCTTGGTCGACAAAATAATATTAAGCTCTTTTGGCTAGGAAAACAGTGCGTGTGGGGCGGGGTGGCGTGGGTGTGTACCCACAGGGGACTGTTTGCACATTATTATTACACATCGCCTTTTGAAATCTGGTTCACTAGATCATTCCCTACCTGTTGGTATATCATTGTAACAAGTTAACTATCTCAAATAAAATAAATGTAGGGGCGAGGTCGAGAGAAGGGAATCCTAAACCACCCAAATCTCCCCTTTTGAAGAAGAAATACACTCCATTTACAATACCACTGAAATACATCTACCACTGCGAAACCTGCTGCATTTATTATTCCTTTTGCCTCTTCCTGAATTAATAGTAACATCTTAGTTCTGTTTCTCCAGTTTTCTTTCATAATTAATAAGTAAGCTTACCTTAATAGCTTCCTCTTTTGACTATCCTTCAGTGTGACTTGCTGGTCGAATATAGCCACAATTGTAAAACTAAAAATCTGAAACTCAAAACGTGAAATTCTGGCCAGCTCCGACTCTCTGAATGTCTGCTAGGCTGCTGAAATCCTGGACAGCTCTTTCTAGCCCAGCCACTGCAAAACCGAGCAACACAGCGCAGACGCAAATAGAGAAACTGAGCAATATTTTCCCCTGTTCCTAACAAGCAAAACGGGATGTTGGAATTGATGGCCTATTATTGTAACTTTTTTCTGAAAGAAATAAAACATTTCTCTGACAATAGCTTAATTAATGTAGATCATAATTAGTATGTTAGTCATCATTAAACCTAAAGTAAAAACATTTCACTTTTTAAAATGTTTTCCCTAGTGGATTATGTGACCCCTAGACTTCTTTTCTTATTTCAACTCTTTTTTCAAAGCCTTAATCCCAAGTCTTCCACTGAATTTCTGTTTCATAGTTGAAGAAGGCTTCTAATTCTCAGCTCATTTGCAGAAATGATGTGAAGGCCATGTCCTGAGTTTAGCTAGTGATCAGCCTCAGGAAGCTCACTTCAGGTTATTTCTGATGACTCAGACATGAGGTGCTCCAAAAGAGTGATCTCTTTCCTAGAATCCTATTGCTACAAGTTTATACTCTCAAAAATATTTGAAATAATAATAGTAGAAAATACTATTGATAGTATACTATTATGAAAGAGTAGAAAATAGAAGAAAATACTCTTAGTAGTAAATAGAAAATTTCCACTGGGGGGTATTTTTTTTCCTTTTACAATGTTATCTGAAATTTTAAGGAATACTACATTATCTCTCTGAGTCATAGTTTATTTATCTATAAATTGTGGGAATTATATTAATTTATTTCAGGTACAGCAGAAGACATGAGGAATCTGTAGTCAAGAGGTTTTGTTGTTGTTATTGAATTATTTTAGTCATGTCCAAATCTTTGTGACCCTCTTTGGGGTTTTCTTGGCAAAGATAATGGAGCATTTTGTTTTGTTTTGTTTTCACCATTTCCTTCTCCAGCTCATTTTATAGATGAGGAATTGAAGAAAACTGAGAAAAGCAAGTGACCTGCCCAGGGTCACACAGCTAGTAAGTGTCTGAAACCAGATTTAAACTTGGGAAGATGAGTCTTCCTGATTCTCACTCCAGTGCTCTATCCACTGTGCCACCTAGGAGTCAGAAGGCTTAGATTCAAATCCTTGTTATGTATGACCTTAGGCAAGTTACCCTCTTTGGGCCTCAGTTTCTCATCAGAATAAGGGAATTTCACTAAATTACTTCCAAGATACCGTCCAGCTCTAATTCTGAGATCTGATCATTCTTCCAACTCTAGTTGTCTATGACCCTTTCTATAAAAGTAGTGAGATGAACTACTAACAGGCAAATAGTATAGTGAATAGAGTACTGTGGTAGGAGTCAAGAAGACCTGCATTTGAATCTTTCTCAGACACTTATTAGCTCTGCTTGGCAAATCACAACCCCTGTCTATTCTTATTTCTTCATTTATAAAATAGATGTAATACTAACACCTTCCTCTCATGGTTCTTGTGAGGGTAAAGTGAGAGAAAATATTTGAACTATCTTGCAAACTTTAATATGTTATTAAAATTTTGGCTATTATTACACCTATTATATCTTTCACTTTTAACTGTACTAATTTAAATCACTATGTCTTTAAGGAAGAATTTACAAAGGTAGCTGAATTTAGTAATATTACTATCAATATTGAAGTTATATGTTTAAAATCTATGTTTGCTTAAGTCCCTTTTGTCTAGAAATGGGAGTAATTTACCCTACTACAATCTGAAGTGAGTTTCCTGAGGCTGATCAAAACTAAGCTCAGGACATGGCCTTTACTTCAGTTCTGCAAATGAGCTGAGAATTAGAGGCATTCTTCAACTATGAAACAAAAACTCAGTGAAAGACAGTGGAGACTATGGCTTTAAAAAAAAAGAGTTGAAATAATTGAAATAAGAAAACAATAGAAGTCTGGAGGTCACATAGCCTGGAGTGAGTCTAAGCCTAGAAGTGAGTCTCGAACAGGAGAAAGAGAAGCTGAGATTTATTCAAGAGTAAAAAACTTGACACAAGATTCAGGAAATGGATAGAAGCAGGGTCCCTAAAGCTCTGCCAGTCAAGACAATTGATGTCTAAACTGTAGTTCCTATGACATAAGCATTCTATATTCTATGAACTTGTCAATTCTGTATTTCTGTTTAGTTTTATTGACTGTCCCTTAGTTACCTAGAAAACTTCAACCTTTTCTCAGCTGAACTGAGGAAAGAAAGAGTTTAGTTAGACATAGGCCAAGAGTACCTAAGTGGGATAAGGGTTCACCCTGAGGGCAGGCATAGTTTTGGAATAAGTCTCAGCAGCAGCAACAGTAGAATGCTCCAGATATCTCTGGGATGCCAGGGTTGTCAGAGTTAAAAAAGGAAAGCATGAAAATTACAGGTTCAACTGTGAATTCATTTCCATTTCTTCCTGATGACCTTCATTTATAAATACTATTTCAGAATGCACTATTGCTCTTATCTTGACAAAATGCTTTAAGAGAGGAATTTGGGATGTAGAGAAAAGAATTCTGGATTTGGAATCAGGAAATCTGTATTCAAATCCTGACTCCTTTTTTTATTGCATAACTATGGACAAAAATCACTTAATCTTTCTAACCCTCATGTATAAAATAACAATAAGATTGTCTGGCTCATGGGACCATTTTAAAGGGATAAATTCAGTTTATATCTTCATCTAACTACACAAGCCTTTACTTCATAGGAAACTGTCCATGCCCCATAGTCATGTATTCAAGGGATCCTATAAAGGACTATCAGATTTATCACTTTCAATGAACTGACCATTTGATTCAAATTTAAAAAGCAACTGATGAAAGTTTTTTTTTCACTCTACCAAAGAAACAGCTCATTTTGATGTTTTAAATTCAAGATCAAAGTATCTTCATAGCATACCACTGCAAAGAGGGAAAAAACTGGGAATAACCATTCACATTGAATTGCAGTAAAAATCCCATTATTAAATTAACTATCACATATTTAAGCTTATTTGAATTTGAAAGTCATAAATTAAAGCACTTGGGATTCAATACAAAAACCAATTAGGATTAACTATAAGCAATGAATGATATGATCTTAGTTTTGAGTTTGTACAAATTCTAAATAAAGTTTTTTGTTTTGTTTTTGCCAAGAAAGTAATTTATTTTTAAAAAAAGAAAATATCAGATTCATGCTATGACATTCCTTTGATTCTTAAGTTCTCAGAAGTCATTCAATAAATTGTCTAATGGAACACAGAAGCAATAGGACTCCTTGTGAAGCCAGATTCTAAACTTCAGGCTTATTACCTAAGCATCATGGAAATCCATTCATCTGTTCCCCCTCAAATTTCAACTATAATAGATTTGTTTCTGCAAAATCTTTTTAAGTTTATAAAACCAAAATTGTATAATTTTATCTTGCATGATCCTTTTTATCACTTAAATTCTTCCAATCCTGATCACAAAGATAATTTTTCCTTGCTCCTCTAATATACTAATTATGTGACATTTTATATCTAGATCATGTATCAGTTTGGAACTTTTCTGGATATGCAATGAGATATTGGTCTACCATTCTGCTGCTATTCAGCTTTACCAGAAGTTTTTTGTCAGTGAGTCCATCAACTAGGGTCTTGGAATTTATAGAACACTATGTTATGTGGGTTTTTGCTTCAGTATACAACATGTCTAATGTATCGCACTGACTAATCTCTCTATTTTTAACCAATACCAAATCATCTTAATGATTGCCACTTTATAGTACAATCTGGTATCTGGTACTGATAGACTTCCTCCCTCTCCACTTTTTTCCCCATTATTTATGTGCTTCTTGACCTCTTGTTCCCCTAAATGAAATTTGTTTTTACTTTTCTAGCTGTATAAACTTTTGCTTTTTTAGCTCTATAAAATATTCATTTTGATTGGCACAGCAGAGAATAAGTAAATTAATTTAGGTAGAATTGTAATTTTTATTACATTGGCTTGACTTATCCATAAACAATTTCTATGTCTCCAATTATTTAAGTCTGCCTTTATTTTTTTTTAAATTTATTTTTAGTTTTCAACATTCACTTCCATAAGATTTTGAGTTCCAAATTTTCTCCCCCTCCCTTCCTCCCATTCCCCCTGCATGTACATTCATGTTAAACATATTTTCACATTAGTCATGTTGTAAAGAAGAATTAGAACCAATGAAGGGAATGACAAGAAAGAAGAAACAAAAAGAGAGAGAGAGAGAGAGCAAATAATATGCTTTAATCTGCATTCATACTCCATAGTTTTTTTTCTGGATGTGGATAGAATTTTCCATCATGAGTCTTTTGAAGTTGTCTTAGATCCTTGCATTGCTAAACAGAGATAAGTCTATCAAAGTTAGTCTTTGCACAATGTTGCTGTTACTGTGTACAGTGTTCTCTTGGTTCTGCTCACTTCACTCAATATCGGTTCATGTAAATCTTTCTAGGTTTTTCTGAAGTCTGCCTGCTCATTATTTTTATGGAATAATAGTATTTTGTTACATTCATATACCACAACTTATTGAGCCATTTCCCAATTGACGGGCATCTTCTCAATTTCCAATTCTTGGCCACCACAAAAAGAGCTGTCTACCTTTATTTCTATAAATAGTATTTTAGAGCTGGAATAATATAGATCCTGGGTGAATTTTGGTAGGCCCGTATTCAAATATTTTTAAAACTTGTGTAGTATTTTGTATTGATTTTTTATTTCTAGCTTGTGTGACTGGGTTTTTATTGGTGATACACAAAATGTTAATGAGATATTTAGGTTTATTTTATATCCTTCAGGTTGTCTGAATTTGTTTATTGTTTCAACTAATTTTAACTTGTTCTAGGCTTTGCTAAGTAAATCATCATGTAATCTACAAAAACAATATTTTTCCACTTTGTCTATGATTATTCTTTTGATTTTTCTTTCTTGTTTTATTGCTATGGCTAGCATTTCTATCATTGTGTTAAATAGCAGTGTGATAAAGGGCATCCTTTCTTTACCCCTCATCATATTGTAAAATTCTCTAAATTTTCCCCATTAAATATGAAACATTTGCTCTTGCAATTAGATGTTACTTACTATATCAAGAAAATGTCTGTTTATTTCTATGCTTCCCAGGATTTCTAAGAAAGATAGATTTGTTAAAAGCCTTTACAGCATTTTGGGTTTTCTTTTTAATTATTCATATTATTAACATGATTTATTATATTAATGATCTTCCTTATTCCAAACTAACCTGACATGCTTGGTTTAAACTGAACCTAGTGAATGTGTAATATCTTTCTGATATGTTTTATAGCCTGCTTGCTAATATCTTATTTAAATTTTTTATGTCAATGTGATTAAGGGATATTGGTCTGCAGTTTTATTTTTCTACTTTATCTCTCCCTGATTTACTTATCAAGGTATCATAGAAAGAGATTGGGAAAGGGGCAGCTAGGTGGTGCAGTGGATAGAGCACTGGCCCTGGAACCAGGAGGACCTGAGTTCAAATCTGGCCTCAGATACCTGACACATACTAGCTGTGTGACCCTGGGCAAGTCACTTAACCCTGAATGTCTCACCAAAAAAAAAAAAAAAAGAGAGAGAGAGAGATTGGGAAAGTGCCTTCTTTTCCTATTATTATAACTAGTCTATGTAAAATGAGAATTAATTTTTCATGAATGTTTTCTAGAATTTACTTGCAAATTCATCTTTCCCTGGAGTTTATTTTGCCTCCTTTTGGGAAATTATTTTAGTTTGTTCAATTCCTTTTTCTGATATTGGGTTATTTAAAGTCTCTTTCTTCTGGGTATTGTTTTTTATATATTTATCCATTTCCTCTAAATTATTAGTTTTTTTACAATATAGTTAAGCAAAATAGTTTCTGATAATTTTCTTTATTTTCTCTTCATTTCTTGTGAGTTCTATTTCCCTTTAAATTTCCTTGTTTCATTTATTAATTTAATGATTTTTTTGCTTTTAATTTTATTAATGTCATCTCCAGTTTTCAGAGCTTCTATTTTGTTGCTTTTGGGGGATTTTTGATTTGATATTGTTCAATTTTTTTTATTTGAATGCTTGATTGATTTATTTCTCTCTTTCGTTAGTGAAAATATATGTGTATATGTATATATACATGCATATGTACATACATGAATATATATTTTTCCTCAGAATTACTTTAGATTCATTTCATAAGTTTTGTTATGTTATCTCATTATTTTATTTTCTTTGACGAAATTTTATATTATTTCAACAATTTACTCTTTGACTCATCATTTCTTTAGATTTGTTTCAGCTCCCAATTGCTTTATAATTCTTTGAATGTCATTTATTGAAAATAATTTTATTGCATTGCAATAAAATTGTTTGGTTAGTATTTCTGTTTTTCTAAAGTTTTTAAGAGGTCTTTTGCCATAATACATGGTCAATTTTTGTAAAGGTAGCATTTACATTAGAGAAATGCATAATTTCCTTTCTATTTCTATTCAGTAATCATCTGAGATACATATTCTCTAATTTTTTTAAAGTTACATTTAGCCATTTAACTTCTTTATTTTTATTAGATATTTCTTGATCTGAAAGAGATATATTAAGGTCCCCCACTATTGTAGTTTGATATCTATTTCTCCCTTGAATTACATTAATTTTTCTTTTATACATTTTGATCCTATTAAATTAGTTATATATGAGTTAAGTATTAATATTTTCATTATTTGTAGTGCCTTTAAGGACAATGCAATTTCCCTACTATTCTCTCTTTTTATCTTGTCTATATTTACTATTACCTTCTCTGAATTTATGATTGCTACTAAATCCCTTTAATTTGAGTTCAGCTCAAGCATAATAAATTATGTTCCAAACTCTCATTCAAACTTTAAATGAACTTTGTGTTTCTTTTTTTTTTCCTAACATTTGACTTTGTTTTGTTTATGACTATTGCCTGTCAAACCCCTCTCTCACTCTCCTGGTTCCTGTCTTTTCCTATATCCCTTTTGAGTTTAATGGATTTCTATCAAAAAAATTTTTATGTTTGTATGTACAAGTATGAATAGTTGTGTTTAGTTTTCCCTTATCCAATTAAGATGAAGGTAAGTTTCATAGAATGCCCATATTTCCATCCTTATCTCCATTATTACATATTTTCTACCTTAGTCAATGCTATTATGTGATAGTGGTCTCCCTCCCCTTCTCCCCCTTTCTTCTTATTTCTTTTTACATGAGTACATTCCTAGGCCTTCACAAGGCAGTTTGCAGGATATTGGTGCTCTTCTTTTTTCTATTTTTAAATTTTTTTCTAAAATTCAAATATACAACAAGAAAAGAAAAAGAAACATATTATAAACTTGAATACAAAATAAGAAAAGAAAAAATGTCATGTACACAGCAGAACATAAGAGAGCATTCAAAATATGTAGCAATAAATTTCCATTTCAAGAAAGCCTATATAATAAATACTATGCATTGTGTTGAGAGCTATCCATCTTTTCTTTGCTTCCTTGTAAGTTTTCTTTTGTTCTCTGCTGTGCACTCTTTACTTTGTTCTTTTCCCCCCTTCCTCCCCACCTGTGTTCTTCTATATCATAAAATGCCACAATCTACCCAAAAGTAATTTTGATATATATAAAATGTACCTTCCCAGAGTATCACATTTTAATAATTTTCCTTATCTCTTTATATGTTTTAATTTAATTAATTTAATATATTTTATCATTTTCTTCTGTTAATACATAATGCATAATAGATTCACCCACTGCTTGAAATCCTTAAGATTTTTATCTTACTGCACTAAGCATTTGGACAGTTTTACTGAATTACAAGTGATTAGTTCAGCAAAAGTAGTTGAACTGATAGTGCATGTAGAAATATAGGGAAAACTTTAGAAACCATATTAACTATAAAAAAGGTCCCAAGGCATTTCACTAAAGTATGTCTTTTTAGGCCCAACTAATGGCATTCTTACTGGGTTTTTTTTTTCCTGAAATTAGGACTTACAACATAATTGTTACATTTTAATTGGCCTGAAAAATAGGGTGGGAAAGATATTTCATAGGGACTTGAGGGATGATGAGAAGCTTCACACTAGAAAAAAAATTGGAAACCTAGAGGTATAAAGTTTAAAAAAAAAACCACATGCATGCATGGTATAATAGAAAAAAAAAACTTGAATGGAAGTCAGGAAACCTGGGTCCCAGGTGCTATGCTTAATAAAATTTACAAATGAAGTAAAGCTAACAAATTGGATGGCAGATACATATCCAAAAGAATGTAAATAGGTTGGATAAATGGACCAAATTTAATAAGCTTAAATTCAATAGGGAGTGTAGGCTCATAGATTTAGAGCTAGAGAAGATCTTAGAGGACATCTAGCCTAATTCCATCATTTTACACATGAGGAGACTGGAATATCAAAGATTAATAAATCAATTAAAGAGTCAATAAGCATTTATTAAGCATTTACTATATGCCAGACACTGTGTTAGATGTTTATGATATAAATAATGAAACATTCCTCTCTCAGGGGCTTATATTCTAATGGGGGAGATACAAATGTGCATGTGTGTGTATGTGTATATATATATATACACACATACACATATATATATACATATATGTGTGGATGTGGGTGTGGGTGTGTTCACCTATGTACATATATACACACACTTATCTCCCCCATTAGAATATATATATTATACATATATGTATGTGTATATATGTATATAAAACTATGCATGAATAAATATAAAGAGAATAAATACAAATAAGTGCAATGTAGTTAAATACAACATAGTTTAGGAGGGAGGGCACTAGCAGTTGGGAAATCAGAGACAATTTCTCATAGAACTTGGTATCTGAACCACATCTTGAAAGAAAATAGGGATTCTATAAGGCAGAGATAAAGTATATTCCAGGAATGGAGACAGCCAGTGAAAAGTAATGGAAATAGTAGATAGAGTGACATATATGAGGAACAGAGAGAAGACCAGTTAAGTTATACTTAATGGAAGGGAGAAGAAGTGTACAATGAAACTGAAGAGCTTGGGGGCTAGGTTGTAAAGGGTCTTAAAATATAAACAAAAGAGTTTTTTTTTTCATTCTAGAGACAATATGAGCCATTGGAGTTTATTTAATGGGGGGTGGGTGTGACATGGTCAGATCTTTACTTAAGGAAAATCATTTTGATAGCAGTGTGGAAAATGGGCTGAAATAGGAAAAATTTGATTTAGGGAAACCAATTGGGAAGAAATTGCAATAACCTAGGTATGAGTTAATGAGGGACTGAACTACTGTGATGAATAGAGAGAAAGTGTCAGATTCAAGAGCTTACATGGGAACAGAAATGGGAAAATTTGGAAACCTACTAAGATTGCAAAGTGAGAAATAGTAAGCAGTCAAGAATAACTCCAAGGTTATAAACCTGAAAAATTGAGACAATGGTATTAACTTAAAACAAGTAGGAAAGTTTCAAAGAGGGGTGGGTTTGCTGAGGAAGTGGGGAAATAATGAGTTCAGTTTGGTACATGTTGGATTTGAGATATCTCCAGGATGTTCAATTTGCAGTGTACAATAGGTTGATTGTGATAGTGGACAAAAGCTCAAAGGAAAGATTGGAGCTAGAAACATAGAGAAATATAGATCTTGATTCATTGGTATGAAAATGACAATTGAGTCCATAGAAGCTAATGAAGTGAGAGGGGGAAAAGATGGAGGAAGGATAAAAGGAGGGGGAAGGAGAAAGAGAAGGGAAGGGAAAGGAAGGGAAGGAAAGGGAAGGGAAGGGAAGGAAAGGGAAGGGAAGGG
>NW_020946631.1:0-10724 GCF_900497805.2 Vombatus ursinus | reverse complement strand
ATGTTTTAAGAATGACTAATAACTACAAGTAATCTGGACTAGCTAATGTTGTTTTCATGGAAAATTCTTTCTCTAATGAAGCTATAAGAAGGAATGGCCACGAAGGAGAATAGGATAGCTCGATGCAGGGCACTATTGTACATGTTGCCATAGATGTTTGATAACAGTAAAGCTGGTGTCATACTGTATTCAAAATCTGAATCTTGGCCCAGCTATGTTGAATGCCTGTGATTTTGCTGATTTCCATCCAAACCAGTGCATTCTTCAATAAATATGTCTAGTCTTATAAATATCCCTTAGGTAGTCATTTCCAGCATTTTGAAATGGGACCCTCAGCTATTCCATTATGTGAATGTATCTGGACTATATCTATAGAGTCAGCTAGGTGGCACAGTGGATAGAGCACTGGGCTTGGAGTCAGGCCTGAGTTCAAATCTGGCCACCGACACTTATCAGCTATGTGATCCTGGGCAAGTCTTTTAACCTTAGCCTGCGTGAGCTTCTCCAACTGTAAAATGGCAATCATAATAGTATCAACCTCACAGGATTGTTGTGAAGATCCAATGATACCATATTTGTAATGTGCTCAGCACAGTGCCTGGTATGTAGTAGGCAATTAATAAATCTTGTTTTCCTTCCTTCCTTTCTGACTCCCTTCTTTCCTTCCTTTATACCAGTCTACCTACAAAAATCACATTCTTACACTCTATCTCTAATTAGGAAAGCACAGGTAATCCATGGTTGGTACTATATTCAAAACCTTTCCGGCATGGTAGAAATAGCATAGCCTTTTAAATCCCAGGGTCATTGCAACACCAGTTGAGGCATCAGAGTAGGACATTACAGAAGAACTACCAGAGCTACAAATAAACTGTTGAATTCAGAAGATGAGTGACCAAGCACAGAAGAGGAAGAGCCACCCACAAGACTGAAAATGAGAATGATAGAAGAATCACAGCACCAGCAGCTTAGGAACTTACACACACAGGACAGTCAAACAACCGCTATTCATTTAGTGCCTTCTATGAAGAGGGCTCTGTAGGGGATAAAAAGGTGCCCAAGAAAAAAGCAATAAGCACCAAGAATCTGGTTGAGGAAATAAGACAAGTACTTCTAAAAAATATAATTACAGATATCATACTGATGGTAAATGTAACAAGTTCAGAGGAAAGGAAAAAGGGCACTGACTTATGCAGTAAGTGAAGGCAGAACTTGGTCATAAAGTATGCATAGGATTTAAAAAGGAGACAGAAGGAAGAATAATGATCAACATTAAGATAAACATATAGTATGTATACATAAATTTATATATGTAGGTTTATGTATATACACACACATACATGTAGGAAAGTCCTTTAACAGAAGACATTCACACCATTTACTTGTCCATTAGACTGAGGCTGGCTTCCCTTATTAATGGGATTGATAAAGAGATATAGGATGAACACTAGGTAAAGACAAAATACCTAAAGAATTCATCTCCATCTTGGGTTATCAGGCCCACACTATTCAAGTAGAAAAAACCATTTTAAAAGTTTCAAGTAAAAAGTTCTGCCAAGAGAAAGAAAAGGCAAAGACATTTTTCAAGTTGCCAAAGGCTCATTCAGGCATAAACTTTGTAAAGATCAAATCTTATTCCTTCATCTGGATTTACTGTGGTTAGAAGGCAGGGTGCCCCCGGGGGGTGCATCAGAAGAAACACTGAACTGGAGTCTGGCTTCTGGAGAAGCATAAAGATCATGAGCCAAACCCTGTAGCCTCTTCTGAAAAGGAGGGAGAGATTAGGGACTTTTAATATCTTCTCCTGGCAAATGAAGTCAAAGAATGTCTGTTCAAACACATACATTGCTGGTGTTACTACACAACCTAAAGGCAATAGGGGAAAAAAGACCCTGCCGCAATTTTTCAAGGTCAGGAAAAAAAAAGACCCTATCAGGATCAGAGTGCATTGCTTCACACCCCCTGTGGACCAGTCAATCCACTAGATAATGTGTTTCTATCCAAAGTTTCTTGGAATGTATAATCTATGCTTAAATTAAACCTTATATACTTTGAGGTAAGTTTGGCTATAAGTAAAAACAACTACAGAGGTCTGAAAACCTTGCTCTCATTTTGACCTTAAGTATCTCAAAGATCTTTGCTCCCACACTGTGAAATGCCTTCCCAGAAAACATTCATGTGGAATCTTGTTGGGCTATTTTTAAAAGTGAGCTAAAACAGTCGTTCTTCTTGTTGCCGTTTTTATTGTAATTACTGCTTAACTAACAATGCTCAATTTGGGGCTTCTTACATTTTTGCCTTTTTTGCTACACATGGCTCTTATTATTGCATCACAGCAAATTATAAAACAATATTAAACCCAACGACTGTTAACCGTAAGACCAATACTTCAACTCAGTTAACTACGATCTTTATATGGAGACTAAATTTCTCTTTAAAAACATAATTTTTGTAGATTTCTTTGCAAGGTTATTGTTATATTCTGAGCTGGTCAGTAAATTCTTTGGGCTTAATGATATTCTTTCTAGGTCTAAGTCCAAATGTAAAAAATAATCCAGTGAATTTTAACTTTTATTATGTTAGCTAGAAATTTCTGCACATTTTGGTACCTGAAATTTAACAGTTTTAACTCTCTTTAAATTAGCTGTTGCAACATTATTACAATAGTACCTCACAGAGCCATTAAATAATCACAAAATGCCAAAAGAACTATTCTTAAGTGCACAATTGCACATTGCCATTTTTGTTTTGGTCAGTTTCCTCCATAGTTCTGTCAGTAAGCTGTCCCTGATTCTCATGGAGACCATTCAGTGCCCTGTACTTACTTCAACATTTTTTGTTCCAAGCACATCAAATACATTTGCTCAAGCTAGATTGAAAAGCGGACTCTGCCCCTCAAAATTCTTAATAGTCAAAAGATGAAATGGCTTTGAATCTTGCTGCTAAACATGTAAGAATGGTCCTACTCTCAATATTGAGTTTTAATTTTTCTTTGTTTTTAAATAATTTAACTATTTTACCTTCTCTCATTCTCTTCTCCTGTCCTGAATAAAAAGAGCAAAAACAGATGCTTAAACAGAAAACAGAAAAAAAATTAACTTAATGCATATTTTGAACCTTTTAACTTTGTCAAAGTGAGGGGCACTCAGATTTTAAATTGTCTTGAGTTTCTCTCCCTACCTATTGTATCCGAAAGGAAGCTCTTAGAAAGAAAGGACTGTTTCATCTCTATGCCCCACATTCTATCACGATGCCCAAGGCTTCACACTTTCGCTTGTCAGGCCCTGACTAAAAGCTTATTGAACTGAATTCAATCTGAAGACAGGGACTGCTTGTCATGCGTCTGTACACATCGTCTGCTCTCACTGAAGGTAAGCTTCTTGAGGGCACACCAGTTTTACTTTCTCTTCACATCCCCATCATTTAGCACAATGTCTGGTACAGAGCGTTTATTAAAAGCTTATGGACTTACCCCATGAAATCTCAGTAGAGAGATCCTCAAAGATAACAAGCCCCAAGGATGGTTGCTATTCTGCCCAACGGTACATGACTAATGAGTGACAGACATGGGACAAGAGCTCAGGTTACTTGACTCCCAGTTCAGAGTTCTGGATTTTGAGTCAGAGAAACCTGGGTTCAAATTCTGCTTCAGATTTACTAACTAGCTACATGACTCCATATCTCAGAGCCTGCTCATCTGTAAAATGAGGATAACAACCAAGTTCCTTTCCCTCCTCCTCTTGCCCTGGGCCCTTCCTCTGAATTAACTTGTAATGAACTCTACATATACTTGGCACATCCATAGGTGTTGGCATGGTTCCTAGCGCATTAGAACATGAGCTTCTTGAGGGCAAGACTTGGCTTTTGCCTTTCTTGGTATCTCCATCACTCAGTACATGACCTGGCATATAGTAAGCTTAATAAATGCATTTTGACCAACAAAAACTCCAGACAATATTTGTAAAAGTGTTTTGTAAAGCACTACATACATGTGAATGATTATGATTATGGTTATTAATTCTTCTTCTGCATCTTGCTGCACACCCTGGGTACCTCACAACTCTTGTCTGCCTCATTTTCCCTCCTTCAAGTATTCCTGACTCTTTCCCAGGCCCTCTGTGCCCTTAGATTGCCTTGATTCTCCACTATTAAGAGGACATGTTCTATAGCATAGTATAGTGGAAAACACACTGACATTGGTCATCTTTAAGGTTCCTTTCAGTTCCTGGGTTAGTAATAATGGATTAACCTTCAGATGAGTTTCTGTCTTTTAAAAGAAGACAAGGAAATAGAGTTATTAAAAATCAAATAATTATATCAAGGAAGACAGAATTTCAGATACAATAGAATTTGGATTGTGACCCTGGGTAAGTCATGTAACCCTGTTTGCCTGTTCCTCATTTGTGAGATGTGCTGGAGAAAGAAATGGCAAACCATTCCAATATCTTTGCCAAGAAAACCCCAAATGGGGTCATGAAGAGTTGGACACAACTGAAAAACAACTGAACAAGAAAGAATTTGAATGGGTGGGGGTGGTTATATTTTTGGTTGAGACCTTCTTCGTATCCTTCAAATTACAACATTCTCCCAGTCTGCTGAGAATAAGCTATACACAATAGGTGCTTAATCAATCCCTAATTAAATGATCTGAGAATGAATATTCTCAATTCTCTTACATTTAATTTGAGACTTAAGTCCAAATTCTTGTTTTATGAATCAAAATTTGGAATTTAAAACTCCCAGTTGTAAGAAGCTTTCTGCTATTGTGTCTATACAGGTATATTCAACAGATGTATTCTGGAAAAAACATTTTGTAATCTAACTATACTTTCCTTATTTTTAAAACAATTGAATGCAAGCTCAACCTTTGTTCTAGGATACAAAATCTTGGTTCCTTGAAACATTCAATTCTGACTGACAGGCAAAATCTTTCATGAATTGTATGTATTTAGGGTCACATCAGTTTTCAAGTTGAGGACATGTGATATGAAATGACTGGACTTGGAATCAGAGGACATAGGTTCTAATCCATACTCAACTACTTACCATCTGCATAACAGCGAACAAATCACTTAAACCTCAGTTTTCTTCTTTGTGAAATGATAGGTTGGAGCTAGGCTACGTCAACAGTAACTTCTAGCTATAAATACTCTGATCCTTGACTCCACTAGATGCATTCTAAGAAATTTCATCAAGTTAATTATACTTATACAGATTTTCAAACAAATTTGTATACAAAGTAATTACAAACTTTTATTTAGAGAAAAATAAGCAGCCTGATAGAATCTATGGCGTAACTTCCATCTTCCTTAGTACGCCACACCACTCAGGGAAAACCTATATCAACATATCAAAAGCAGAATTGGTTGGATTCAACATAACAGCAAAAACAAAAACAAAAAACCAATCCAACCCTAACTTAGTCAGTCAACTAGCATTTAAGTGCCTAATATATGCCAGGCACTGTGCTAATGGCTGGGGATATGAAGAAAGGCAGAAGACAGCCTTGCTCTCAAGGAGTTCACAGTCTAACAGGAGACAACTTACAAATGAAATATAAGTAAACAAGGCATATACAAGATAAATTGGCAGTAATCTTTGGGATAAGGTACTAAAAATAATGACAGGGAAAGGCTTCTTGGAGAGGCATGACTTTCGTTAAAACATGAAGGAAGCCAGAAAAACTTGGAGGTAGAGATGAAGGAGAGAATTCCAAGCAGAGGGGCCTCCCAGTGAAAATGCTTGAGGTTAGGAGTTAAAAGTATCATGTGGGAAGCCAGTGTTACTGGATCGTATATTACATGGGGGTGGGATGGGGTCTAAGGTATAAGAAAACTGGAAAGGTGGAAGAGGCCAAGTTATGGAGGCCAGCCATTAGCACAGCACCTGGCATATATTATTTTATAGGCCAAACAGACAATTTTATATTTGATTCTGAAGACAAAAGGGAGTGAATGGAGTTGATTAAATGGGAGAGGGGAGTGACATGGTCAAACGTGCTTTAGGAAGATCAGTTTGATGGCTAAGTGGAAGATGGACAGGAGTGGGGATAAACTTGAGGCAAGGAGACCAAGTAGCAGGTTATACCAGTAGTCCACATGCAAGATGATGAGGGTCTGTATCAGAAGAGATAAGTGGGGACATAAGAGAGATAAAAGGAAGTCAGAAATGACAAGACTTTGTAAATGGTTAAATTGGGGTGCAAGGGAGAGTGAGGAGCTGAAAATAACAACTAGGCAGCTATTTTAGGCTGCGTTAATAGAGATCAGATTTCAGAAAGAGAGTGATGGTAGTCCTAATGAACACAGCTTTGGTCAGATCACATCTGAGGAATTACTGGACATCACATTTTAGGGAAAATATTAACAAGCTTCAGCACCTTTGGAGCAGTAAGTCTTGAGGGCAGAGGCAGAGAGAAAAGAGGAAGGTTAAAGGGAAGAATATAGCTGTCTTTAGGAATTTGAAGAGCTGTCATATGGAAGAAGGATTCAAATTGTTCTGTGAAGCCCCAAAGAGAATTAGAAACAATATGCAGAAACTTCAGAGAAGAAGCAAATTTCATCTTGATAAAAAGAAAACAAAAACTTTTTAAAAATTAGAACCATCTAAACATATAATGAGTTGTCTTGGGAGATGTTGAGTTCCCCATTATAGACAAGCTTCACATGAATGCTGGATGACTCCTTGCTGTGGACATTATAGAGAAAGTCCTGACTAATGAGGTCCTTTTCAATTCTGAGTTCTTATGCATCACCAATATAGAAGGGGAAGAGAGCTCGAAGGTAATCTGGAACAACCTGTACTCAAATCATTAATGTCATTTCCATTATTCTTTTTTAGAATATCTCTAATTTCCTTATGTTGAGTCAAAATCTGGTGGCCTATAATTTCTAGCTGCTGTCAATACTTCTCCTTTTGGCCAAGCAAAATAAATCTAAATTGATTAACAATGTCCACAACTATGCCCAAATCAAAAGAAATAATTTTTAACAGGTATGCAACACTGAAGTAAAACAAATCTACACACTGACCATGTCTGAAAAAGTATGTCTCATTCTGCACCTTGAAATCATCACATCTGTATCATGAGGTAAGTAGCATGTATCATCAGTTCCTGGGAACTGTGACTCATCATTGCATTGACTGCATTTTTGGATGTTTCCAAGGTTATCTTTACAATGTTACTTTTATCAAATAAATAGTTCTCCTGGTACCACTCACTTCACTCTGCATCAGTTCAGAAAAGTCTTCTCAGATTTCCCTGAAATCAACCCCTTTTCTCCTTTTCATCAATCCTTAAATTGAAGAAAAATTTCATTAAATTCATATGATGCAATTTGTTAAGGCATCTTCCAGTTGATGGGTACCCCCTTACTTTCCATTTTTGCTATAAAAATAAAGCTGTTACAAATATTTTTTACATGTGTATCTTTTTTTATCTTTAGTGTCTTTGGGGTAAAGGCCTGGTAGTGGCATGGCTAGGTTCATGAATATGTACAGTTTAGTGATTTCTAGAGCATGGTTCTTTGCTCCCCCAAAACGGAATGAATTCCCATCTCTACTAATACCTCATTAGTATACCTGTCTCTCCATAGACCACCCTTGCTCACAATTGACACTTCCCTTTTTTGTCATCTCTAACAAACTAATAAGTGTGAAATAGAAACTCTGTTGTTGTTTTTCTATAATGATTAATTAGAATATTTTTTCATATTGTTGATAGTTTATTTTTTTGAGCTCTGTCTATTCATGTCTTTTGATCATTTATCTACTGGAAAATATTTCTTATTTTTATAAATTTGAATAAGTTCTTCATAGAACTTAGAAATCAGACCTCTATCTGAGAAACTTTTCAATTTTATGTAACTAAAATTATTCATTTTGTCTTCTATCATCCTCTTTAGCTCTTGTTTTGTCATGAAATCTTGTCTAATCCATAGTTGCAAAAGACATTTCCTTTCTTGCCTCTCTGATTTATGATGTGAACTCCTATATTTGTTACATATCCATTTGGATCTTGTCTAAACTTAATTTCTGCTATAATGATTTCCAGTCTTCCCAGTAGGTTTTGTTGAATAGTGAGCCCTTACTCCAGTAGTTATAGTTTTTTTTCTTTTTCTTAGCAAAAACCATACTATTACACTCATTTACACCAGTATGTTGAGTGTTTCCTGATTAATGTAAATAACAAATTCCACAGAATGATCACATTATTTGAATTTGTACTATATGAAGTTATAATTATGTTTAAAATATGATAAATCATTCCAATGTAAATATGCAGGGAAAATTTACAAAATAAGTTTTTATCTGTTTATTAATGTAATTTAAAAAAAGGATAAAAAAAGTTTCCGATTCAAGTATATTACAAAATTTTTTTTAAAGCCATAGAAAGCAAAATTTAAATATAGAAAATTACTAAATACCTAACTTATAAGTCTATGCTGACAATATGAGGAAAGCGTCATTATCATAATTTTAAAATTTTAGACTGAGCTATCTTCTCTTTCTTTAAATTTTCATCCATATACTGGAAGGTGTAGAGAGTTTTATCAGCATTTTCACTGAATTTGTAAAATCACAATTTTCACACAGTGAACCAAATGTATTTGGATATCCTGGGGCATAATCTAAAATCAGTAGTGCTTTAAAAGGGATAATGGTGTTCTTGCAATATTTTTTAAAAGCTGCGCTAAAATAATTTGAAAATCAGTCACTGAAAACAGCTTTATTCACCCATGCTCTATTAGCTGACTGTCAAAGAATTGCAAGCAGTCGATAGTAGCCATTCAGAGCATATGGATTTCAAGACCAATAAACAAGTATGGTTTTAATTTGAAATCCCCTTCTGCATGACCTCTCAGTAAGTATTAGGTAATGCTTAGACACTTTAAAATGAAGTTGAATTTTTTCTTTCTTAGAAATGTAACTTCTGGGAAGAATCTTTATCACAATTAACTTAATTTATAGACATTAAAATTTTGTTTATTCACATACACAATCACATATGCATTCTTCAATTACTTTCTTCAAAACATTAGGATATTTAGCCCTCCATGTCCTCATCTGCACTGACAATGCAATTGAACTTAATTTTTAAAGTGACTAAACCAAGCAATATTTCAAAAAATTTCTTCAATATGCACTTTAAATTTTATTTTATTACCCTGAATAAATCTGAATCTTTTGTCTGAATGATTGCTCTGCTAAGAATATATTTTTTACTGCAATACCAATCCACATAGCTAAAAGACATGATTCCTACAATTATAACACTTCTATTCTTTGTAGCTATATGGAAACCACAGAAAGGTGATGCAACTTTGCATTTTTTCTTTATTTTGCTTGTGTGTGTGTGTGTGTGTGTATTTTTTTGGCAAGGCAATTGGGGTTAAATGACTTGCCCAGGGTCACACAGCTAGTGAATATCATGTGTCTAAGGTTGGATTTCAACTCAAGTCTTCCTGACTTCAGAGCCAGTGCTCTATGCACTTTGCCACCTAGCTGCAACACCTGCATATTTTATAGTATAATATAACAAAGACTTAGGCATTCTATCACCTTGCCCTTTTTTTTAGAATTATAACCACATTTATGCCATTCAATTTTGCCAAATTTTTGTTTAATGTAATAACAAGTCTCTCTCTTTCTCTCTTTTATTTTTGCACTGGCAGCGTTTCTCCCTGAACATTCTCCACTTTAACTCTTTTGTTAAGAATGTTTTTTTTAAAGTAATACAACTATAGTACCGCATCTCATCCCCATACAATGATAAGCAAGTGAAAACTGACAACATATCAACCCATTAAAACCCTTCACTAGCCCTCATGTAGGTCATTAATTGAATTTTGACTCATATTAACTACAACCTGTTAGAATTTTATAATCTGCACAGAATCACATTTGTCTTATTTAAACTTACATGGGTTGCAACCTAGCTTTACCTAATCTGTTCCACTAGTAAACTTATCTATTTTTTAACCAATACCTAAAAGTTTTGATGATTACTATTTTGTAGTATACTTTGAGATCTGGTATTTCTAGTCTTTGTCATTTCTACCTTTTATTTTTCATTTTTTGAGGTAATTATAATGTGGTTTCCCTGTATGTCTCTTTTGATAAATTTATTTTTGTTCTTGTCTTGTTGGAGACTGTAATTGTTGTGGCTACTTTTCTGAGTTCAACTGAAGAATAATAGTTTTTCCTTTAGATTTTTACTTCAATTAAGTGAATCTTTGTTTTTCAAGGTTATTCCTTGTACAAAACATGTTGCATTCTGCTCTCTGATCCACTGTCCTATCTTCTATTTTATGGGTAAATTCATCCCATTCACATTCACAATTATTGTGAATAGTATATTTCCTTCCATGCTACCTTTTTTTCCCCTGTTTTTTTTCCCCTCTTTGCTTCCCAACCTCTCTTCACATGGAAGAAGCTGTTGAGTAAAATGGTGTTCACTCAACACCAGTGCTGTATACCAGATGCAATGTTCTTCTGTTTTTCCCTAGAGTTTAGTAAAAGTTTCTTATTATTTTTTCCATTCCTTTTAAACCCCTCTTCCCAATCTACCATTATGATTAGTTTGTTTTGTATATGACTGATTCCTCCCTAAATCTACTTTCCTTTTTTCCCTTCCTCTTTTCCTGTTGTGTTAATTGTATTTCTAGACCAAACTCAGTGTGTGTGTGTGTGTGTGTGTGTGTGTGTGTGTGTGTGTGTGTGTG
>NW_020946630.1:0-1140 GCF_900497805.2 Vombatus ursinus | reverse complement strand
TGTGTGTGTGTGTGTGTGTGTGTGTGTGTGTGTGTGTGTGTGTGTGTATGTGTGTGTGGTTTATTCTATCCTCCTTCAACCAGTTTAGAAGAAAGTGAGGGTCAAGTGATGCTTCCTATTTTCATCCCTTCCTCCTTCTTTGCATAGTCTTCTGTTTTATATTCTGATTATGTGATATAAATTTCTTCACCCTTTCTTCTCTTTTGTATTTCTTTTTTTCTCTCCCTTTCCTATCCTCTTTTAATATCATCAAAACATAACAAAACATTTCCAGGCCCTCTATCTTATTTACTGCTAATTACTTCTAACGGTAACAAGATTTAGAGGGTAATATCTCTCCCTTTTAGAATGTAAATACTTCAATCTTTTTAGTCTCTTCTGGCTGTTCATTTGTATTTATCATTTGATGTTTCTCTTTGCTTACATATTAATATATGTTATAATATGATATATACACAATATAATTATGGTATATAACACATATTAATATAATCTAATCTCATCAGATTGTAAGTCCCTTGAGGGCAGGAAAAGTCTTTTGTCTCTTTTTATTTCTCTAGTGCTTAGCACAGTATCTGGGAAATAGTAGATCCTTAATAAATGTTTATTAATTAATATTTCAAAGTTTTTCAATTCAATTCTGGTCTTTTTCACCATGAATGCTTAAAAGTCCACTGTTTTATTAAGGGTTCATCTCCCTCTCCAGAGGATTATATTCAGTTCTTCTGGGTACTTATTCTTGGTTGTAGGCTCATCTTTTTTGCATTTTGAAATATCCTACTCTATGTTCTCTGTTTCGTTAGATTGGTAGTCATTAAATCTTGGGCGATCCTGACAGTCGTTCCATAGTCCTTGAACTCTAGCTTTCTGGATGTTTGTGATATTTTTTTCTTTGACCTGGAAGCTGCAGAATTTTGGCTGTGATGTTTACAGGAATTTTCATTTTGGGGTTCCTTTCAAGAGGTGACAATTTGGTTCTTTTTATTTTCACTTTAACCTCTGGTTCTAAGAAAACTGGGAACTTTCATTTTATGATTTCTAGAAATATGGTGTCCCAGTCTATTTTTATTTTGTTTTGTCATAGATCAATGAGTGTTAAATTATCTCTCTTTGATCTATTTTCTACTTTAGTTTTTTAAT
>NW_020946629.1:0-10724 GCF_900497805.2 Vombatus ursinus | reverse complement strand
ATGTTTTAAGAATGACTAATAACTACAAGTAATCTGGACTAGCTAATATTGTTTTCATGGAAAATTCTTTCTCTAATGAAGCTATAAGAAGGAATGGCCACGAAGGAGAATAGGATAGCTCGATGCAGGGCACTATTGTACATGTTGCCATAGATGTTTGATAACAGTAAAGCTGGTGTCATACTGTATTCAAAATCTGAATCTTGGCCCAGCTATGTTGAATGCCTGTGATTTTGCTGATTTCCATCCAAACCAGTGCATTCTTCAATAAATATGTCTAGTCTTATAAATATCCCTTAGGTAGTCATTTCCAGCATTTTGAAATGGGACCCTCAGCTATTCCATTATGTGAATGTATCTGGACTATATCTATAGAGTCAGCTAGGTGGCACAGTGGATAGAGCACTGGGCTTGGAGTCAGGCCTGAGTTCAAATCTGGCCACCGACACTTATCAGCTATGTGATCCTGGGCAAGTCTTTTAACCTTAGCCTGCGTGAGCTTCTCCAACTGTAAAATGGCAATCATAATAGTATCAACCTCACAGGATTGTTGTGAAGATCCAATGATACCATATTTGTAATGTGCTCAGCACAGTGCCTGGTATGTAGTAGGCAATTAATAAATCTTGTTTTCCTTCCTTCCTTTCTGACTCCCTTCTTTCCTTCCTTTATACCAGTCTACCTACAAAAATCACATTCTTACACTCTATCTCTAATTAGGAAAGCACAGGTAATCCATGGTTGGTACTATATTCAAAACCTTTCCGGCATGGTAGAAATAGCATAGCCTTTTAAATCCCAGGGTCATTGCAACACCAGTTGAGGCATCAGAGTAGGACATTACAGAAGAACTACCAGAGCTACAAATAAACTGTTGAATTCAGAAGATGAGTGACCAAGCACAGAAGAGGAAGAGCCACCCACAAGACTGAAAATGAGAATGATAGAAGAATCACAGCACCAGCAGCTTAGGAACTTACACACACAGGACAGTCAAACAACCGCTATTCATTTAGTGCCTTCTATGAAGAGGGCTCTGTAGGGGATAAAAAGGTGCCCAAGAAAAAAGCAATAAGCACCAAGAATCTGGTTGAGGAAATAAGACAAGTACTTCTAAAAAATATAATTACAGATATCATACT
The DNA here is from genome assembly GCF_900497805.2 of Vombatus ursinus. Taxonomy (NCBI): domain Eukaryota; kingdom Metazoa; phylum Chordata; class Mammalia; order Diprotodontia; family Vombatidae; genus Vombatus; species Vombatus ursinus. The sequence goes on along the minus strand of NW_020946629.1, from coordinate 9,582 downwards.
GATGGTAAATGTAACAAGTTCAGAGGAAAGGAAAAAGGGCACTGACTTATGCAGTAAGTGAAGGCAGAACTTGGTCATAAAGTATGCATAGGATTTAAAAAGGAGACAGAAGGAAGAATAATGATCAACATTAAGATAAACATATAGTATGTATACATAAATTTATATATGTAGGTTTATGTATATACACACACATACATGTAGGAAAGTCCTTTAACAGAAGACATTCACACCATTTACTTGTCCATTAGACTGAGGCTGGCTTCCCTTATTAATGGGATTGATAAAGAGATATAGGATGAACACTAGGTAAAGACAAAATACCTAAAGAATTCATCTCCATCTTGGGTTATCAGGCCCACACTATTCAAGTAGAAAAAACCATTTTAAAAGTTTCAAGTAAAAAGTTCTGCCAAGAGAAAGAAAAGGCAAAGACATTTTTCAAGTTGCCAAAGGCTCATTCAGGCATAAACTTTGTAAAGATCAAATCTTATTCCTTCATCTGGATTTACTGTGGTTAGAAGGCAGGGTGCCCCCGGGGGGTGCATCAGAAGAAACACTGAACTGGAGTCTGGCTTCTGGAGAAGCATAAAGATCATGAGCCAAACCCTGTAGCCTCTTCTGAAAAGGAGGGAGAGATTAGGGACTTTTAATATCTTCTCCTGGCAAATGAAGTCAAAGAATGTCTGTTCAAACACATACATTGCTGGTGTTACTACACAACCTAAAGGCAATAGGGGAAAAAAGACCCTGCCGCAATTTTTCAAGGTCAGGAAAAAAAAAGACCCTATCAGGATCAGAGTGCATTGCTTCACACCCCCTGTGGACCAGTCAATCCACTAGATAATGTGTTTCTATCCAAAGTTTCTTGGAATGTATAATCTATGCTTAAATTAAACCTTATATACTTTGAGGTAAGTTTGGCTATAAGTAAAAACAACTACAGAGGTCTGAAAACCTTGCTCTCATTTTGACCTTAAGTATCTCAAAGATCTTTGCTCCCACACTGTGAAATGCCTTCCCAGAAAACATTCATGTGGAATCTTGTTGGGCTATTTTTAAAAGTGAGCTAAAACAGTCGTTCTTCTTGTTGCCGTTTTTATTGTAATTACTGCTTAACTAACAATGCTCAATTTGGGGCTTCTTACATTTTTGCCTTTTTTGCTACACATGGCTCTTATTATTGCATCACAGCAAATTATAAAACAATATTAAACCCAACGACTGTTAACCGTAAGACCAATACTTCAACTCAGTTAACTACGATCTTTATATGGAGACTAAATTTCTCTTTAAAAACATAATTTTTGTAGATTTCTTTGCAAGGTTATTGTTATATTCTGAGCTGGTCAGTAAATTCTTTGGGCTTAATGATATTCTTTCTAGGTCTAAGTCCAAATGTAAAAAATAATCCAGTGAATTTTAACTTTTATTATGTTAGCTAGAAATTTCTGCACATTTTGGTACCTGAAATTTAACAGTTTTAACTCTCTTTAAATTAGCTGTTGCAACATTATTACAATAGTACCTCACAGAGCCATTAAATAATCACAAAATGCCAAAAGAACTATTCTTAAGTGCACAATTGCACATTGCCATTTTTGTTTTGGTCAGTTTCCTCCATAGTTCTGTCAGTAAGCTGTCCCTGATTCTCATGGAGACCATTCAGTGCCCTGTACTTACTTCAACATTTTTTGTTCCAAGCACATCAAATACATTTGCTCAAGCTAGATTGAAAAGCGGACTCTGCCCCTCAAAATTCTTAATAGTCAAAAGATGAAATGGCTTTGAATCTTGCTGCTAAACATGTAAGAATGGTCCTACTCTCAATATTGAGTTTTAATTTTTCTTTGTTTTTAAATAATTTAACTATTTTACCTTCTCTCATTCTCTTCTCCTGTCCTGAATAAAAAGAGCAAAAACAGATGCTTAAACAGAAAACAGAAAAAAAATTAACTTAATGCATATTTTGAACCTTTTAACTTTGTCAAAGTGAGGGGCACTCAGATTTTAAATTGTCTTGAGTTTCTCTCCCTACCTATTGTATCCGAAAGGAAGCTCTTAGAAAGAAAGGACTGTTTCATCTCTATGCCCCACATTCTATCACGATGCCCAAGGCTTCACACTTTCGCTTGTCAGGCCCTGACTAAAAGCTTATTGAACTGAATTCAATCTGAAGACAGGGACTGCTTGTCATGCGTCTGTACACATCGTCTGCTCTCACTGAAGGTAAGCTTCTTGAGGGCACACCAGTTTTACTTTCTCTTCACATCCCCATCATTTAGCACAATGTCTGGTACAGAGCGTTTATTAAAAGCTTATGGACTTACCCCATGAAATCTCAGTAGAGAGATCCTCAAAGATAACAAGCCCCAAGGATGGTTGCTATTCTGCCCAACGGTACATGACTAATGAGTGACAGACATGGGACAAGAGCTCAGGTTACTTGACTCCCAGTTCAGAGTTCTGGATTTTGAGTCAGAGAAACCTGGGTTCAAATTCTGCTTCAGATTTACTAACTAGCTACATGACTCCATATCTCAGAGCCTGCTCATCTGTAAAATGAGGATAACAACCAAGTTCCTTTCCCTCCTCCTCTTGCCCTGGGCCCTTCCTCTGAATTAACTTGTAATGAACTCTACATATACTTGGCACATCCATAGGTGTTGGCATGGTTCCTAGCGCATTAGAACATGAGCTTCTTGAGGGCAAGACTTGGCTTTTGCCTTTCTTGGTATCTCCATCACTCAGTACATGACCTGGCATATAGTAAGCTTAATAAATGCATTTTGACCAACAAAAACTCCAGACAATATTTGTAAAAGTGTTTTGTAAAGCACTACATACATGTGAATGATTATGATTATGGTTATTAATTCTTCTTCTGCATCTTGCTGCACACCCTGGGTACCTCACAACTCTTGTCTGCCTCATTTTCCCTCCTTCAAGTATTCCTGACTCTTTCCCAGGCCCTCTGTGCCCTTAGATTGCCTTGATTCTCCACTATTAAGAGGACATGTTCTATAGCATAGTATAGTGGAAAACACACTGACATTGGTCATCTTTAAGGTTCCTTTCAGTTCCTGGGTTAGTAATAATGGATTAACCTTCAGATGAGTTTCTGTCTTTTAAAAGAAGACAAGGAAATAGAGTTATTAAAAATCAAATAATTATATCAAGGAAGACAGAATTTCAGATACAATAGAATTTGGATTGTGACCCTGGGTAAGTCATGTAACCCTGTTTGCCTGTTCCTCATTTGTGAGATGTGCTGGAGAAAGAAATGGCAAACCATTCCAATATCTTTGCCAAGAAAACCCCAAATGGGGTCATGAAGAGTTGGACACAACTGAAAAACAACTGAACAAGAAAGAATTTGAATGGGTGGGGGTGGTTATATTTTTGGTTGAGACCTTCTTCGTATCCTTCAAATTACAACATTCTCCCAGTCTGCTGAGAATAAGCTATACACAATAGGTGCTTAATCAATCCCTAATTAAATGATCTGAGAATGAATATTCTCAATTCTCTTACATTTAATTTGAGACTTAAGTCCAAATTCTTGTTTTATGAATCAAAATTTGGAATTTAAAACTCCCAGTTGTAAGAAGCTTTCTGCTATTGTGTCTATACAGGTATATTCAACAGATGTATTCTGGAAAAAACATTTTGTAATCTAACTATACTTTCCTTATTTTTAAAACAATTGAATGCAAGCTCAACCTTTGTTCTAGGATACAAAATCTTGGTTCCTTGAAACATTCAATTCTGACTGACAGGCAAAATCTTTCATGAATTGTATGTATTTAGGGTCACATCAGTTTTCAAGTTGAGGACATGTGATATGAAATGACTGGACTTGGAATCAGAGGACATAGGTTCTAATCCATACTCAACTACTTACCATCTGCATAACAGCGAACAAATCACTTAAACCTCAGTTTTCTTCTTTGTGAAATGATAGGTTGGAGCTAGGCTACGTCAACAGTAACTTCTAGCTATAAATACTCTGATCCTTGACTCCACTAGATGCATTCTAAGAAATTTCATCAAGTTAATTATACTTATACAGATTTTCAAACAAATTTGTATACAAAGTAATTACAAACTTTTATTTAGAGAAAAATAAGCAGCCTGATAGAATCTATGGCGTAACTTCCATCTTCCTTAGTACGCCACACCACTCAGGGAAAACCTATATCAACATATCAAAAGCAGAATTGGTTGGATTCAACATAACAGCAAAAACAAAAACAAAAAACCAATCCAACCCTAACTTAGTCAGTCAACTAGCATTTAAGTGCCTAATATATGCCAGGCACTGTGCTAATGGCTGGGGATATGAAGAAAGGCAGAAGACAGCCTTGCTCTCAAGGAGTTCACAGTCTAACAGGAGACAACTTACAAATGAAATATAAGTAAACAAGGCATATACAAGATAAATTGGCAGTAATCTTTGGGATAAGGTACTAAAAATAATGACAGGGAAAGGCTTCTTGGAGAGGCATGACTTTCGTTAAAACATGAAGGAAGCCAGAAAAACTTGGAGGTAGAGATGAAGGAGAGAATTCCAAGCAGAGGGGCCTCCCAGTGAAAATGCTTGAGGTTAGGAGTTAAAAGTATCATGTGGGAAGCCAGTGTTACTGGATCGTATATTACATGGGGGTGGGATGGGGTCTAAGGTATAAGAAAACTGGAAAGGTGGAAGAGGCCAAGTTATGGAGGCCAGCCATTAGCACAGCGCCTGGCATATATTATTTTATAGGCCAAACAGACAATTTTATATTTGATTCTGAAGACAAAAGGGAGTGAATGGAGTTGATTAAATGGGAGAGGGGAGTGACATGGTCAAACGTGCTTTAGGAAGATCAGTTTGATGGCTAAGTGGAAGATGGACAGGAGTGGGGATAAACTTGAGGCAAGGAGACCAAGTAGCAGGTTATACCAGTAGTCCACATGCAAGATGATGAGGGTCTGTATCAGAAGAGATAAGTGGGGACATAAGAGAGATAAAAGGAAGTCAGAAATGACAAGACTTTGTAAATGGTTAAATTGGGGTGCAAGGGAGAGTGAGGAGCTGAAAATAACAACTAGGCAGCTATTTTAGGCTGCGTTAATAGAGATCAGATTTCAGAAAGAGAGTGATGGTAGTCCTAATGAACACAGCTTTGGTCAGATCACATCTGAGGAATTACTGGACATCACATTTTAGGGAAAATATTAACAAGCTTCAGCACCTTTGGAGCAGTAAGTCTTGAGGGCAGAGGCAGAGAGAAAAGAGGAAGGTTAAAGGGAAGAATATAGCTGTCTTTAGGAATTTGAAGAGCTGTCATATGGAAGAAGGATTCAAATTGTTCTGTGAAGCCCCAAAGAGAATTAGAAACAATATGCAGAAACTTCAGAGAAGAAGCAAATTTCATCTTGATAAAAAGAAAACAAAAACTTTTTAAAAATTAGAACCATCTAAACATATAATGAGTTGTCTTGGGAGATGTTGAGTTCCCCATTATAGACAAGCTTCACATGAATGCTGGATGACTCCTTGCTGTGGACATTATAGAGAAAGTCCTGACTAATGAGGTCCTTTTCAATTCTGAGTTCTTATGCATCACCAATATAGAAGGGGAAGAGAGCTCGAAGGTAATCTGGAACAACCTGTACTCAAATCATTAATGTCATTTCCATTATTCTTTTTTAGAATATCTCTAATTTCCTTATGTTGAGTCAAAATCTGGTGGCCTATAATTTCTAGCTGCTGTCAATACTTCTCCTTTTGGCCAAGCAAAATAAATCTAAATTGATTAACAATGTCCACAACTATGCCCAAATCAAAAGAAATAATTTTTAACAGGTATGCAACACTGAAGTAAAACAAATCTACACACTGACCATGTCTGAAAAAGTATGTCTCATTCTGCACCTTGAAATCATCACATCTGTATCATGAGGTAAGTAGCATGTATCATCAGTTCCTGGGAACTGTGACTCATCATTGCATTGACTGCATTTTTGGATGTTTCCAAGGTTATCTTTACAATGTTACTTTTATCAAATAAATAGTTCTCCTGGTACCACTCACTTCACTCTGCATCAGTTCAGAAAAGTCTTCTCAGATTTCCCTGAAATCAACCCCTTTTCTCCTTTTCATCAATCCTTAAATTGAAGAAAAATTTCATTAAATTCATATGATGCAATTTGTTAAGGCATCTTCCAGTTGATGGGTACCCCCTTACTTTCCATTTTTGCTATAAAAATAAAGCTGTTACAAATATTTTTTACATGTGTATCTTTTTTTATCTTTAGTGTCTTTGGGGTAAAGGCCTGGTAGTGGCATGGCTAGGTTCATGAATATGTACAGTTTAGTGATTTCTAGAGCATGGTTCTTTGCTCCCCCAAAACGGAATGAATTCCCATCTCTACTAATACCTCATTAGTATACCTGTCTCTCCATAGACCACCCTTGCTCACAATTGACACTTCCCTTTTTTGTCATCTCTAACAAACTAATAAGTGTGAAATAGAAACTCTGTTGTTGTTTTTCTATAATGATTAATTAGAATATTTTTTCATATTGTTGATAGTTTATTTTTTTGAGCTCTGTCTATTCATGTCTTTTGATCATTTATCTACTGGAAAATATTTCTTATTTTTATAAATTTGAATAAGTTCTTCATAGAACTTAGAAATCAGACCTCTATCTGAGAAACTTTTCAATTTTATGTAACTAAAATTATTCATTTTGTCTTCTATCATCCTCTTTAGCTCTTGTTTTGTCATGAAATCTTGTCTAATCCATAGTTGCAAAAGACATTTCCTTTCTTGCCTCTCTGATTTATGATGTGAACTCCTATATTTGTTACATATCCATTTGGATCTTGTCTAAACTTAATTTCTGCTATAATGATTTCCAGTCTTCCCAGTAGGTTTTGTTGAATAGTGAGCCCTTACTCCAGTAGTTATAGTTTTTTTTCTTTTTCTTAGCAAAAACCATACTATTACACTCATTTACACCAGTATGTTGAGTGTTTCCTGATTAATGTAAATAACAAATTCCACAGAATGATCACATTATTTGAATTTGTACTATATGAAGTTATAATTATGTTTAAAATATGATAAATCATTCCAATGTAAATATGCAGGGAAAATTTACAAAATAAGTTTTTATCTGTTTATTAATGTAATTTAAAAAAAGGATAAAAAAAGTTTCCGATTCAAGTATATTACAAAATTTTTTTTAAAGCCATAGAAAGCAAAATTTAAATATAGAAAATTACTAAATACCTAACTTATAAGTCTATGCTGACAATATGAGGAAAGCGTCATTATCATAATTTTAAAATTTTAGACTGAGCTATCTTCTCTTTCTTTAAATTTTCATCCATATACTGGAAGGTGTAGAGAGTTTTATCAGCATTTTCACTGAATTTGTAAAATCACAATTTTCACACAGTGAACCAAATGTATTTGGATATCCTGGGGCATAATCTAAAATCAGTAGTGCTTTAAAAGGGATAATGGTGTTCTTGCAATATTTTTTAAAAGCTGCGCTAAAATAATTTGAAAATCAGTCACTGAAAACAGCTTTATTCACCCATGCTCTATTAGCTGACTGTCAAAGAATTGCAAGCAGTCGATAGTAGCCATTCAGAGCATATGGATTTCAAGACCAATAAACAAGTATGGTTTTAATTTGAAATCCCCTTCTGCATGACCTCTCAGTAAGTATTAGGTAATGCTTAGACACTTTAAAATGAAGTTGAATTTTTTCTTTCTTAGAAATGTAACTTCTGGGAAGAATCTTTATCACAATTAACTTAATTTATAGACATTAAAATTTTGTTTATTCACATACACAATCACATATGCATTCTTCAATTACTTTCTTCAAAACATTAGGATATTTAGCCCTCCATGTCCTCATCTGCACTGACAATGCAATTGAACTTAATTTTTAAAGTGACTAAACCAAGCAATATTTCAAAAAATTTCTTCAATATGCACTTTAAATTTTATTTTATTACCCTGAATAAATCTGAATCTTTTGTCTGAATGATTGCTCTGCTAAGAATATATTTTTTACTGCAATACCAATCCACATAGCTAAAAGACATGATTCCTACAATTATAACACTTCTATTCTTTGTAGCTATATGGAAACCACAGAAAGGTGATGCAACTTTGCATTTTTTCTTTATTTTGCTTGTGTGTGTGTGTGTGTGTGTATTTTTTTGGCAAGGCAATTGGGGTTAAATGACTTGCCCAGGGTCACACAGCTAGTGAATATCATGTGTCTAAGGTTGGATTTCAACTCAAGTCTTCCTGACTTCAGAGCCAGTGCTCTATGCACTTTGCCACCTAGCTGCAACACCTGCATATTTTATAGTATAATATAACAAAGACTTAGGCATTCTATCACCTTGCCCTTTTTTTTAGAATTATAACCACATTTATGCCATTCAATTTTGCCAAATTTTTGTTTAATGTAATAACAAGTCTCTCTCTTTCTCTCTTTTATTTTTGCACTGGCAGCGTTTCTCCCTGAACATTCTCCACTTTAACTCTTTTGTTAAGAATGTTTTTTTTAAAGTAATACAACTATAGTACCGCATCTCATCCCCATACAATGATAAGCAAGTGAAAACTGACAACATATCAACCCATTAAAACCCTTCACTAGCCCTCATGTAGGTCATTAATTGAATTTTGACTCATATTAACTACAACCTGTTAGAATTTTATAATCTGCACAGAATCACATTTGTCTTATTTAAACTTACATGGGTTGCAACCTAGCTTTACCTAATCTGTTCCACTAGTAAACTTATCTATTTTTTAACCAATACCTAAAAGTTTTGATGATTACTATTTTGTAGTATACTTTGAGATCTGGTATTTCTAGTCTTTGTCATTTCTACCTTTTATTTTTCATTTTTTGAGGTAATTATAATGTGGTTTCCCTGTATGTCTCTTTTGATAAATTTATTTTTGTTCTTGTCTTGTTGGAGACTGTAATTGTTGTGGCTACTTTTCTGAGTTCAACTGAAGAATAATAGTTTTTCCTTTAGATTTTTACTTCAATTAAGTGAATCTTTGTTTTTCAAGGTTATTCCTTGTACAAAACATGTTGCATTCTGCTCTCTGATCCACTGTCCTATCTTCTATTTTATGGGTAAATTCATCCCATTCACATTCACAATTATTGTGAATAGTATATTTCCTTCCATGCTACCTTTTTTTCCCCTGTTTTTTTTCCCCTCTTTGCTTCCCAACCTCTCTTCACATGGAAGAAGCTGTTGAGTAAAATGGTGTTCACTCAACACCAGTGCTGTATACCAGATGCAATGTTCTTCTGTTTTTCCCTAGAGTTTAGTAAAAGTTTCTTATTATTTTTTCCATTCCTTTTAAACCCCTCTTCCCAATCTACCATTATGATTAGTTTGTTTTGTATATGACTGATTCCTCCCTAAATCTACTTTCCTTTTTTCCCTTCCTCTTTTCCTGTTGTGTTAATTGTATTTCTAGACCAAACTCAGTGTGTGTGTGTGTGTGTGTGTGTGTGTGTGTGTGTGTGTGTGTGTG
>NW_020946628.1:0-1140 GCF_900497805.2 Vombatus ursinus | reverse complement strand
TGTGTGTGTGTGTGTGTGTGTGTGTGTGTGTGTGTGTGTGTGTGTGTATGTGTGTGTGGTTTATTCCATCCTCCTTCAACCAGTTTAGAAGAAAGTGAGGGTCAAGTGATGCTTCCTATTTTCATCCCTTCCTCCTTCTTTGCATAGTCTTCTGTTTTATATTCTGATTATGTGATATAAATTTCTTCACCCTTTCTTCTCTTTTGTATTTCTTTTTTTCTCTCCCTTTCCTATCCTCTTTTAATATCATCAAAACATAACAAAACATTTCCAGGCCCTCTATCTTATTTACTGCTAATTACTTCTAACGGTAACAAGATTTAGAGGGTAATATCTCTCCCTTTTAGAATGTAAATACTTCAATCTTTTTAGTCTCTTCTGGCTGTTCATTTGTATTTATCATTTGATGTTTCTCTTTGCTTACATATTAATATATGTTATAATATGATATATACACAATATAATTATGGTATATAACACATATTAATATAATCTAATCTCATCAGATTGTAAGTCCCTTGAGGGCAGGAAAAGTCTTTTGTCTCTTTTTATTTCTCTAGTGCTTAGCACAGTATCTGGGAAATAGTAGATCCTTAATAAATGTTTATTAATTAATATTTCAAAGTTTTTCAATTCAATTCTGGTCTTTTTCACCATGAATGCTTAAAAGTCCACTGTTTTATTAAGGGTTCATCTCCCTCTCCAGAGGATTATATTCAGTTCTTCTGGGTACTTATTCTTGGTTGTAGGCTCATCTTTTTTGCATTTTGAAATATCCTACTCTATGTTCTCTGTTTCGTTAGATTGGTAGTCATTAAATCTTGGGTGATCCTGACAGTCGTTCCATAGTCCTTGAACTCTAGCTTTCTGGATGTTTGTGATATTTTTTTCTTTGACCTGGAAGCTGCAGAATTTTGGCTGTGATGTTTACAGGAATTTTCATTTTGGGGTTCCTTTCAAGAGGTGACAATTTGGTTCTTTTTATTTTCACTTTAACCTCTGGTTCTAAGAAAACTGGGAACTTTCATTTTATGATTTCTAGAAATATGGTGTCCCAGTCTATTTTTATTTTGTTTTGTCATAGATCAATGATTGTTAAATTATCTCTCTTTGATCTATTTTCTACTTTAGTTTTTTAAT
>NW_020946627.1:0-5105 GCF_900497805.2 Vombatus ursinus | reverse complement strand
AACAGGGTCCGGTGGGGTGCCGGGAAGGGAACAGGGTCCGGTGGGGTGCCGGGAAGGGAGCAGGGTCCGGTGGGGTGCCGGGAAGACAGATCAGGTCATTTACAGAACAGGATGTTGCACCCCACCCTTGAGGATTTCACCCAGGGTGTTGTAACAGCCGTTAGGGGAAGCTGAGCCAGAGGCCCCGGGGCGTGGTGCCCCAGGGTCCCTAACGGAGGGTCTATCACATTCCCCCCTTTTCAAGAGCAAGTTATACAGAGGACTCAACAGAGTCCAGGGGCGCTAACTCTTCCAAATCCGGGGGTGTATAGGATTTGCGTAGGACAAACAGTTTCAGAGACTGTATACGCTGCTGGATGTAGCGGGAGAGACAATTCATGATGCAAGGGGCGACCAATAATCCTAGGAGGAGAAGAACCAAGGGGCCCATTATAGCAGAGAGTAGGGTGGTGAGCCAGGGGGACCAGTTATACAAGTCCTGGTACCAGGAGGAGCTGCGGGCTCGGGCTCGGTCCCTATCATCTAACCGCTGCCTTAATGCCTGTAGGGATTCCCGGATGACACCTGAACGATTGGTATAGAAACAACAGGTCTCTCCCAGGGCCATACACAACCCCCCCTGTTTCAGGAATAACAGGTCAAGGGCGCGGCGGTTCTGAAGTACCACCTCCGCTAGGGAATCCAGGGAAGTCTCCAGGTGGGAGACTAGTCCCTCCAGAGCTCGTAGGTCCTTATCCACCTGGGTACTGAGGGCCGCATAATCTGCCTTTCCCTGCACTAGGGCGGTTGCTCCCACGGCTGCAGACCCGGCCACCCCGAGCCCCACCAGCAAGGGCACTAAGATAGGGGCTGCCCTTCTGGAGCGGGGTAGGCCAAAGTGTTCAGTGGCCCCCTCCTCGGAATACACATACACTTGTGGGAACACCCTAACTATCACACAGATCTCAGTGGGGCTGAGGAAGTGGCGATCTTGTATACAGGTGGTGAGGCCCAGAGTGCAGGCGAACCAAGTCTCGGGTGGGGTGGTTATCAGGAAGCCCGGCCTATTGGACGAGGGTGTGACTAAGATAACAGAAGTGCAGGTTGAATTAAATGGGGAAGCTCTCAACGGGTAGTCAGGTCCAAGCAAGCACGTCCCTGTGCCCTGGACGTCATCCAACGTCAATTTAGGCCTATTTGGGTTACAGCGGGCGGGGATTGCTGTGGAGGAGGGGTTCTGCATGGACAAGTTCCCCAGAAATGAACTGTTTAACTCCAAAGCAACCCCCACAAAGTATGGGGGAGCCGGGTTTAGACACAGCCAGCAGGCGGTAGTGACATTGGGGTCGGAGGAATTCAAGAATGCATGGACTGCAGTAAGGGTGTCAAGTATGGAGGCTCCAGGGGCACCGGGTGTTTTCAGAGTCGCCGACCCTGATGTAGCAGAGGGCTCAGCAGACGGAATCAGATCTATCTTGGCCCGTGGGTTGAGGACAGGGTTGGGGCCTATGGGAAGGGGCTGAACGGGTAGGGCGACCTTTTGTATTGTAAAGAGGACACCGTTGTCCCATCCAGTCATATACAACCTCAACCCCCATGAATGCCCAAGATTCCATGAATCATCCGTGTACTGTTTGACCGTTAAGATCATGGGGTTGCATTTTCCAGGCCAGCAGGAATACGGGAGAGGTGACTGTCTTTCCAAAGTGATGAGCAGGTCTTTTCCACCCCCAGGAATCCAGTCTGCCACTGTCTCACACCCCCATTCTGCGCAGTGAAAACTGCCGTCTCCACGGCAAGAGGGGCTTCCGGTAGCAGGACAGGCATAGAACTGGATGCCCCTGATATTATATTCACCTTGTCCTGCTCCATGTTGGGTGGCTGGTATGGGAATAGTAGGGCAGTGCCCGCCCCCTCCCGTCACAGGGTCCTGCAGGTGCCTATCTCTATTCCATCCCGATCCTAAGAGGGCACAGAGGTCAAACCTGAAAGTAGGCGGGCCATAGCAAGTTAAGGTCTGTATGATGGTGCCATCATTGGTGCGGGATAGAATCCACCTATGTGGCGTGGGGCGGTAGGGGTTACAGACTGCGGGATATTCCTTATAAGCAAACAGGAGAAGCGAAAGAATCAAGTTTTGGAGAGCCGGAGCCTTAGATCCGACACCGCCTCTGCTTTCCATTTCGCGGGCTCAGGCGCCGGAGTCTTCTTGATGTGTGACCAATGTATCCAAGCCTTTCGACCTGCGACTTTCACGGCCGATGGGTTGCAGAGGATCACTTGGTAGGGCCCAGTCCACCGCGGTTCCAGAGCCGATCCGGCAGGCAGTTTGCGGGTGAGGACCCAGTCTCCAGGTGTCAAGGCCTCCAAGGTAGCGGCAGGATTCGAACTTCTCCCCGCAGCCTTCAGGACCGATCGTACCGCGTCTTGGACCTCCCGGAGTGCCTGAAAGGACTTAAGAAGAGTGGGGTTAGTAAAATCCGGGGCTGGGGTCACCCCCGTTACCTTTGGTAGGACAGGTGGGGGCGCCCCATAAAGAATCTCGTATGGGGAGAGAGAGAGAGTGGAAGAGTTAGGAGTACACCTAGCCCGAAGGAGAGCGAAAGGGAGGAGGCTAACCCAGTTATCGCCAGTTTCCAGTTTGAGCTTAGCAATGTGCTCCTTCAACGTCCTATTCATCCTTTCTACTTGCCCTGAACTCTGAGGCCGGTACACACAATGTAGCTTCCACTTCAGTCCCAGCATCTTGGATAAGTTCTGAATTGTTGCAGATAGGAATGACGGCCCATTGTCGGACCCTATTGAAGCTGGCAAGCCGAATCTGGGAATGATTTCAAAGAACAGTTTTTTTGCAACTACCGTGGCGGTTTCGGCTTTTACTGGGAACGCTTCTGGCCACCCGGAGAACGTGTCTATGAATACAAGGAGGAATCGGTACCCCCCCTGTCCAGGTCCCATATCGGTGAAATCAGCTTCCCAGTGATCCCCGGGGAAGGTCCCCCGTGGTCTATCAGCCGGCACCCTCGTCGCCGGCCGGGGGTTGATCTTTGCACATGTACTGCATCTCCTGGCCGCCTCCTCAGCTGCCTGTTTCATCCCTGGGCTGTAGAAATGCCTACTCACCAGGTCATAGAGCCTGGTTCCGCCTAGATGGGTGAGGTCATGGAGGGTCATCAATAGAGGGGGCAGGAGGGCTTTGGGCAGGATTAACAGACCGTTTGGGTGTCTTCTCCATCCCCCCTTTTCAGGCACGCCATCCGGATCGCCGGACTGGTAAGAAGGTCGTGCGGGCAACAAATTTTCCGTCTGGACAGCGAAGGTGGGGAGAGGCGTCCTTCTTGCGGCCGCACGGGCGGCTCTATCTGCGGCTGCATTTCCCTGCGACTGGGGGTCCGTCCCACGGGTGTGAGCTGGGACATGGATGACTGCCACCTCTTTGGGAAGCCAGACAGCATCCAGGAGATCCTGAATCTGCCTCTTATTCCTGATCTCTTTCCCTGCTGAGGTTAGCAGGCCGCGCTGCTGGTACACGAATCCGTGAACATGGACAGTCGCGAATGCATACCTGCTGTCAGTGTAGATATTGACTCTCTTGCCCTTCGCGAGCCGGAGTGCCTGTGTCAAGGCAACCAGCTCTGCCCGCTGGGCAGAAGAACCAGGCGGCAGGGCTGCGTCCCAGAGGGTCTCGGTCGGGGTCACCACTGCGGCCCCGGCCCTCCGAATCCCATCCTCCACGAAGCTGCTGCCATCTGTGAAGAGGATCATGTCAGGGCTGGTGTGTATAGAAGACTGTCTCCAAAAGGGAAATCAGACTTTGGGGCTTGTCCGAAAAGGACGGATTCTGTTGTTTCCAATTGTATAAATCACTGGTTGAAAAGGGGACATAGACCATGAAGGGTCTCCCCGACTCCCCGGGGGTCGTGGGGACCTGTCGCAGGGGAAAGGCAGATACAGTGGAGTCGGGGGAAAACCCGGACCCGGAGGAGCCGTAAGGCGTCCCTGTTCGAGTATGAGGAGGACTTGTCAGAGGCGGGGCCGAGGGGTGGCTCGACCCCTGAACAGGATATGGTGGGGGTCGGGGCTCAGCCGGGTCCAGGGGGTCAGGATCGGAAGGGGGTAAGACCTTGGCTCCTATTTGCGTAGTCCCGGGAACTTTTTGACCGGATGTTGGCCCCGAGTGCACCCCAACTTTGGACAAAGCTTGAACCCGGAGTGGCTTTGATGGGGGTTTAAAATCTATCCATGCAGTTATATATGGGATCTGATCGGGATGGCCAGGGGTCCCATAAGCAATCTTCCTGACCCTCCCAGTAATGGTCACGTCAAATGTCCCTTCCGGGGGCCACCCAACCCCAAATGTAGGCCATTCTTGTTGGCAAAAAGTGGACAAATTTTCTTTGGTAACCTGAAACCCATATCCCTTGGCAATGCGCCGAAACTGTTTAAAATTCTGTAGGACAACTGAGAGAGGGGTCCCTGGTGCGGGGCTTGACGGCCCCTGACCCATCACGGACGGGAAGAGGCGAATCAATTAGGACAATCACAGACGGATAAAACATATAAGACAGACATAAACAGTTAAGGCAACACTCCAGACATTAACATGTGGCGCCAGACTGCAGATAATCAGGACTCTCACACGGCGTCCCGTGGAGGTCAGTAAGGGCGTTACAGCTGCGTCCAGCCAGGCCACTTACTTCCGTTGAGTACTCACCGATCAGACTGAGACCAGAGCGCTCGGTGCCCAATTAAGAAATTTAGAGGAAAAATACGGGGCGGGCTGGTTCGCACGGGATAAGTCAGTGTTCGGGGCCGGGGCACATCTTCCCGGTGGCCATCCCCTGAACACGTCCCACCCCGGCCTTCCAGCAACGCCGAAGCAGCTGGCCCAAAGGGCAATCTCGGTGGGACCTCCAAATGAACTGGACGCCCGAGAGAAATCAGAGCATCACACCCAATTGACTTTAATTGAGAGCGCGTTTATTTGAGCCGGCCGGCGACGGACCCCAGGCATGCATCCCAGGGGCCCGTCCCACCGAGGGTTTCATCTGAGATATTTATACTGTCCGGTTACAAAACAGGGTCCGGTGGGGTGCCGGGAAGGGAACAGGGTCCGGTGGGGTGCC
>NW_020946626.1:0-1191 GCF_900497805.2 Vombatus ursinus | reverse complement strand
GGAGAATGTAATCTGAACAGTTAGAAGAGTGTTCTGTTAGCAGTAATGGAGAAAAAGAGGATATTAGGAAAAATCCTAAAAGACAAATTAGCAATATTTTTATATTAAAGGTGAATGAAATGAAATATAAGGATCTGGGAAAAAACAAAATGAGAAAATCATGAAAAACAAGCCAATAGCTTACTAAAGGAGACCAAAAAATACTGAAGAAAATAACACCTTAAAAAATAGCCTAACCCAAATGGTAAAAGAGGTCCAAAAAGCCAATGAGGAGAAGAATGCCCTAAAAAGCAAAATTGACCAAATGGAAAAGGAAGTCCAAAAGATTACTGAAGAAAATGCTTCCTTAAAAATTAGAATAGAGCAATTGGAAGCTAGTGACTTTGTGAGAAATCAAGACACTGTAAAACAAATGCCAAAGAATGAAACCTTAGAAAACAATGTGAAATATCTCATTGGAAAAACAACTGACCTGGAAAATAGATCTAGGAGAGAGAATTTAAAAATTATTGGACTATCTGAAAGCCATGTTCAACAAAAGAGCCTAGACATCATCTTCCAAGAAATTATTAAGGAAAACTGTCCTGATATTTTAGAGCCAGAGGGCAAAATAGAAATTGAAAGAATCCACCAATCTCCTCCTAAAAGAGATCCCCAAAGGAAAACTCCTAGGAATATTGTAGCCAAATCCCAGAGTTTCCAGGTCAAGGAGAAAATATTACAAGCAGCCAGAAAGAAACAATTCAAGTATTGTGGAAACACAATCAGTATAACACAAGATTTAGCAGCTTCTACATTAAGGGACCACAGGGCATGGAATATAATATTCCAGAGGGCAAAGGAGATAGGACTGCAATCAAGAATCACCTACCCAGCAAAGCTGAGTATGATCTTTCAGGGGAAAAAATGGTCATTCAGGGCAATAGAGGACTTTCAAACATTCTTGATGAACAGACCAGAGCTGAATAGAAAATTTGACTTTCGAATACAAGGCTCAAGTGGAACATGAAGAGGTAAACAGGAAAGAAAAATCATAAAAGACTTATTAAAGTTGAACTGTTTACATTCCTGCATGGAAAGATGATATTTGTAACTCATGAGACCTTTGTCAGTATTAGGGTAGTTGGAGGGAAAAATTATATGTATGTACATAGATAGATAGATAGATAGATAGATAGATAGATAGATAGA
>NW_020946625.1:0-2730 GCF_900497805.2 Vombatus ursinus | reverse complement strand
GGAGAATGTAATCTGAACAGTTAGAAGAGTGTTCTGTTAGCAGTAATAGAGAAAAAGAGGATATTAGGAAAAATCCTAAAAGACAAATTAGCAATATTTTATATTAAAGGTGAATGAAATGAAATATAAGGATCTGGGAAAAGACAAAATGAGAATATTATTAACAAAAATGATGATTCCATTTGAGAGTGGGGAAGAATATATGTAGAGCTTAAATTGAGATAACATAAATTTGTTTTAACATAGGAACACCATTATAGATACACCTTGAAGACAACTGGAAAAATAAGACTGGAGTTTCATATTAGATGGTATAATATATAGAACACTGAATCTGGAGTCAGGAAGATCTGAGTCCAAATCTTGTCAAATTCTTATTTGTGTAACTCAGGACAAGTCATTTAATTTCTTACTGCCTCAATTTCTTCATATGTAAAATAAAGATAATAATAGCACCTAATTCACAGGGTTAGAGAAAGGATCAAATGAGATGACATATAAAGCTCTCTGCATACCTTAAAGTTATATAAATGACAGCTATTATTATTATTAACTTTTATTATTAGTGAGAATTTAGGATTAGAGTATGAGATTTGAGAATCATTTGCCTGGAAATGATAATTGGAGAGCTAAGTTCATGAAACCAAGAAACTAAGAGTTTTAGAAGAAAATGGTGTAGTCAGGAGCTTTCGATTAAAAAGTACAAGATTGGGGTGGAGCCAAGATGGCAGAGTGAAAGCAGTGACTTGCTTGAGGTCTTCCCCAAACCCCTCCAAATACCTGTAAAAAAATGGCTCTAAACAAATTCTAAAGCAGCAGAACCCACAAAAAGACAGAGTGAAACAAATTTCCAGTCCAAGACAACCTGAATGGTTGATCGGGAAGGTATATCGTGCCAGGCAGGGAGAAGAGCCCAGTGTGGCATGGGCGTGCAGGCCACAGTGACCCTGGAGCAGGCCTCAGAGGACTGAATCGCAGGCAGATATGGTGGTTTCCAGACTTTTCAACCCATGAAAGCCAAAAACAAATTAGAAGGTCAGTGGGGAAAGTTTGTGACTGTGGTGAGAGGTAGAAGCTAGGTCTCAGCCACCCCCAGGTCATTGGCTGTCTCCTGAGCTTCTGGCCCACAGACTGAAGGGGAATCAAGTGGCTGATCAGAGGGGGATTGCAGGGATCTCTTTGCTAGTGCTGAGGCAGGAATCTCTTACTTTAGCTGTGCTTGGATTTGGGTCACAGTTCTGAGGGGCAGTCCTGGGGCAAGGAGGAGCAATGATGTGCTGAAGCTTGTTGTGGTGGTGGAGAGGAAACACCTTGTCCCTTATCATACCACCTCAGAAGAACTAAAAATTTACAAGTCCCTAGAAGTAGCTCTGAAAACAGCTGTATAAACCCCTGAAGCATGACAGTACATTCTCCACATTGGAAGCAGACTCTTACCTTAACAAAGAGTCTAAAACTCAAGTAATTGGCCGGGATCATGAGTAAGCAGGGCAAAAAAAGTCAGACTATATTATCTTACTTTGGTGACAAAGAGGATCAAAAGATACAACCAGAAGAAGACAACAAAGTCAAAGCTTCTACATTCAAAGCCTCCAAGAAAAATATGAATCAGTCCCAGGCCTTGGAAGAGCTCAAAAGGGATTTTGAGAAGGAAGTAAGAGAAGTAGAGGAAAAACTGAGAGTGATGCAAGAAAATCATGAAAAACAAGCCAATAGCTTACTAAAGGAGACCAAAAAATACTGAAGAAAATAACACCTTAAAATAGCCTAACCCAAATGGTAAAAGAGGTCCAAAAAGCCAATGAGGAGAAGAATGCCCTAAAAAGCAAAATTGGCCAAATGGAAAAGGAAGTCCAAAAGATTACTGAAGAAAATGCTTCCTTAAAAATTAAAATAGAGCAACTGGAAGCTAGTGACTTTGTGAGAAATCAAGACACTGTAAAACAAATGCCAAAGAATAAAACCTCAGAAAACAATGTGAAATATCTCATTGGAAAAACAACTGACCTGGAAAATAGATCTAGGAGACAGAATTTAAAAAATTATTGGACTATCTGAAAGCCATGTTCAACAAAAGAGCCTAGACATCATCTTCCAAAAAATTATCAAGGAAAACTGTCTTGATATTTTAGAGCCAGAGGGCAAAATAGAAATTGAAAGAATCCACCAATCTCCTCCTAAAAGAGATCCCCAAAGGAAAACTCCTAGGAATATTGTAGCCAAATCCCAGAGTTCCCAGGTCAAGGAGAAAATATTACAAGCAGCCAGAAAGAAACAATTCAAGTATTGTGGAAACACAATCAGTATAACACAAGATTTAGCAGCTTCTACATTAAGGGACCACAGGGCATGGAATATAATATTCCAGAGGGCAAAGGAGATAGGACTGCAACCAAGAATCACCTACCTGGCAAAACTGAGTATGATCCTTCAGGGGAAAAAAAGGTCATTCAGGGCAATAGAGGACTTTCAAACATTCTTGATGAACAGACCAGAGCTGAATAGAAAATTTGACTTTCGAATACAAGGCTCAAGTGGAACATGAAGAGGTAAACAGGAAAGAAAAATCATAAAAGACTTATTAAAGTTGAACTGTTTACATTCCTGCATGGAAAGATGATATTTGTAACTCATGAGACCTTTGTCAGTATTAGGGTAGTTGGAGGGAAAAATTATATGTATATACATAGATAGATAGATAGATAGATAGATAGATAGATAGATAGATAG
>NW_020946624.1:0-7089 GCF_900497805.2 Vombatus ursinus | reverse complement strand
TCCATATCTAATTAATGTATATACCTAGATCTTGATAAATAATAATAATGAATCCCATGAAGTGCTTAAAGGTATTTGAATTCATACTATTCAAAATTATAATTATTAACAATATGATAACTGGTTTTAGCCCAATCCAAATATTTGGTGTGAATTCAAATAATTAATGTGCCCAGTTAATGGGATTCATTATTTGTACTAAATGGGACCTAGTACTCTAGTGCCCCTTTTAAGCCCAGACCTCAATTTCATTGCAGATGTCCAACTCATCTTTAATGGATAATCTTTTAGAGCTGGCTGGGAATTTTGGGAGTTTTAGTGACTTACCTAGGGTCATACAGCCAGTATGTGTCAGGGGTGTGACTTGAACCTGAGTGATCTTGACTGTAAAGCTAGCCCTCTGTACTCTGTGGTGCTTATTGCTTTACAGTTAAATAAAATATTTTTCTATACATTATCTATTTCATGTTCACAACAGTCCTGTGAGGTAGGTAGTACAAATATTGTCAGCTCCATGGGATAACTGAGACAGTGAAAAATAATATGCCCAAGGTCATGTGGAGCATTAGAGTCTCCCTTCCCACCCTGAACTCCCTACGGTTCACTGATGCTGAATGGCCTTCATTACTAATTACAAAAACTGCCAAATTTTCCTGTGAATATTAACATATGGAGGGTAAGAGAGGGCTCTAAAACAATAAATGAAAGCAGGATACCATTAAAGCAGTGGGTAGGGGCTCAAAATATGACTCACTCTGTTATTGATGACTCTACTCACTCCTTTTAAATTACTGTGCTTTGCATGTCCCTACAATGGTTTGTGAATCTCCTGCTTTCTTCTCCCTAAGGCTTGTCAGTGGTTTTCTGATCCTGCTGGGCAGAATAACTGCATGAGGGAATGTATATTAGTCAATTACCTAGAATAAATCCTTGAACAATTGAAGGTACAAATCCACTTACTAATATCTGCCCTCTAGCACAAAACTACCCAGAAAGATCTTTAAAAAAATCAAAAACATTTTTACTTCTCTCATTAGCCATTTATACATATCTGTGTCCAAACAGTTCCTGGATTGTAAAGACAGATCCCATATGTGTCTTGAATTTGGTGTTATTTTTGAGTGTCTGAGAGTGGAAATTGAGGGTGGAAAGGTGGTTAAGTCCGAGGGAGGAAATTGAACTTTCATATGCTATGTTTATGACTAGAGCAGGACAAGTCAAAACTGGTCTGAACATAGAATTATTTTTTTAACATGTACTTAGAGGACACAGGTAGGGAATTTTCTCCTTAAGTATTTGCACTAGTGCTTTTCCATGATATAAACCATAGTTTGAATGGAAAAAAAAAGTCTTTTAATTTTTTTTTTCTGAGATAACAGCTCTGCCTGTAGCCATGTGGAAATGTGCTCTTTACTTCCGTAAAGGACGCTATCAGCATTTTCAAGGAAAATCGGTTTTTATTGTCTTCTATAGAATGGCTTATCAGGAAATTTTTTTCTTACAAGATGAATTTTAAATATGATTACTATGGGATGATTTTTTCTGTAGCTGGTAGAGAAGACACACTTTATAGTTGCAGGAAATATAATAAGATTGCCTACTTTCAGCTGCCAAGTTGTTGTGCTTGTGCTCTCCAAAAATGAGAGAAGCTTATTAGAACAAGTATCTAGGTCAGCTTTCTTTTTTAAGGCATTAGAGCAGCAAAACTAGCAAGGGACAAGAATGCTATCTACTTGTCCTCTTAGAAAGTGAATATACTGCTTGTATTAACAAGGGACTACTTGTTTTTTGAGGGTTAACTTAGGTACTCCCATCTAACAGGGGAAAAGACCTTTCTATTCAAAGTAAATCATCTCAATACTTTTTCTTCTGAGAAAGATGAAGTGCTTTCAGTGAAGTTGGGTAACTTAGATTATTTCCAAGTATCATAGAGTTGAAAGAGGCTCCAGGAGTCATCTGGTGTCACCTCCACATTTTACAGATAAGAAAAACTGAGGTCCAAAGAGGTTGTGACTTGTTCAAGGTCACAGAGGTCAGAGGCAGACCAAGGATTTTAACCCAGGTCACCTGACTTCCTATCTACCACTCTTAAGAAGAGGCCTGAAAACAGCTAACTGTTCCTTCCTTCTTGCTTCATGGTGAACAGATATCTCTTAAGGACTAAAATATAATTGTTCAGGACCTGGGTCAGGGAGACAGTGTCAGCCAGGATTTGAGATTTCACATCTACAAAGTGTCTGGGGACACACTTTTTCTATATCCATCCTCAGAAGTTTGAGCAACTTCCGCACAGCACCAGGAAAAAATAGACTAGTACTCTACTTTCACATTGTCTACTGTCATCTAAAGTTTCTCTTTACTCATCCCTTAGCTTTTCTTTTTGTTTTCCTCCTCTTCGATTTAGTTCTTGTTTCTTCTATTTCTTCCTGTGAAAATATCCACTCTTTTAAAAGTCCTGTATTCTTTATTGAACCTTATGCTCATCTGAAAGAATCTACTCAGTTGACAACATTCACCTGTAATTTCAGCTCCTCTTTTGACTTTGCCTTTAAAGTCAGTTTACAAATCTCATTTGAAAATCAGGCTTGGTATTTATAGCCACATCTCACTTCAGATCAACAATAACGACAATATACATTTATATAACACAATAAGACTAACACTTATATGACATTTTGCTGACAACTGTCCTTTCACATTGGTAGTAAAAATAAAAATTCTCCTTTTACATATGAGTTAACTGAGGATAGACAGATTAAGAGAATTGTCTACTCTCATCAAGCTTCCAAGCAGGGATTTGAATCTGTTGCCTTATTTTAAGTGCAGAAGTTTTTTTTTTCACTAAAACATACTTCCCTAAAAATATTACTCAACCAACCAATAAATATGTAAGCATCGATGTGCTGGGTACTATGCTAGGTGCTGGAGTTATAAGTACAATGAATGAAACGGACTCTGCTTGCAGTGAGCTTACGTCCTGATTGTGGAGGTGAGTAGGAAGAAAGTACAGATAAAAAAATATACAGAATAAATATACAGTTAATTCATATATATGCACATACACATTAAATAGAAGATAGCTTGGGAGGGAGGGCACTAGATTTTGGGATATCAGGGAAAACTTCATGTGGAAAATAGTACCAGAATTGCATCTTAAAGAAAGAAAGGGATTCTATCATGTGGAGGTAAGAAGTGCATTCCAGACCTAGAGGATGGCATGAAGACAAGAGATGGACTGCTGTTTATATATAAGGAACAGAGAGAAGGCCTATTTGGCTGGATTGCAGACTGCAGGAGGGGAAGTAATATACAATGATGGTAGAGATACAGTTTGGGGCCAGGTTTTGGGCGTTAAAATAAGAAGAGTTTACATTTTATCTAGGTGTTATTTTCTTCAGTATTTTTTTGGGTCTCCTTTAGCAAGCTGTTGACTTGTTTTTCATTATTTTCTTGCATCACTCTCATTTCTCTTTCCAATTCTTCCTCTACTTCTCTTATTTGATTTTCAAAATCCTTTTGGAGCTCTTCTACGGCCTGAGACCAGTTCATATTTTTCTTGGAGGCTTTGGATGTAGAAACTTTGACTTTGTGTCTTCTTCTGGTTGTATGTTTTGGTCTTTGTCACCAAAGTAAGATTCTATAGTCTGAATTTTTTTCCTTTGTTTAATCATGTTCCTAGGCAATTATCTGACTTTTTAACTCTTATTAGGGAGAGATCTGCTTCCAGTGTGGAGGGTGTTACCATCTCAAACTTCAGGGGTTTTGTGCAGCTGTTTTCAGAGATACTTCTAAGGACTTGTGAATTTTTACTTCTTCCAAGGTAGTATGATTAAAAGCGATGTGTTTACTCCTTTCCTGACCTGTGCTGTGGTCTATGAGTGACCACAAGCACTCTTTTCTGCCTTGGAACTGTGAGGATTCCCTCTCCACTGTTCCATAAACTCTGCTTCGCCAGAACTCCTCCTTGTCCCAAGACCGCCACCCACGACTAGGACCCAGATCCAAGCACAGGGAAAGCAAAACAATTCTGCCTCAGTGCCAGCAAAGAGATCCCTGCAATCCCCCTGTAATCAGCCACTCAATCCCCTCCAACGTCTGTGAGCTGAGAGAATCCAGAAGCAGCCACTGCTGCTGTGGCAACCACTTGAGGACTGCGCGAGGGCCAGGACTGTACCACACTCCTCTCTCACCTAGGTCTGACAGACATTTCCCACTGATCTTCTAAGTTGTCTTTGGTGTTTGTGGGTTGAGAAGTCCAGAAACCACCACAGCTAACTGTGATTCAGTCCACTAAAGCCTGTTTCATCTTTGCCTGCTCAGCCCACATTGAACTGCCCTCCTCTCCCAGCCCAGCACAACATCAACCATCCAGGTTGTCTTGGGCTAGAAATTTGTTTCACTCCGTCTTTTTGTGGTTTCTGCTGCTCTAGAATTTGTTCACAATCTTTTTTTTTTTTCAGTCAAAGGCAAGGTTTATTAGAACATCCCTCATACTGGGCAGACTCTTAAGGAGTCTGAACATTAGTAAGCTATTGGCTAGATTATAAGAATCTGAGCAGTGACTGGATTGTAAGAATCTAAGCATCTTAATGGAGACAAGATGGACCTTATATACAGAAAGACTATGGGAGGGATCTAGGCCAAGTAGTCTATGAGTAATAGAACTCCAGGGACCAGGATCCAGTGGCCAAGGGAGAATGGGGCCTAGATAGGATTAAGGGTGGGAAGTGGCCTGGGGCCATAGGGACAGAAGACAGTGGAGGGCTAGGCTAGGTTAAGGGTAACAGAATTGAGAGATTGGGTGTAGCTACACTGAAAGGCCAATTGATGAGATTATAGCCTCAGGCAAAAGCCAGAGATTTGGTCATGTGGGAAAGTCCAGGGTTTTTCCTTTTTGGGGTCTACATCCCAACCTCATCACTCCCCCCCCAAACAAATGGGACCCAAATTCTTTTGGGGTAAGGGGCAAAGGTCTTGGTTTCTGAAACTGCTTCCTGCTGGCAAGGGGCATAGAGCTGTCCCTGCCTTGAGGGGGAACCAAAGAGGAGATTGACTGGAACCAAGCACAGACTGCATCCAGGGAATGATGGGGGGACATTGGCTGGTACCCACTATTTGCTACCAACTATAGGTGAATGGCCTGTAGTCTGGAAGACACAAATCTGATAAAAAAGACTGCAGGGCTTAGATATAAAGCAGGGACTAGATTTGGGCCCCAAATATGAGAGGATAAAACATCTTTAGTTCTGTTTAGATTCAGATAATTCAGTTTTCCAACCATGCAGTATCAAATCTACCTCATAGCTAGACTTGGGAATAGCCAGATGGGTAACATTCTCTTTCAAAGGAACGTAATGGGGAAACTGAGCCAGGAAGATCCCATCTTAGACTGAGGCTAAAATTGTCCTCTCAGCTTTTCCCAGTGCTGACTTCCCACCACTATCACATTCTCTGAGTAGCTTGTGGCATGTCTCAGATGGTGGATTATTGATTTATCAATGGATTATTAAGATCCGTTAGACCACTCAAAATGAAATCCCATGAGCTTTTATCTCACACAGTAAGTTTCACTAATCACAGCTTAGGAAAAACTTTTCCAGGATTTACATCTCAAACTTAAATTTGTCCTGGTGTAAAAAGCCAGTCATTAGAGATTATTTCTATATACTTGCAAATTCTCAGCAAGACAAAACCCAAACACACTTTTTGGCAAGTTTACGCATTAAAACAACAACCAACAATAGCCAAATTATTTTAGTGGAAACCAAATTATGAAAAGTTGCTTGACATAACTAATACAAAAAATTCACCAGTTTGAAACTTGAAACAAACCCATTACCAATCAGGTGACTTTAATTTTGTTAAATGCATTTCCAGATTACTTTACACAGAGAATCAACATCTCATTAACAGTTAAAACTACAACTTTAATACAGCGTACTTGCCGAAGTTCAGAGGCCAGCTTCTTTACCTTGAGCAGGATGTGCTGAACCTGGGTGAGGCTTCCAGGCAAAGGTTGCCCTAGGCCCTAAGGCCATTGCCAGGGGGTTCCCTGCTGTAGCTGCTGCCCCCCCCCCCCCTCCTTCCTTTCCCAGGTAGGGGAGAAAGCAAAGGTGAAGGGTAAAGGGTGAAACTCTCTTCTCCTATGAGAGAGATTAAGGATACCCTCTTGACTCAAGGGAAGGGAGTGACCAGGGTTGTAAGGAAGTGTTCCAAAACTCCTTAATGATAAATCACAAAACCTCCAGAATCTGCCAAGATATTTTTAGCTGTTCTAACTTTCCCCTGTAATCTCCATGAAGGAAGATTCAGGGGTATAGAGGGAAAGGAGTAAGTAAGCCTCAGGAAACCAAAAAGCAACTGCAGTTCTTCCAGTTCTCTAGCTCCAGGAGAACTGACAGAATTGGCATATGCTTCCGCATAGGGAGTTCGTCCTTGTCCTCTATGCTGCGGAAGGTGTATCCAGGTCCATAGCCTCAAACCAAATCAGTGGACTGAGAGCCTGAGAGCATCAGGCCAAGTTCAAGACAGCCTGAAAGGCACCTCCAAGCCTTGGTGCTTAGAGAGCGACCCCAACTGCAGAGTAAGGAAGGAGGGGAGGGGTGAGGCTTATGTATCTTCCGGTTTTAGCTGGAGAAGAACTTGGAGTTAGGCAGTTTCCCCTAATGGGCCACCAAAATGTTGAGGTTTAGAGGTGTAGGGATGCTGGGACCCCATAATCACAACACATGGGTCCTGCCTGAAAGAATTCAACCCAAGCCTTTTTTCAGCCAAAGTCAAGATTCATTAGAACGTCAGTCATATTGGGCAGACTCTTAAGGAGTCTGAACATTAGTAAGCTATTGGCTAGATTATAAGAATCTGAGCAGTGGCTAGTTTGTAAGAATCTAAGCCTAAAGTCATTTTTTACAGGTATTTAGAGGGGTTTGGGGAGAGCTCAAGCAAGTCACTGCTCCACCCCTGAAGTTTACATTTTATTGTAGAGACATTAGGAAGCCACTGGAGTTTGTTGAGAAGGTTGGGTAGAGAAATCATCTCTCTTTTTTTTTTTGCACATTTTAGTTTATTATTTATTAGAGGAGTCACATC
>NW_020946623.1:0-3127 GCF_900497805.2 Vombatus ursinus | reverse complement strand
TTAATTTGACCTTTTACACACACACACACACACACACACACACACACGACTTTTGTTCTGTCAGAAGAGAACACAAATTTATTTCTATTATTCCAATTCAATTCAATAAGCCTTTAAGTAGCACCTACAGAATTTTTACATGTTATGGATTAAAGCTGTGAGTATCACTGAAACTCAAGTCCTCTCCTCAACTGTCTTTGCCTGGTCAAAGATGGTAGGCCCTGAATTAATAACTCTGCCCTCTTGTCTCCTCATCTGTCTTTTCTTTTTTTGCTTTTCTGCTGTGACCTTTTATTTACATATCCTGATTTTTTATTTTGGCCTGATTAGATAATTTCTGATGTCTCTTTTAACTTTGAGATTCTGAAGGGGTGTGTGTGTGTGTTTGTGTGTGTGTGTGTGTGTGTGTATTTCACTAAATATTTCCTACTTATATGTAAAAAATAAAACCAATAATTTTTTTTTTAGGCAATTGAGGTTAAGTGACTTGCCCAAGTGTTTGGTCTGAGCCCAGATTTGAACTCAGGTCCTCCTGACTTCAGAGCCGGTGCTTTATCCACCGTACCACATATGAAGTCAGGCAAAACATATTTCCATATTGGTCATATTGCAAAAAAAAAAACCCAGATAAAAATAAAACAAGCAAAATAAAGAAAGTTTAAAAAATTATGCTTCAGTCTGTGTTCAGAGTTCATCAATTCTCTCCCTGGAGGCAGATAGCATTTTTCATCGTGGGTTCTTTGGAATTGTCTTGGATCATTGTCTTAATTAAAAGAGCTAAGTCTTTCAGAGTTGATCATTTTTATAATGTTGCTGTTACTGTATATGATGTTTTCCTGGTTCTGTTTCAATTCCTTTTGCATGAGTTAATAAAAGTCTTCCCAGGTTTTTCTGAGACCATTTCTTATAGCACAGCAGTATTCTATCACAATCATATACCACCACAATCATATACTTCTTCGGCCATTCCCCAGTTGATGGGCATCCCCTCAATTCTTGATTCTTTGTCACCATGAAAAGAGTTGCTATGAATATTTTTTGTACAAAAATGTCCTTTTCCCTTTTCTTTGATCTCTTCTGGATGTAGACCTAGTAGAGATATTGCTGGGTCAAAGGGTATGCCTAGTTTTATAGTTCTTTGGGAGTAGTTCCAAATTCCAGAATAATGACTAGTTCATAACTCTACCAACAATTTTTTCACATCCCCTCTAGCATTTGTCATTTTCCATTTCTGTCATGTTAGTCAATCTGATAGATATGAAGTGGTGCCTCAGAATTGCTTTAATTTGCATTTCTCTAATCAGTAGAACATTTTTTCATGTGATTATTGATAACTTTGATTTCTTCTTCTGAAAACTGCCTGTTCATATCCTTTGACCATTTATCAACTGGAAAATGACTCTTATTTTTATAAATTTGGTTCAGTTCTCTGTATATTTGAGAAATGAAGCCTTTATTAGAGAAATGCTGTAAAAATCTGGGTGATTTTTTTTTAACTGGAAAACTTTTTATTGTAGGTGGAATGGGATAACTGGATGCAGTTTAGATAATTCCAGTTTTTGTTGGGAACATCCAAAGCATAGTAGTCTGCAGCAAGTTGGATGTAGGTCTTCTCTCTGAAACAGTGTGAAGACATTGGCGACATTGATTTCATGTAGCTTCTTTACTGCTTGTTTGATCTGACACTTGTTGGCCTTGACATCCACAATGAAGATGAGGGTAGTGTTGTCCTCAGAGTTCTTCACAGCAGACGTAGTGGCCGAGGGAAACTTAATGATGGTGTAGTGATCAAACTTGTTTCTCCAAGAGATATTTTTCTGAGGATATTTGATCTGCCTTTGAAGTCTTAGTGTCTTGGGTTGCCAGAAGGTGGGAGATAGTCAGATCTTCTTTTTTGTGGCTATGGACACCCTTCAACTCTGCCTTTTTCGTCTTCATGGCCTTGGACATGGCTTCTGTCTTGGGGAGACAACTGCCTCTTTCTTCGTCTTTAGCACCATCTTAGGGGAAAGGCAGATTTTTAGGGGAAAGGTGATTTTTTTTATGACAGGGTTTGAGCTACATGACCTCTGTTAAGCTAAAAAACAAATTATTATACATATGTTCACTTTGATTCAACTGAACATATATTTTCTGATTAACTACTACATGTGAGGAATTGTGCTAGGCCCTAGAAATACAAAGGCAAGAAACAAAATAGTCCTTGCCCTCCAAGAGTTTACAACCTATTGGGGGATTAATTATGTACAGATAAGTAATAAAAATTTAATGTGAGGAGGGAATTAAACTACAGTTGAGAGTGGGAAGCAGGGAAGGCTTCCCAGGAAAGATAGAATCTGAGTTAGGTTGGGTCTTGACAATAAAGAATTCTGAGAAGTGGTTGTGAGAAGTACATTACAGGAATGAAGGATTACATGGGGAAATGCACTGAGACCAGAAGGTAGAGTTTGGGGAAAAGTTAGCTGCCTAGCTAGCTTCCTTTTGAGGAAAAACTAGCGTGGTTGTGACATAGAGTACATGTAAGGGAACAATATGAGAGGCAAGAACAATAGGTTGGAGCAGATTATGGCAAACTTTCAGCTCCAAGCCCTGGAGTTTGTTATTTTATCCTAGGCTAATAGGGAGCTACAGGAGTTTTTTTTTGGATAAGGGAATGACAAGGTCAGACTTAAATTTTAGGAAAATTACTTTGACAGATATGTGGGGAATGGATTGGAGGGAGGAAGACTGGAAGCAGTGAGACCGCTTAGGAGGCTAGAATTCAGGAACTGTGGAGGGGCTATTATTAGGTAAGAGGACTTCTAGTGTTGCTCAAACTACTTGAAGTGCTACTGACTACTTAGGGCATTAGGAAAGCTGTCTTACTGCTCTTCTCCCAGGATGAACCTCAATATTTCCATGAAGCCCAAGCTCAAAAAATCTGTCCATGTAATGCCTAGTCAGGGAAATCAAGAGCCATATCTTTGAGAAATCCTATCACAGAATCACAAATTATATGTCAGAAAGGACCATCTAGTTTAACCAGTATTTGAACAAGTATCACTTCTACGATACCTCTAACAAAATGGTCATCCAGTCTTTGCTTGAAGACTTCTCTCTGGTGTATGGTCCAGGGTCCTAATAATAG
>NW_020946622.1:0-7085 GCF_900497805.2 Vombatus ursinus | reverse complement strand
TCCATATCTAATTAATGTATATACCTAGATCTTGATAAATAATAATAATGAATCCCATGAAGTGCTTAAAGGTATTTGAATTCATACTATTCAAAATTATAATTATTAACAATATGATAACTGGTTTTAGCCCAATCCAAATATTTGGTGTGAATTCAAATAATTAATGTGCCCAGTTAATGGGATTCATTATTTGTACTAAATGGGACCTAGTACTCTAGTGCCCCTTTTAAGCCCAGACCTCAATTTCATTGCAGATGTCCAACTCATCTTTAATGGATAATCTTTTAGAGCTGGCTGGGAATTTTGGGAGTTTTAGTGACTTACCTAGGGTCATACAGCCAGTATGTGTCAGGGGTGTGACTTGAACCTGAGTGATCTTGACTGTAAAGCTAGCCCTCTGTACTCTGTGGTGCTTATTGCTTTACAGTTAAATAAAATATTTTTCTATACATTATCTATTTCATGTTCACAACAGTCCTGTGAGGTAGGTAGTACAAATATTGTCAGCTCCATGGGATAACTGAGACAGTGAAAAATAATATGCCCAAGGTCATGTGGAGCATTAGAGTCTCCCTTCCCACCCTGAACTCCCTACGGTTCACTGATGCTGAATGGCCTTCATTACTAATTACAAAAACTGCCAAATTTTCCTGTGAATATTAACATATGGAGGGTAAGAGAGGGCTCTAAAACAATAAATGAAAGCAGGATACCATTAAAGCAGTGGGTAGGGGCTCAAAATATGACTCACTCTGTTATTGATGACTCTACTCACTCCTTTTAAATTACTGTGCTTTGCATGTCCCTACAATGGTTTGTGAATCTCCTGCTTTCTTCTCCCTAAGGCTTGTCAGTGGTTTTCTGATCCTGCTGGGCAGAATAACTGCATGAGGGAATGTATATTAGTCAATTACCTAGAATAAATCCTTGAACAATTGAAGGTACAAATCCACTTACTAATATCTGCCCTCTAGCACAAAACTACCCAGAAAGATCTTTAAAAAAATCAAAAACATTTTTACTTCTCTCATTAGCCATTTATACATATCTGTGTCCAAACAGTTCCTGGATTGTAAAGACAGATCCCATATGTGTCTTGAATTTGGTGTTATTTTTGAGTGTCTGAGAGTGGAAATTGAGGGTGGAAAGGTGGTTAAGTCCGAGGGAGGAAATTGAACTTTCATATGCTATGTTTATGACTAGAGCAGGACAAGTCAAAACTGGTCTGAACATAGAATTATTTTTTTAACATGTACTTAGAGGACACAGGTAGGGAATTTTCTCCTTAAGTATTTGCACTAGTGCTTTTCCATGATATAAACCATAGTTTGAATGGAAAAAAAAAGTCTTTTAATTTTTTTTTTCTGAGATAACAGCTCTGCCTGTAGCCATGTGGAAATGTGCTCTTTACTTCCGTAAAGGACGCTATCAGCATTTTCAAGGAAAATCGGTTTTTATTGTCTTCTATAGAATGGCTTATCAGGAAATTTTTTTCTTACAAGATGAATTTTAAATATGATTACTATGGGATGATTTTTTCTGTAGCTGGTAGAGAAGACACACTTTATAGTTGCAGGAAATATAATAAGATTGCCTACTTTCAGCTGCCAAGTTGTTGTGCTTGTGCTCTCCAAAAATGAGAGAAGCTTATTAGAACAAGTATCTAGGTCAGCTTTCTTTTTTAAGGCATTAGAGCAGCAAAACTAGCAAGGGACAAGAATGCTATCTACTTGTCCTCTTAGAAAGTGAATATACTGCTTGTATTAACAAGGGACTACTTGTTTTTTGAGGGTTAACTTAGGTACTCCCATCTAACAGGGGAAAAGACCTTTCTATTCAAAGTAAATCATCTCAATACTTTTTCTTCTGAGAAAGATGAAGTGCTTTCAGTGAAGTTGGGTAACTTAGATTATTTCCAAGTATCATAGAGTTGAAAGAGGCTCCAGGAGTCATCTGGTGTCACCTCCACATTTTACAGATAAGAAAAACTGAGGTCCAAAGAGGTTGTGACTTGTTCAAGGTCACAGAGGTCAGAGGCAGACCAAGGATTTTAACCCAGGTCACCTGACTTCCTATCTACCACTCTTAAGAAGAGGCCTGAAAACAGCTAACTGTTCCTTCCTTCTTGCTTCATGGTGAACAGATATCTCTTAAGGACTAAAATATAATTGTTCAGGACCTGGGTCAGGGAGACAGTGTCAGCCAGGATTTGAGATTTCACATCTACAAAGTGTCTGGGGACACACTTTTTCTATATCCATCCTCAGAAGTTTGAGCAACTTCCGCACAGCACCAGGAAAAAATAGACTAGTACTCTACTTTCACATTGTCTACTGTCATCTAAAGTTTCTCTTTACTCATCCCTTAGCTTTTCTTTTTGTTTTCCTCCTCTTCGATTTAGTTCTTGTTTCTTCTATTTCTTCCTGTGAAAATATCCACTCTTTTAAAAGTCCTGTATTCTTTATTGAACCTTATGCTCATCTGAAAGAATCTACTCAGTTGACAACATTCACCTGTAATTTCAGCTCCTCTTTTGACTTTGCCTTTAAAGTCAGTTTACAAATCTCATTTGAAAATCAGGCTTGGTATTTATAGCCACATCTCACTTCAGATCAACAATAACGACAATATACATTTATATAACACAATAAGACTAACACTTATATGACATTTTGCTGACAACTGTCCTTTCACATTGGTAGTAAAAATAAAAATTCTCCTTTTACATATGAGTTAACTGAGGATAGACAGATTAAGAGAATTGTCTACTCTCATCAAGCTTCCAAGCAGGGATTTGAATCTGTTGCCTTATTTTAAGTGCAGAAGTTTTTTTTTCACTAAAACATACTTCCCTAAAAATATTACTCAACCAACCAATAAATATGTAAGCATCGATGTGCTGGGTACTATGCTAGGTGCTGGAGTTATAAGTACAATGAATGAAACGGACTCTGCTTGCAGTGAGCTTACGTCCTGATTGTGGAGGTGAGTAGGAAGAAAGTACAGATAAAAAAATATACAGAATAAATATACAGTTAATTCATATATATGCACATACACATTAAATAGAAGATAGCTTGGGAGGGAGGGCACTAGATTTTGGGATATCAGGGAAAACTTCATGTGGAAAATAGTACCAGAATTGCATCTTAAAGAAAGAAAGGGATTCTATCATGTGGAGGTAAGAAGTGCATTCCAGACCTAGAGGATGGCATGAAGACAAGAGATGGACTGCTGTTTATATATAAGGAACAGAGAGAAGGCCTATTTGGCTGGATTGCAGACTGCAGGAGGGGAAGTAATATACAATGATGGTAGAGATACAGTTTGGGGCCAGGTTTTGGGCGTTAAAATAAGAAGAGTTTACATTTTATCTAGGTGTTATTTTCTTCAGTATTTTTTTGGGTCTCCTTTAGCAAGCTGTTGACTTGTTTTTCATTATTTTCTTGCATCACTCTCATTTCTCTTTCCAATTCTTCCTCTACTTCTCTTATTTGATTTTCAAAATCCTTTTGGAGCTCTTCTACGGCCTGAGACCAGTTCATATTTTTCTTGGAGGCTTTGGATGTAGAAACTTTGACTTTGTGTCTTCTTCTGGTTGTATGTTTTGGTCTTTGTCACCAAAGTAAGATTCTATAGTCTGAATTTTTTTCCTTTGTTTAATCATGTTCCTAGGCAATTATCTGACTTTTTAACTCTTATTAGGGAGAGATCTGCTTCCAGTGTGGAGGGTGTTACCATCTCAAACTTCAGGGGTTTTGTGCAGCTGTTTTCAGAGATACTTCTAAGGACTTGTGAATTTTTACTTCTTCCAAGGTAGTATGATTAAAAGCGATGTGTTTACTCCTTTCCTGACCTGTGCTGTGGTCTATGAGTGACCACAAGCACTCTTTTCTGCCTTGGAACTGTGAGGATTCCCTCTCCACTGTTCCATAAACTCTGCTTCGCCAGAACTCCTCCTTGTCCCAAGACCGCCACCCACGACTAGGACCCAGATCCAAGCACAGGGAAAGCAAAACAATTCTGCCTCAGTGCCAGCAAAGAGATCCCTGCAATCCCCCTGTAATCAGCCACTCAATCCCCTCCAACGTCTGTGAGCTGAGAGAATCCAGAAGCAGCCACTGCTGCTGTGGCAACCACTTGAGGACTGCGCGAGGGCCAGGACTGTACCACACTCCTCTCTCACCTAGGTCTGACAGACATTTCCCACTGATCTTCTAAGTTGTCTTTGGTGTTTGTGGGTTGAGAAGTCCAGAAACCACCACAGCTAACTGTGATTCAGTCCACTAAAGCCTGTTTCATCTTTGCCTGCTCAGCCCACATTGAACTGCCCTCCTCTCCCAGCCCAGCACAACATCAACCATCCAGGTTGTCTTGGGCTAGAAATTTGTTTCACTCCGTCTTTTTGTGGTTTCTGCTGCTCTAGAATTTGTTCACAATCTTTTTTTTTTTTCAGTCAAAGGCAAGGTTTATTAGAACATCCCTCATACTGGGCAGACTCTTAAGGAGTCTGAACATTAGTAAGCTATTGGCTAGATTATAAGAATCTGAGCAGTGACTGGATTGTAAGAATCTAAGCATCTTAATGGAGACAAGATGGACCTTATATACAGAAAGACTATGGGAGGGATCTAGGCCAAGTAGTCTATGAGTAATAGAACTCCAGGGACCAGGATCCAGTGGCCAAGGGAGAATGGGGCCTAGATAGGATTAAGGGTGGGAAGTGGCCTGGGGCCATAGGGACAGAAGACAGTGGAGGGCTAGGCTAGGTTAAGGGTAACAGAATTGAGAGATTGGGTGTAGCTACACTGAAAGGCCAATTGATGAGATTATAGCCTCAGGCAAAAGCCAGAGATTTGGTCATGTGGGAAAGTCCAGGGTTTTTCCTTTTTGGGGTCTACATCCCAACCTCATCACTCCCCCCCCAAACAAATGGGACCCAAATTCTTTTGGGGTAAGGGGCAAAGGTCTTGGTTTCTGAAACTGCTTCCTGCTGGCAAGGGGCATAGAGCTGTCCCTGCCTTGAGGGGGAACCAAAGAGGAGATTGACTGGAACCAAGCACAGACTGCATCCAGGGAATGATGGGGGGACATTGGCTGGTACCCACTATTTGCTACCAACTATAGGTGAATGGCCTGTAGTCTGGAAGACACAAATCTGATAAAAAAGACTGCAGGGCTTAGATATAAAGCAGGGACTAGATTTGGGCCCCAAATATGAGAGGATAAAACATCTTTAGTTCTGTTTAGATTCAGATAATTCAGTTTTCCAACCATGCAGTATCAAATCTACCTCATAGCTAGACTTGGGAATAGCCAGATGGGTAACATTCTCTTTCAAAGGAACGTAATGGGGAAACTGAGCCAGGAAGATCCCATCTTAGACTGAGGCTAAAATTGTCCTCTCAGCTTTTCCCAGTGCTGACTTCCCACCACTATCACATTCTCTGAGTAGCTTGTGGCATGTCTCAGATGGTGGATTATTGATTTATCAATGGATTATTAAGATCCGTTAGACCACTCAAAATGAAATCCCATGAGCTTTTATCTCACACAGTAAGTTTCACTAATCACAGCTTAGGAAAAACTTTTCCAGGATTTACATCTCAAACTTAAATTTGTCCTGGTGTAAAAAGCCAGTCATTAGAGATTATTTCTATATACTTGCAAATTCTCAGCAAGACAAAACCCAAACACACTTTTTGGCAAGTTTACGCATTAAAACAACAACCAACAATAGCCAAATTATTTTAGTGGAAACCAAATTATGAAAAGTTGCTTGACATAACTAATACAAAAAATTCACCAGTTTGAAACTTGAAACAAACCCATTACCAATCAGGTGACTTTAATTTTGTTAAATGCATTTCCAGATTACTTTACACAGAGAATCAACATCTCATTAACAGTTAAAACTACAACTTTAATACAGCGTACTTGCCGAAGTTCAGAGGCCAGCTTCTTTACCTTGAGCAGGATGTGCTGAACCTGGGTGAGGCTTCCAGGCAAAGGTTGCCCTAGGCCCTAAGGCCATTGCCAGGGGGTTCCCTGCTGTAGCTGCTGCCCCCCCCCCCCTCCTTCCTTTCCCAGGTAGGGGAGAAAGCAAAGGTGAAGGGTAAAGGGTGAAACTCTCTTCTCCTATGAGAGAGATTAAGGATACCCTCTTGACTCAAGGGAAGGGAGTGACCAGGGTTGTAAGGAAGTGTTCCAAAACTCCTTAATGATAAATCACAAAACCTCCAGAATCTGCCAAGATATTTTTAGCTGTTCTAACTTTCCCCTGTAATCTCCATGAAGGAAGATTCAGGGGTATAGAGGGAAAGGAGTAAGTAAGCCTCAGGAAACCAAAAAGCAACTGCAGTTCTTCCAGTTCTCTAGCTCCAGGAGAACTGACAGAATTGGCATATGCTTCCGCATAGGGAGTTCGTCCTTGTCCTCTATGCTGCGGAAGGTGTATCCAGGTCCATAGCCTCAAACCAAATCAGTGGACTGAGAGCCTGAGAGCATCAGGCCAAGTTCAAGACAGCCTGAAAGGCACCTCCAAGCCTTGGTGCTTAGAGAGCGACCCCAACTGCAGAGTAAGGAAGGAGGGGAGGGGTGAGGCTTATGTATCTTCCGGTTTTAGCTGGAGAAGAACTTGGAGTTAGGCAGTTTCCCCTAATGGGCCACCAAAATGTTGAGGTTTAGAGGTGTAGGGATGCTGGGACCCCATAATCACAACACATGGGTCCTGCCTGAAAGAATTCAACCCAAGCCTTTTTTCAGCCAAAGTCAAGATTCATTAGAACGTCAGTCATATTGGGCAGACTCTTAAGGAGTCTGAACATTAGTAAGCTATTGGCTAGATTATAAGAATCTGAGCAGTGGCTAGTTTGTAAGAATCTAAGCCTAAAGTCATTTTTTACAGGTATTTAGAGGGGTTTGGGGAGAGCTCAAGCAAGTCACTGCTCCACCCCTGAAGTTTACATTTTATTGTAGAGACATTAGGAAGCCACTGGAGTTTGTTGAGAAGGTTGGGTAGAGAAATCATCTCTCTTTTTTTTTGCACATTTTAGTTTATTATTTATTAGAGGAGTCACATC
>NW_020946621.1:0-3130 GCF_900497805.2 Vombatus ursinus | reverse complement strand
TTAATTTGACCTTTTACACACACACACACACACACACACACACACACACGACTTTTGTTCTGTCAGAAGAGAACACAAATTTATTTCTATTATTCCAATTCAATTCAATAAGCCTTTAAGTAGCACCTACAGAATTTTTACATGTTATGGATTAAAGCTGTGAGTATCACTGAAACTCAAGTCCTCTCCTCAACTGTCTTTGCCTGGTCAAAGATGGTAGGCCCTGAATTAATAACTCTGCCCTCTTGTCTCCTCATCTGTCTTTTCTTTTTTTGCTTTTCTGCTGTGACCTTTTATTTACATATCCTGATTTTTTATTTTGGCCTGATTAGATAATTTCTGATGTCTCTTTTAACTTTGAGATTCTGAAGGGGTGTGTGTGTGTGTTTGTGTGTGTGTGTGTGTGTGTGTGTATTTCACTAAATATTTCCTACTTATATGTAAAAAATAAAACCAATAATTTTTTTTTTAGGCAATTGAGGTTAAGTGACTTGCCCAAGTGTTTGGTCTGAGCCCAGATTTGAACTCAGGTCCTCCTGACTTCAGAGCCGGTGCTTTATCCACCGTACCACATATGAAGTCAGGCAAAACATATTTCCATATTGGTCATATTGCAAAAAAAAAAACCCAGATAAAAATAAAACAAGCAAAATAAAGAAAGTTTAAAAAATTATGCTTCAGTCTGTGTTCAGAGTTCATCAATTCTCTCCCTGGAGGCAGATAGCATTTTTCATCGTGGGTTCTTTGGAATTGTCTTGGATCATTGTCTTAATTAAAAGAGCTAAGTCTTTCAGAGTTGATCATTTTTATAATGTTGCTGTTACTGTATATGATGTTTTCCTGGTTCTGTTTCAATTCCTTTTGCATGAGTTAATAAAAGTCTTCCCAGGTTTTTCTGAGACCATTTCTTATAGCACAGCAGTATTCTATCACAATCATATACCACCACAATCATATACTTCTTCGGCCATTCCCCAGTTGATGGGCATCCCCTCAATTCTTGATTCTTTGTCACCATGAAAAGAGTTGCTATGAATATTTTTTGTACAAAAATGTCCTTTTCCCTTTTCTTTGATCTCTTCTGGATGTAGACCTAGTAGAGATATTGCTGGGTCAAAGGGTATGCCTAGTTTTATAGTTCTTTGGGAGTAGTTCCAAATTCCAGAATAATGACTAGTTCATAACTCTACCAACAATTTTTTCACATCCCCTCTAGCATTTGTCATTTTCCATTTCTGTCATGTTAGTCAATCTGATAGATATGAAGTGGTGCCTCAGAATTGCTTTAATTTGCATTTCTCTAATCAGTAGAACATTTTTTCATGTGATTATTGATAACTTTGATTTCTTCTTCTGAAAACTGCCTGTTCATATCCTTTGACCATTTATCAACTGGAAAATGACTCTTATTTTTATAAATTTGGTTCAGTTCTCTGTATATTTGAGAAATGAAGCCTTTATTAGAGAAATGCTGTAAAAATCTGGGTGATTTTTTTTTAACTGGAAAACTTTTTATTGTAGGTGGAATGGGATAACTGGATGCAGTTTAGATAATTCCAGTTTTTGTTGGGAACATCCAAAGCATAGTAGTCTGCAGCAAGTTGGATGTAGGTCTTCTCTCTGAAACAGTGTGAAGACATTGGCGACATTGATTTCATGTAGCTTCTTTACTGCTTGTTTGATCTGACACTTGTTGGCCTTGACATCCACAATGAAGATGAGGGTAGTGTTGTCCTCAGAGTTCTTCACAGCAGACGTAGTGGCCGAGGGAAACTTAATGATGGTGTAGTGATCAAACTTGTTTCTCCAAGAGATATTTTTCTGAGGATATTTGATCTGCCTTTGAAGTCTTAGTGTCTTGGGTTGCCAGAAGGTGGGAGATAGTCAGATCTTCTTTTTTGTGGCTATGGACACCCTTCAACTCTGCCTTTTTCGTCTTCATGGCCTTGGACATGGCTTCTGTCTTGGGGAGACAACTGCCTCTTTCTTCGTCTTTAGCACCATCTTAGGGGAAAGGCAGATTTTTAGGGGAAAGGTGATTTTTTTTATGACAGGGTTTGAGCTACATGACCTCTGTTAAGCTAAAAAACAAATTATTATACATATGTTCACTTTGATTCAACTGAACATATATTTTCTGATTAACTACTACATGTGAGGAATTGTGCTAGGCCCTAGAAATACAAAGGCAAGAAACAAAATAGTCCTTGCCCTCCAAGAGTTTACAACCTATTGGGGGATTAATTATGTACAGATAAGTAATAAAAATTTAATGTGAGGAGGGAATTAAACTACAGTTGAGAGTGGGAAGCAGGGAAGGCTTCCCAGGAAAGATAGAATCTGAGTTAGGTTGGGTCTTGACAATAAAGAATTCTGAGAAGTGGTTGTGAGAAGTACATTACAGGAATGAAGGATTACATGGGGAAATGCACTGAGACCAGAAGGTAGAGTTTGGGGAAAAGTTAGCTGCCTAGCTAGCTTCCTTTTGAGGAAAAACTAGCGTGGTTGTGACATAGAGTACATGTAAGGGAACAATATGAGAGGCAAGAACAATAGGTTGGAGCAGATTATGGCAAACTTTCAGCTCCAAGCCCTGGAGTTTGTTATTTTATCCTAGGCTAATAGGGAGCTACAGGAGTTTTTTTTGGATAAGGGAATGACAAGGTCAGACTTAAATTTTAGGAAAATTACTTTGACAGATATGTGGGGAATGGATTGGAGGGAGGAAGACTGGAAGCAGTGAGACCGCTTAGGAGGCTAGAATTCAGGAACTGTGGAGGGGCTATTATTAGGTAAGAGGACTTCTAGTGTTGCTCAAACTACTTGAAGTGCTACTGACTACTTAGGGCATTAGGAAAGCTGTCTTACTGCTCTTCTCCCAGGATGAACCTCAATATTTCCATGAAGCCCAAGCTCAAAAAATCTGTCCATGTAATGCCTAGTCAGGGAAATCAAGAGCCATATCTTTGAGAAATCCTATCACAGAATCACAAATTATATGTCAGAAAGGACCATCTAGTTTAACCAGTATTTGAACAAGTATCACTTCTACGATACCTCTAACAAAATGGTCATCCAGTCTTTGCTTGAAGACTTCTCTCTGGTGTATGGTCCAGGGTCCTAATAATAG
>NW_020946620.1:0-6694 GCF_900497805.2 Vombatus ursinus | reverse complement strand
CTGCAACCACACAGGAAACTACTTCACACTTAATGATATCAGTAGCATCACTGAATTACATTCTTTTTTTTTTTTCATTTGTTTAGTATTTTATTTTTTCCCCAATTACATGTAAAAGCAATTTTTAACATTCGTTTTTAAAACTTTGAGTTCCAAATTCTCTCCCTTCCTCACTCCTCACCCCACCTCATTGAGAAGGCAAGCAATTCGATATAGGTTATACATGTGTAGTCATGCAAAACATATACAT
Organism: Vombatus ursinus; assembly: GCF_900497805.2. Lineage (NCBI taxonomy): Eukaryota > Metazoa > Chordata > Mammalia > Diprotodontia > Vombatidae > Vombatus > Vombatus ursinus. Next base: position 6,444 of record NW_020946620.1, on the reverse strand, counting down.
AGTAGTCATATTGTGAAAGAAAACAGACAAAAAGCCTCAAGAAAAATAAAGAAAGCAGAAAAAATATGCTTCAATCTGTATTCAGACATTATCAGTTCTTTCTCTGGAGATGAATAGCATTTTTCACCCTAAGTCCTTCAGAGTTGTCTTGGTTCATTGTATTGCTGAGAATAGCTAAGTCCTTCATGGCTGATCATCTTACAATATGGCTGTTACTTTGTACACAGTACATTCCACTTTGCATCAGCCCATGCAAGTCTTTCCGGGTTTTTTTATTTTATTTTATTTTGCTTTATCAATAATCACTTCCATAAGCTTTTGAGTTTCATATATTTCTCCCTCTCCCTCCCCAAGATGGCGCACAATCTGATATAGGCTATACATATACATTCCTATTAAACATATTTTCACATTGGTGATGTTGTAAGTAAGAATTAGAACCAATAGGAGAAACCATCAGAAAGAGGAAACAAAACACAACAGATGAAAAAAAAAATAGCAAATAGTATGCTTCAATCTGCATTCAAACTCCATAGTTGTTTCTCTGGATGTGGATAGCATTTTCCATCATGAGGCCTTTGGAGATGTCTTAGATCCTTGTATTGCTGAGAAGGGTTAAGTCTATCAACATTAGTCATTGCACAACATGGCTGTTACTGTGTACAATGTTCTCCTGATTCTGCTCACTTCACTCAGCATCAGACCATACAAGTCTTTCCAGGTTTTTCTGAAGTCAGCCTGTTCATCATTTCTTATAGCACAGTAGTATTCCATTACATTTATATATCACAACTTGTTCAGCCATTCCCCAATTGATGGGCATCCTCTCAATTTCTAATTCTTTGCCACCACAAAAAGAGCTGCTATAAATATTTTTGTACATGTGGGTCATTTTCCCGTTTGTATAATCTCTTTGGGATATAGCCCCAGAAGTGCTATTGCTGGGTCAAAGGGTTCTAATTCTTTGCCCCCAGAAAAGAGCTGCTATAGATATTTTTGTACATAAAAGTCCTTTTTCTTTTTCTTTTTCTTTTGTTATCTCTTTTGGGATACAGACCTAGTACTGAATTACATTCTTTTTTGTTGTTGTTGTTTTGAGAGGCAATTCGGGTTAAGTGATTTGCCCAGGGCTACACAGCTAGTAAGTATCAAGTGTCTGAGGCTGAGTTTGAACTGAGGACCTCCTGACTTCAGGGCCAGTGCTCTATCGACTATACCACCTAGTTACCCCCTGAATTACATTCTTATACAAATATTCAACAAAAGTGCAGCAAATTGCACAAAGTAGTAGAAATTGTTCATAGGAAACTAGAAGACAAAATGCAAGGCAAAAAGAAAGTCAAAACAAAAAGAAGCCAAAAATAGTAATAGGATTTGAAAGGGTATATAAAATTCAGTGACAGAGGAACAAAAGCATATTTTTTAAAAATTAGGCACCACAATTACAAAATACAACAACCAACAATTCTTCCCAAAAATAACAACAAAAGTTGAGCTTAATGCAACTCAAAACTCATGGGGGAAAAGGGTAAACTTTAGAAACACAAAATGAATAAAATATGAAAGTATTTTTTTCAAAGTCAGGCCACATCTAATGCTTGTAAGCAGTAATGCTGGAAAAGCCTGCTTAAAGAAAAAAAAAAAGAAAGGAAGAAATAAAATAGTATTCAAATGTCAAAGCTAGAGGAAAAAAATAATAAATTACCTGCTCCCACTTTTAGCCATGTTGTCCTGTATATAGCTTGCTTGCTTTGTATATATTTGTATGTTATTTCCCCCATTAGATTGTAAGCTCCTTGAGGGCAGGGACTGTATAGTGCCTGGCATATAGTAGGCCTTGATAAATGTTTATTGATTGATTAAATAATTGATGTTGGTAGTAGTATGGAGGTATGCTGAAGTTGTAAGAGGGTTGTCACTGGCTCCCACCTTTGTGTGATTTGGTCTACTCTTTCCTAGTTGTTCCAGGGGACTTGGTTTTCCTTTAAGCCCTGGGTAGTGAAAGGAATGGAAAAAGGAAGTCTCCAAGGCCCAAGCATTGAGGAGTCTGAACTGTCAGGGTACCTCTAGGCATAGGTTCCCAAAGTGGGTGATACTGCCCCCTGCAGGGGTGCTGGAACGATCCAGGGTAGACAGTAGTAGGCTCAGGTGCAATTGGTGGGCGTTGAATAAAAACAATGGGGTAGTGGAAGCATAAGGAAAGAAGAGAAGAGAAAAAAATTTTGAAAAACCATTTGTACATGTTTCATCTGTTGTGTAACAGAGTTAAAGTCATAGTGATTACATTATTTTCCAACTAAACACACAAAATGCAAATTATAACCAATCAGTGATCAAGTTTGCCAACAGGTCTTAACAAGCAAGTGTTGGCAGGTTAGTGTGTTGCACATGGTTGGGAAGGCTAGGATGCATCAGTTGGAATATGTGCGTGTAATGACTTGTTTACAATATGATACTATATGGTTACATGACACAATATTGCATCATCAAAATTTCAATGCCAGAAAAATCCCATAAATTTACAATAAATTATTAAATTTAGGATGCGTCATTTAAAAAATTAATTTTTTTTTTGAAATGGCACACATTTTTAAAAAACTGTTAAAGGGTTAAAGAAAGTAGATTTCTAGGGGGTCTCTGAGTAATTTTTTTTTAAAGGGGGCCATAGGCCAAATAAGTTTGGGAACCTCTGGTCTAGGGGATATGAGAATAGTTATTCTCTTTTGTGCCTTCTATCCACAGTCAGCCACTAGACACAATTAATTCAAGACAAAGGGTTTGTATTAAGATAGTATCGTAAGAATAATAACTAAAAATCATTTCCCCCTACAATCCTAGAGTACACTCTCTCTATGGTCTGCAGGTACAGCCTTAGAGTACAGCAATAGCGAGCTCTACATGTGGCCAAGGTAATTCATGCCTTCTGTTTGGCAGAGCCTCGTTGAACTTTCTTTCCTCACACAGTCTTCTCCACAGCTTTGTTCTTGAATTCCAGGGCTAGTGCTGCCCTGAATCCATCTATGAATCTCTTCTTATCAGCCAGGAAACTGTTCATTCCTTTGAGATACTGCCTTTGTGTCCTTGTCAAACAGAGAATATATGTCTCAGCTCCCTCAGTTGTGCTTCAAACTCTCTCCCCCCAACACACATTTCAAATTAATTAATTTATTTTTAGTTATCAACATTCACTTGCACAAGATTTTGAGTTCTACATTTTCTCCCCATCTGTCCCCTCCCCCTACCCCATGATGGTGTGCAGTCTGATTACCCTTTCCCCCAATCTGCCCTCCCTTCTATCACCCCTACCCCCTTCTCTTATTCCTTTCTCCTTCTATTTTCCTGTAGGGTGAGATAGATTTCTATACCCCATTGCCTGTGTATCTTATTTCCCACTTGCATGTAAAAACAATTTTTAACATTCGTTTTTAAAACTTTGAATATCAAACTCTCTCTCTTCCTCCCTCCCCACCTACCTCCATTGAGAAGGCAAGTAATTCAATATAGGTTGTACATGTGTAGTCATGCAAAACACTTCCATAAAAGTCATGTTGTGAAAGACCAACTATATTTCCCTTTATCTTATCCTGCTGCTCATTTATTCTATTCTCTCCTTTGAATCTTTCCCTCTTCAAAAGTGTTTGCTTCTGATTACCCCCTCTCCCAATCTGCCCTCCCTTCCATTACCCACTCCTCTCTTATCCCTTTCCCTCCTACTTTCCTGTAGGGTAAGATAGATTTCCATACCCAATTGAGTGTGTATGTTATTCCCTCCCAAAGCCAAATTTGATGAGAGTAAGGTTCACTCATTCCCTCTCACCTCCTTCTTCTTCCTTTCCACTGTAAAAGCTTTTTCTTGCCTCTTCTATGTGAGATAATTTACCTCATTCTACCTCTCCCTTTCTCCTTCTCCTAGTACATCCTCTCTCACCCCTTAATTTTATTTTTTAGATATCATCCCTTCATATTCAACTCACTGTATGCCTTCTGTGTATATATATGTATGTATGTATGTATGTATGTATATTCCCTCCAACGACCCTAATGAGAAAGGTCTCGTGAGTTACAAATATCATCTTTCCGTGTAGGAATGTAAACAGTTCAACTTTAATAAGTTCCTTATGATTTCTCTTTTATGTTTACCTTTTCATGCTTCTCTTGAGTCTTGCATTTGAAAGTTGATTTTTCTATTTTGCTCTTGTTTTTTTTTTTCAAGAATGCATTAAATTCCTCTGCATCATTAAATTTCAATTTTCCCCTCTCATTGATTACACTCAGTTCTGCTCACTAGGTGATTCTTGGTTTTAATCCTAGCTCCTTTGACCTCTGGAATATCATATTCTAAGCCCTCTGATCCCTTAATGTAGAAGCTGCTAAATTTTGTGTTATCCTAATTGTGTTTTCACAATACTAGAATTGTTTCTTTCTGGCTGTTTGCAATATTTTCTCCTTGGACTGGGAACTCTGGAATTTGGCTGTAATGTTTCTGGGAGTTTTCCTTTTGAGATCTCTTTCAGGAGGTGATTGGTAGATTTGTTCAATTTCTATTTTACTCTTTGGTTCTAGAATATCAGGGCAGTTTTCCTTGATAATTTCTTGAAAGATGATGTCTAGGCTCTTTTTTTGATCATGGCTTGCAGGTAGTTCAATAATTTTTAAATTGTCTCTGCTGGATCTATTTTCCAGATCAGTTGTTTTTCCAATGAGATATTTCATGTTGTCTTCTATTATTTCATTCTTTTGGTTTTGTTTTATAATTTCTTGATTTCTCATAGAGTCGTTAGCTTCCATTTGCTCCATCCTAATTTTTAAGGAATTGTTTTCCTCAGTGAACCCTTTCCTTTCTGTGATTACATCAACTAGGGGTGGGGAGGAAATCAACTGCTCAAGGTCTTGACTACTCTTCTACACTGTGTTGCATGTTCAGCTCTGAAATTCTATAAGAAATTTTAAGTCTAACATGAACATTGGCCAGTTTGAGGGATCGTTCTTCCCTTACAATTAAGGCACTCCACATTTATCACTAGCATGTCTGCAGGTGGAGTTCATGGCTGTACACTTGAGTTCCAAAAGAACACCGGCCCACCAAGAAAATGGTAGTCATTTCTCCTCACTCCTTACAACCTACAGAAGGAATGGTGCTTTCTAGCTGGGTCACCAGTCATCTTTGGCATAGAACTCAGTCACAAGGACACTTGAGGACTAACCAGAACTCAATGGTTAGTCCTTTTGCAAGGGAGCAGAAACATCTTAGAGGGATAGGATTAATCTCGACCTTGAGAGAGGATTTAAAAATTTTTTTTAAATTTAAAATGTAAATTTAAAAAAATTTTTTAAAATTTCTAAACTTACACACACACACATGCACACATACACATATACACACACACAGAATTACTATACACATAGCAGAACACAAAAGAAGTATTCCCTATGAAACTGTGAGTCTCTATTTCATACTGCTTGCTTTTTAAAAACAGTATATAATAAATTCTACACTTTACTTTAAAAACTGTTCTGCTTGTCTGTGCCTCATTCTGAGCTCATGTTCTTTTCTGAGCTATTTTTAAAATGTTTCAATGGCTTGTTCTCTCTCTTTCTCTCTCTCTCTGTCTCTCTCTCCCTCTCTCTCATTTTCTTCTTTGTCATGACTGTTGTTGACTCTCTTCCCCCTGACCCTCCCTGCACCACCTAGCTGCCCCAAAAATTATCACATAGATCATTTGTTGTTGTTCAGTTGCTTTTCAGTTGTGTCCAACTCTTTGTGACTCCATTGGGGGTTTTCTTGGCAAAGATACTAGAGTGGTTTCCCATTTCCTTCTCCAGCTCATTTTACAGATGAGGAACTGGGGCAAATAGGGTTAAGTGACTTGCCCAGGGTCACACAGATAGTAAGTGTCTGAGGTCAGATTTAAACTCAGGAAGATGAGTCTTCTTTACTCCAGGTCCATCACTCTATCCACTGTGCTATCTGGCTGCACAAAGTTTAATCATACTCAGTTCTAGTTAGAATGGGCTGCTGACCTCCTTGTGGCATATGCCTAGCAATGGAATCTAGGGTGAAGAAGTGTGGAAATATTAATCCTTTTTTAAAAGATAATTTCATATCGTTTTCTAGAATGGTGGGACCAATTCATAACTTCAACCTGTCCTAATGTGCCTATCTTTCTGAAACCCCTTCAATCTTGACTATTTCCATTTTTGGTCATCTTTGCCATTTTGCTGAGTATGAAATGAAACATCATTGTTGCTTTGATTTGCAGTTCTCTAATTGTGAATGACTTGGAGCAGTTTCTTATATAGTTGTCAGTAGTTTGTGGCTTTTTTTGGAGAACTATTTATTTATATTTGATCAATAATTGATTTGTAATGGGAATAAATTCATGTTCAATGAATGCATTAGAATGATTATAGAGGCCTGGTGATGGAATGAGCTGCCTGCTGACT
>NW_020946619.1:0-2086 GCF_900497805.2 Vombatus ursinus | reverse complement strand
TGGATTGGACAAAGAAATGCTTTCAAAATAAATAGAATTTGTAATATATGTCTACTTTCAAAATAATGAAGCAATTGAAAATCTGTATTTTTACTTACACAAATCATACTAGTATGTTATTGAAAGACTTTCTCATTCATGGTCATCTTCCACAGTGGATGTATATACTTGTTCTAAAATAATTTCCTAGTTTCTATGTGGTATATGATAGTTCTTCCTAAAGATTTGCACATATCTTGTGCAAAATGGCAATAGTATGTGTTATGCAATTACGCAAGTTAGTTTTATGACAATTCCAAGTGAGAAAAATTGTAGGAGAATAAAACAGTGAGTAAAATGTAAATGTGATGCATTATGTATCAAAAACTAAAATATTTGCCCTTTGCCCCTTCCCTTTCTCATCAGAACAAAGAGGAAAAATAAAGTTTCTTTGTCAAAGGATGATGATGGATGATATATGGTGATGGATTAAGATAATAAATGGAGAGACAGACTGAGGCAGAAAAAGAAGGGTGAGGGCAGTGAGAGAGCAGTGACTTGGAGAAGAAAAAAAGACCTATGTGAGTTGTTTGAGTTACAGAGATTGTCAGGAAGTTGGAAAGAGAAAAATATCATCACTACCATTATCCCTACTTCCTCCTTTGAACAGTAGGCACCAGGGAAGAAGTTGCAAGGAAGGGGAATTGGCCAGTCAAGCCTTCAGCAGTGTGACTGGTAATTTACGTGCGTCTTTGGGATTAATGGGTTGCTCATTGAATGATTTGTATTTAGCTTCCTTGCTTTCATAAAAAAACTCCTCTATAACATTATTATATATATGCATAATATATATATAATATAATATTATGAACTTTGTGCTTGCAAGAAGAGAGTTGATTTCAATATATTAAGGATCTGAATATTTATATGTATGTTATGTATATATGTATATGAACGTATCTGTGTGTATGTTTGTGTATACACATACATACATGTGTGTGTACACCTGGGAAACCTGGGAGATATATGTGTGTGTACATATGCATACATGTGTACTGTGTACATTCGTGTATGTATGCATACATGTGTGCTGTGTACATGCGTACATATCAGGTTTCCCAGGTGTACACACACATGTATGTATGTGTATACACAAACATACACACAGATACGTTCATATACATATATACATAACATACATATAAATATTCAGATCCTTAATATATTGAAATCAACTCTCTTCTTGCAAGCACAAAGTTCATAATATTATATTATATATATATTATGCATATATATAATAATGTTATAGAGGAGTTTTTTTATGAAAGCAAGGAAGCTAAATACAAATCATTCAATGAGCAACCCATTAATCCCAAAGACGCACGTAAATTACCAGTCACACTGCTGAAGGCTTGACTGGCCAATTCCCCTTCCTTGCAACTTCTTCCCTGGTGCCTACTGTTCAAAGGAGGAAGTAGGGATAATGGTAGTGATGATATTTTTCTCTTTCCAACTTCCTGACAATCTCTGTAACTCAAACAACTCACATAGGTCTTTTTTTCTTCTCCAAGTCACTGCTCTCTCACTGCCCTCACCCTTCTTTTTCTGCCTCAGTCTGTCTCTCCATTTATTATCTTAATCCATCACCATATATCATCCATCATCATCCTTTGACAAAGAAACTTTATTTTTCCTCTTTGTTCTGATGAGAAAGGGAAGGGGCAAAGGGCAAATATTTTAGTTTTTGATACATAATGCATCACATTTACATTTTACTCACTGTTTTATTCTCCTACAATTTTTCTCACTTGGAATTGTCATAAAACTAACTTGCGTAATTGCATAACACATACTATTGCCATTTTGCACAAGATATGTGCAAATCTTTAGGAAGAACTATCATATACCACATAGAAACTAGGAAATTATTTTAGAACAAGTATATACATCCACTGTGGAAGATGACCATGAATGAGAAAGTCTTTCAATAACATACTAGTATGATTTGTGTAAGTAAAAATACAGATTTTCAATTGCTTCATTATTTTGAAAGTAGACATATATTACAAATTCTATTTATTTTGAAAGCATTTCTTTGTCCAATCCA
>NW_020946618.1:0-7904 GCF_900497805.2 Vombatus ursinus | reverse complement strand
AGTGCATGGAAAAGAAAATATATATGAAGCCTGGGAAGGTAGGAAGGGTTATGTTATGAAGAACTTTGAAAGCCAAACTGGGATTTTATATTTGATTTTCCAGGTAACAGGGAACCACAGTTTGTGATCTAGTCAGATCTGCTTTTTAGACAGAACCTCTTGAGTAGAGGATAGATTGGAATCAGGATAGACTTGAAGCAGGAAGACTAACTAGCAAGCTATTAACATAACTCAGGCATGAGGTGATAAGAGCCTACATCAGAGTAGTGGCAATGTCAGAGAAGAGAAGTGGGAGTAGGGAGAGGGTATGAAGGAAATGTTATAAAAATAGAAAAAAACAGAACTTGACAACTGATTGAATATGGGAGGGGTTGGAGAGGGAGGTCAAGGATGGCACCTGGGTTCTGATCCAGGGTGACTGACAGGATGGTACTACTCTTGACAATAATAGGGAAGTTTGGAAGAGATGATTATTTTGGTAAAAGGATGATATACAGCTAATATAAAAAGGGAAGCTTTCAATCGGGAAAGAAATCTTTGCATCAAATATCTCTAAGAAGAGTCCGATAGCCAAAGATAAATAGGAAATTAGCACAAATATATTTCCAAGAATCATTCTCCAATGGATAAGTAATCAAAGGATAAGAAAAGATGCAAACTATTGAACTATATGAAAGTTCTGTAACTCTTTCTTATATCTATAAAGATAAGGTTTTGCTTCTCAGAATTTTGTAACTGCAAGTATTATTCCTCTTCTCTCTATAGAATACAAATGAATTAATATTGCTTACTAAAGAAGATATACATGCATAAACACCTTCATACATAACTACATTAATAAGTAAGGCCATTTTTCTTTTGCTAAAATTTTTGTGTATTGGAATTTTACTTCTGCCTTTTACCGCTCCTATACAAACTATATGAAATCAGCATTTCACATATAGAATCCAAAGATGAGTAGGAGGTGAACATAACAACATCTCAAATAATATCTCTATGAGGAGGCCTTTTATTCCTCACTTCAGGAAACAACCCAAGTTATTCTCCTGGCACTTGCTAGATAATTGGATTATATTGCATTAAGTGTTCATTTTCTCTTGCTCTTTAGCTTTAATAAAAAAGCAGGGGTGGAAGCACAGTTGAGAAGGTCTCTTTTCAATTGCTTCACAAAATGTCCAGCTAGATGGTGGCAGTCCTGAAGCACCTGAAATCATACATAACACCGTAAAAATGACTCTCCTTAGCAAATCTTTAGTAAACATCCCACTACCATGTTCTCATCCCCCTCACCCAGTTACTAAACTCAGTGATCCCAAAGCAGACATCTGGAAGCAGAATAGCAGATATTACTTTGCTCCACCAATTATGACCACCCCCCAAAAAGAGGGAATATCTTTAACATATCAGAGATAGGCTTCCACTACAGAAAGTGAAAGCTGGGAAGCCATCTTCAGAATTGCCAAACCATTACAATCTGGAAAGTCATCATACCACTGCACCAATCTGAACATAGTTTTTGTGGTCCACAGTATCCCATAGTCACCTCTGACCAACTCTAAGGAATAGTCTTTGATAAATCTCCTTTGGATATGTAAGTCTTACGCATGGGTTTTCTTTTCTTCTCCCTAGTCTGGATGCAGAGTTACCATATAGCTACTGATGTCAAATTAAGGCACGAAATGAAAAGGAGAAATGAATCCAATCTGCTCCTCATTTTAAAATTCCTCTATTATTCCAATTATTCCCATCCTTATTCTAATTACTGCAGTAAGAGGCACTCATTAACTATTCAATTTAATTCAATATGTCATGTCATGCTAGGTGCTGGGAGTACAAAGACAAAAAGAAAACAGCCTCTGACCTCAAGAAGCTAACTTTTCAAATATAGGTTTGGCTTCTGCTGGCCAGTAGAAAGAAAATGTGAACAAGGCCATTTGGAATATTTAATCCAACTAACATTCGTTGTTAAAAAGAAGATAATTAATTGAGATATAACCCATGGTTCAGAGTCACAATCTCTTGGCTTACATGAGCCAGAGTAAATCTTGGGGGTAATTGTTTATTTCTCTTTGAGTCACTTTGTCGCCATCCAGGTTTCCCTGGGAACTTCGGAATTTAGTTCATGTTTAGTTTTCCATTGATTTGGGTGAAAAGGTCCTTGTCCCTGTGGAAACATCCAAATCAGATACTGGACTATCTTTATTTAATTCCAAAAAAGGGTACAAGAAAAATACAAATGACTCACAGGAGTGTAGAACAATCGAAACATCTTCTTTCCCTCCTGTGAGTTTCATTTGAATTGCAGAGCTTTCTTCAGGCCACTGAAATTATAGTTTTATCCTAAGAGTTTGGATAGAACCTTCTAGAATGAAAAAGCATATGAGTTTCCAATAAAGTCCACACTTCGAATTCCTTTAAGTCTTATTTTCCACCCCCAGCCAAATATAAACGTTTAATTCTCTGAGAAAGGACATGAAAATTGGGCTAGTTAGAGTGTCAACCTTCTTCCCATCAGACATGAACTATCTAAATAATACACGATGCTAGCAGGGGTCCAAGTCCAGATTTTTTTCTTCCACATCATGGTTCAACCTCTTGCTACTCCTCCAGCTTCAGGTCCACATACTTGATTTTCATTCTAGGAATTCCTGACAATCCTTTAGAACATGACCTTTTAACCTTTTTATGTCATGGATCCCTTTGGCTAAAATTCTGGTGAATTTCATGGAGTCCTGAGAACAGGCAGCTAGGTGGCGCAGTGGATAGAGCACCGGCCCTGAAGTCAGGAGGACCTGAGTTCAAATTCAGCCTCAGACCAAACACTTGACCTGTACTAGCTGTGTGACCTTGGGCAAGTCACTTAACCCCAGTTGCCTCACCAAAAAAAAAAAAAAAACCATAAAGAGTGAGAAAGGAAATCATTTACACTGAAATAAATCTACCAGGCTATTTTTTAAAGTTCATGGGCCCCAGGTTAAGAACTTTTACTCCAGAAAGCTGGGGTTTCAGTGATTCCCACTATTTATCCACATGACTCTTCTCATTCTGTCTGCATTCTCTTGGGCCAAGAGGTTTTCCCACTTCCTTTCTAAAGTTGCCATCTATGGAGTTGTAGATGGGGTGGTTGCAAAAAGGGCAAAATTCATCCCACTCTCAGGTACCCAGATCTGCTCTTGATTCAGTAGTCTCTAGTCTAATCTCATCTTTATTGATCACTCCCAAATAGTTTCATTGAATCTATCTAATCTCTCTCATTGGCCCAACACAAAATTATGCCTTCTATCTTCAGTAGCTTGAATTAGAATATCCCTACTTATCAAGGAGGTACATAAAATCAAAATTCTTTGTACTTAATCAGTCTCAAACAATGGACACACTTTTTTTTAACTTCCAAAGTAACCAGGCCTTCCAGATTCACCTCATACAGAAATAAAAGGAAGTCTTTCCCTTCACTTTGACATGTAATGGACCAATGGAGCTTCTTGCCACATGTCACTCAGGTAAATATTTTAGACACTTTAGAAGCTCTAAGAAATCATGAAAATTTTTTTCATAGGAACAAAATTATCAGTAAGGAAAAAGTTGCATGAACTATCACTGATCAGGTTTTAAGATATGTTGCCTGCAATCTGGGATGAGGAAGACATTCCTCCCTTTTGATTATAGTACCACCCAGTTAAGCAAATAATGAACTTAATAGCTAGCATTTTTAAATTATATTTTCATAGCTCTATTCACAGAAAATTCCTGGGAAGGCAGCAATTTGTCATAACTAATAGAACAAGAACAATTTTTTTTTCAGATATAACTTAAAAGCACAAAATGCTTTAACTTACTGCATTTATAGAGCTACTTCCCAGATAAAGAGGCAAAGTCACCTAAATATTCACTGCTTTCTTTTTCCTCCTTTCCTCTGGGAAAATGATCTGAGGACAAACTCCCACTGACCTCCATCAATTCTCTCTCTGGGAACTTGCAGCTAATGTCATGGTCAGGGCAAGAAAAACCATAAAATAATATTAATACTCTCTTAAGTCAGTGGTGCCCAACTCAAATAGAAATTGTAGCCACTTATCCATCCATAAGGACCCATGTGGGTCACATATTGGCTTAGTTTGAAATTTCAATATTATCTATCTTTTATTGGATTTTCATTTATTTTGTTAAATATTTCCCACTTACATTTGAACCCAGTTCAGGCCACAATGGGGAGTATTGCGGTTTGCATGTGGCCTGCATGTTTGACACCTCTGTCTTGAGCCATTGAGCTAAGTTTATTGATTTTCATACAGAAAATACTGTACAACAGTGAGCAAAATTCAATAATGAGAAGCATGCATATGGAACTCAGATAGCTTCAAAATACTTTTTATCTTTGCATATTATAATCATATATGTTATCTATCTAAATCTGGGGACATTAGAGAAATTAATGCAAGAATTCTTAAACCCTTTAGTATTATAGACTCTTTCAGGAGTCTGATGAAGCCTGTGGAGTCCTCAAAATAATGTTTTTTAAATTCACAAAATAAAATACATAGCACTACAAAGGATATCAATGATATTGAAATAAAAATCTACATACATATGTACACATACACATACGTATATAATATATATTATAACATATACAGTATACACATACAAATGCACATATTTCCCATTTGATTTCACAAACAGTAGGAAATTTGTCCACAGATTCCTTGTTGGTTTATGGACTAAAGATTAAGAATCCCTGGGCTAATATATTGGTGACTACTAAAAATTACTCAGATGAAAGGAGTGTCATTGTTTTTTTGTTGTTGTTGTTGTTGTTGTTTGCTTGTTTGTTTGTTTTTTTACTTTTAGTCAATTGGGATTAAGTGACTTGCCCAGGGTCACATAGCTAGTAAGTGTCAAGTGTTTGGTCTGAGGTCAGATTTGAACTCAGGTCCTCCTGACTTCAGGGCCGGTGCTCTATCCACTTTGCCACCTAGCTGCCCCAAGGAGTGTCATTGTTAATGACACCAAGTTCTGTAATGACTGCAAAGACCTAGTGAACCCCAAAGTCCTGGAATACCTGTGGAAGGAAAGGGAAGTAAATTTTTTTTAGCTTTTTTATTTTTTTGTTAATTTATTTTGATTTATCAACAATCACTTCCATATGCTTTTGAGTTTTCAATTTTTCTCCCCCTTCCTCCCTACCACCCACCCCCAAGATAGCATACAATCTGATATAGGCTACACATGTATATTCCTATTATACATATTTTCACATTAGTGATGTTGTAAGTAAGAATTAGAACCAACAGGAGGAACCATCAGAAAGAGAAAACAAAACTCAACAGAAGAAAAAAATAGCAAATAGTATGCTTCAATCTGAATTCAGACACCATAGTTCTTTCTTTGGATGTGGATAGCATCTTCCATCATGAGGCTTTTGGAGATGTCTTAGATCCTTGTATTGTTGGGAAAGGTTAAATTTATCAATATTAGTCATCGCACAACATGGCTGTTACTCTGTACAACATTCTGCTGGTACTGCTCACTTCACTCAGCGTCAGACCATACAAGTCTTTCCAGGTTTTTTTGAAGTCAACCTTTTCATCATTTTTTACAGCACAATCGTATTCCATTACATTCATATACCACAACTTGTTCACCCTGTTCAGCCATTCCCCAATTGATGAGCATCCTCTCAGTTTCCAGTTCTTTGCCACCACAAAAAGAGCTGCTATAAATATTTTTGTACATGTGGATCCTTTTCCCATTTGTGTGATCTCTTTGGGATATAGCCTTCGAAGTGCTATTGCTGGGTCAAAGGGTAGGTATACACATTCTTATAGCCCTTTGGGCATAATTCCAAATTGATCTCCAAAATGGTTGGATTATTTCACAACTTCACCAACAATGTATTAGTGTTCCAATTTTCCCACATCTTCTCCAACATATATCATTTTCTGGTTTTGTCATCTTGGTCAATCTGATAGGTGTGATGTGTTACCTTAGAGTTGTTTTGATTTGCATTTCTCTAATCAATAGTGATTTAGAGCATTTTTTCATATGACTATAGATGGCTTTAATTTCTTCATCTGAGAACTGCCTGTTCATATCCTTTGACCATTTATCAATTGAAGAGTGACTTGTATTGTTATAAATTTGACTTAATTCTCTCTATATTTTAAAAATGAGGCCCTTATCAGAGAGACTGGTTGCAAAAATTCTTTCCCAATTTTCTACCTTCCTTCTAATTGCAGTTGCATTGGCTTTGTGCAAAAACTTTTCAATTTAATGTAATCAAAGTTATCCATTTTGCTTTATGTAATGTTCTCTATCTCCTGTTTGGTCATGAATTCTTCTGTTCTCCATAAGTCTGATAGGTAAACCATTCTTTGATCAACCAGTTTGCCTACAGTATCAGTCTTTATATCTAAATCATGAGCCCATTTTGACTTTATTTTGGTGTATGGTGTGAGATTTTGATCAATGCCTAGTTTCTGCCATACTCTTTTCTAGTTTTCCCAGCAGTTTTTTTTTTCAAAAAGTGGGTTCTTATCCCAGAAGCTGGGGTCTTTGGGTTTTTCAAATAAAAGATTACTATAGTCTTTGACTACTGTGTCTTGCATTCTTAACCTATTCCACTGATTCTCCACTCTATTTCTTAGCCAGTACCAAGCAGTTTTGATAATTGCTGCTTTATAATACAATTTAAGATCTGGAATGGCTAGGCCACATAGGGAAGGGAAATTTTAAAGACACTTCTTACCCTTGAAAAGTGTTTACTTTAGTTTGATTTTTTAATGCTCTAAAAGCTAAGGACTGTAAGTAAAAGACATTGGTTCACAAAATATCAGTTTCTAAGTAAATAAGTATTTGAAATATTGAACACAAGGTCTAAAAGGGCCTTCCACCCAGATCTGTAACTCATAGCAACTGATAATGAGTATTAAAATGATATTCCCAATATGAGAACTTTTATTAGCAGAAACTTTGAGGAAACCTAGTTATATTTCACTGAGTTTTTCTTTGGAAATATATAGTCAGTTATTTTTGTTTGTTTCTTGGTTCTTTTCCTGCCTGAGAACAGAATTGTGGTTTTATTAATTGGGAATCTCCTGGTGTGGAAAATCCCTCTACTGATGCTCACTGCCAACTCATCTATAACTTATATTCTTCAAGAAATGCCTGAGTGGGGGGCAGAGCCAAGATGGCAGAGGGAAAGCAGTGACTGTCTTGACCTCTCTCCCAAAGCCCTCCAAATACCTAAAAAAATGGCCCTAAACAAATTCTAAAGCAGCAGAACCCACAAAAAGACAGATTGAATCAAATTTCCAGGGAAAGACAGCCCGGATGGCTGATCAGAAAGGTATATCATGGGGAGAGGAGTGCAGTTCAATGTAGGCGCACAGGCCACAGAGACCCTGGAGCAGGCCTCAGAGGACTGAATCACTGGCAGCTGTGGCAGTTTCCAGACTTCTCTACCCTTGAACGCCAAAGATAACTTAGAAGGTCAGTGGGAAAAGTCTGTGACTGCAGTAAGAGAGGAGCTAGGTCTCAGCTGCCAAGTCTCGAGCACGGCCTGGGGCAGCAACTGTTTCCTGAGCTTCCAGTCCACAGACTGAGGGGGAATCGAGTGGCTGATCAGAGGGGGATTGCAAGGATCTTTTTGCCAGTGCTGAGGCAGGAATCTCTTGTTTTACCGGTTCTTGGATCTGGGTCACAGTTCTGAGGGGTGGTCCTGGGGCGAGGAGGAATGTTGGTATGGTGAAGCTTATTATGGCGGTGGAGAGAAAACACCTCGCCGCTTATCATAGCACCTTGGAAGAACTGAAAATTTACAGGTCCCTAGAAGTACCTCTGACAACAGCTGTACAAACTCCCGATGCTTGGGACAGTACACTGTTCACATTGGAGCAGACTTTTAC
>NW_020946617.1:0-7904 GCF_900497805.2 Vombatus ursinus | reverse complement strand
GTAAAAGTCTGCTCCAATGTGAACAGTGTACTGTCCCAAGCATCGGGAGTTTGTACAGCTGTTGTCAGAGGTACTTCTAGGGACCTGTAAATTTTCAGTTCTTCCAAGGTGCTATGATAAGCGGCGAGGTGTTTTCTCTCCACCGCCATAATAAGCTTCACCATACCAACATTCCTCCTCGCCCCAGGACCACCCCTCAGAACTGTGACCCAGATCCAAGAACCGGTAAAACAAGAGATTCCTGCCTCAGCACTGGCAAAAAGATCCTTGCAATCCCCCTCTGATCAGCCACTCGATTCCCCCTCAGTCTGTGGACTGGAAGCTCAGGAAACAGTTGCTGCCCCAGGCCGTGCTCGAGACTTGGCAGCTGAGACCTAGCTCCTCTCTTACTGCAGTCACAGACTTTTCCCACTGACCTTCTAAGTTATCTTTGGCGTTCAAGGGTAGAGAAGTCTGGAAACTGCCACAGCTGCCAGTGATTCAGTCCTCTGAGGCCTGCTCCAGGGTCTCTGTGGCCTGTGCGCCTACATTGAACTGCACTCCTCTCCCCATGATATACCTTTCTGATCAGCCATCCGGGCTGTCTTTCCCTGGAAATTTGATTCAATCTGTCTTTTTGTGGGTTCTGCTGCTTTAGAATTTGTTTAGGGCCATTTTTTTAGGTATTTGGAGGGCTTTGGGAGAGAGGTCAAGACAGTCACTGCTTTCCCTCTGCCATCTTGGCTCTGCCCCCCACTCAGGCATTTCTTGAAGAATATAAGTTATAGATGAGTTGGCAGTGAGCATCAGTAGAGGGATTTTCCACACCAGGAGATTCCCAATTAATAAAACCACAATTCTGTTCTCAGGCAGGAAAAGAACCAAGAAACAAACAAAAATAACTGACTATATATTTCCAAAGAAAAACTCAGTGAAATATAACTAGGTTTCCTCAAAGTTTCTGCTAATAAAAGTTCTCATATTGGGAATATCATTTTAATACTCATTATCAGTTGCTATGAGTTACAGATCTGGGTGGAAGGCCCTTTTAGACCTTGTGTTCAATATTTCAAATACTTATTTACTTAGAAACTGATATTTTGTGAACCAATGTCTTTTACTTACAGTCCTTAGCTTTTAGAGCATTAAAAAATCAAACTAAAGTAAACACTTTTCAAGGGTAAGAAGTGTCTTTAAAATTTCCCTTCCCTATGTGGCCTAGCCATTCCAGATCTTAAATTGTATTATAAAGCAGCAATTATCAAAACTGCTTGGTACTGGCTAAGAAATAGAGTGGAGAATCAGTGGAATAGGTTAAGAATGCAAGACACAGTAGTCAAAGACTATAGTAATCTTTTATTTGAAAAACCCAAAGACCCCAGCTTCTGGGATAAGAACCCACTTTTTGAAAAAAAAAACTGCTGGGAAAACTAGAAAAGAGTATGGCAGAAACTAGGCATTGATCAAAATCTCACACCATACACCAAAATAAAGTCAAAATGGGCTCATGATTTAGATATAAAGACTGATACTGTAGGCAAACTGGTTGATCAAAGAATGGTTTACCTATCAGACTTATGGAGAACAGAAGAATTCATGACCAAACAGGAGATAGAGAACATTACATAAAGCAAAATGGATAACTTTGATTACATTAAATTGAAAAGTTTTTGCACAAAGCCAATGCAACTGCAATTAGAAGGAAGGTAGAAAATTGGGAAAGAATTTTTGCAACCAGTCTCTCTGATAAGGGCCTCATTTTTAAAATATAGAGAGAATTAAGTCAAATTTATAACAATACAAGTCACTCTTCAATTGATAAATGGTCAAAGGATATGAACAGGCAGTTCTCAGATGAAGAAATTAAAGCCATCTATAGTCATATGAAAAAATGCTCTAAATCACTATTGATTAGAGAAATGCAAATCAAAACAACTCTAAGGTAACACATCACACCTATCAGATTGACCAAGATGACAAAACCAGAAAATGATATATGTTGGAGAAGATGTGGGAAAATTGGAACACTAATACATTGTTGGTGAAGTTGTGAAATAATCCAACCATTTTGGAGATCAATTTGGAATTATGCCCAAAGGGCTATAAGAATGTGTATACCTACCCTTTGACCCAGCAATAGCACTTCGAAGGCTATATCCCAAAGAGATCACACAAATGGGAAAAGGATCCACATGTACAAAAATATTTATAGCAGCTCTTTTTGTGGTGGCAAAGAACTGGAAACTGAGAGGATGCTCATCAATTGGGGAATGGCTGAACAGGGTGAACAAGTTGTGGTATATGAATGTAATGGAATACGATTGTGCTGTAAAAAATGATGAAAAGGTTGACTTCAAAAAAACCTGGAAAGACTTGTATGGTCTGACGCTGAGTGAAGTGAGCAGTACCAGCAGAATGTTGTACAGAGTAACAGCCATGTTGTGCGATGACTAATATTGATAAATTTAACCTTTCCCAACAATACAAGGATCTAAGACATCTCCAAAAGCCTCATGATGGAAGATGCTATCCACATCCAAAGAAAGAACTATGGTGTCTGAATTCAGATTGAAGCATACTATTTGCTATTTTTTTCTTCTGTTGAGTTTTGTTTTCTCTTTCTGATGGTTCCTCCTGTTGGTTCTAATTCTTACTTACAACATCACTAATGTGAAAATATGTATAATAGGAATATACATGTGTAGCCTATATCAGATTGTATGCTATCTTGGGGGTGGGTGGTAGGGAGGAAGGGGGAGAAAAATTGAAAACTCAAAAGCATATGGAAGTGATTGTTGATAAATCAAAATAAATTAACAAAAAAATAAAAAAGCTAAAAAAAATTTACTTCCCTTTCCTTCCACAGGTATTCCAGGACTTTGGGGTTCACTAGGTCTTTGCAGTCATTACAGAACTTGGTGTCATTAACAATGACACTCCTTGGGGCAGCTAGGTGGCAAAGTGGATAGAGCACCGGCCCTGAAGTCAGGAGGACCTGAGTTCAAATCTGACCTCAGACCAAACACTTGACACTTACTAGCTATGTGACCCTGGGCAAGTCACTTAATCCCAATTGACTAAAAGTAAAAAAACAAACAAACAAGCAAACAACAACAACAACAACAACAAAAAAACAATGACACTCCTTTCATCTGAGTAATTTTTAGTAGTCACCAATATATTAGCCCAGGGATTCTTAATCTTTAGTCCATAAACCAACAAGGAATCTGTGGACAAATTTCCTACTGTTTGTGAAATCAAATGGGAAATATGTGCATTTGTATGTGTATACTGTATATGTTATAATATATATTATATACGTATGTGTATGTGTACATATGTATGTAGATTTTTATTTCAATATCATTGATATCCTTTGTAGTGCTATGTATTTTATTTTGTGAATTTAAAAAACATTATTTTGAGGACTCCACAGGCTTCATCAGACTCCTGAAAGAGTCTATAATACTAAAGGGTTTAAGAATTCTTGCATTAATTTCTCTAATGTCCCCAGATTTAGATAGATAACATATATGATTATAATATGCAAAGATAAAAAGTATTTTGAAGCTATCTGAGTTCCATATGCATGCTTCTCATTATTGAATTTTGCTCACTGTTGTACAGTATTTTCTGTATGAAAATCAATAAACTTAGCTCAATGGCTCAAGACAGAGGTGTCAAACATGCAGGCCACATGCAAACCGCAATACTCCCCATTGTGGCCTGAACTGGGTTCAAATGTAAGTGGGAAATATTTAACAAAATAAATGAAAATCCAATAAAAGATAGATAATATTGAAATTTCAAACTAAGCCAATATGTGACCCACATGGGTCCTTATGGATGGATAAGTGGCTACAATTTCTATTTGAGTTGGGCACCACTGACTTAAGAGAGTATTAATATTATTTTATGGTTTTTCTTGCCCTGACCATGACATTAGCTGCAAGTTCCCAGAGAGAGAATTGATGGAGGTCAGTGGGAGTTTGTCCTCAGATCATTTTCCCAGAGGAAAGGAGGAAAAAGAAAGCAGTGAATATTTAGGTGACTTTGCCTCTTTATCTGGGAAGTAGCTCTATAAATGCAGTAAGTTAAAGCATTTTGTGCTTTTAAGTTATATCTGAAAAAAAAATTGTTCTTGTTCTATTAGTTATGACAAATTGCTGCCTTCCCAGGAATTTTCTGTGAATAGAGCTATGAAAATATAATTTAAAAATGCTAGCTATTAAGTTCATTATTTGCTTAACTGGGTGGTACTATAATCAAAAGGGAGGAATGTCTTCCTCATCCCAGATTGCAGGCAACATATCTTAAAACCTGATCAGTGATAGTTCATGCAACTTTTTCCTTACTGATAATTTTGTTCCTATGAAAAAAATTTTCATGATTTCTTAGAGCTTCTAAAGTGTCTAAAATATTTACCTGAGTGACATGTGGCAAGAAGCTCCATTGGTCCATTACATGTCAAAGTGAAGGGAAAGACTTCCTTTTATTTCTGTATGAGGTGAATCTGGAAGGCCTGGTTACTTTGGAAGTTAAAAAAAAGTGTGTCCATTGTTTGAGACTGATTAAGTACAAAGAATTTTGATTTTATGTACCTCCTTGATAAGTAGGGATATTCTAATTCAAGCTACTGAAGATAGAAGGCATAATTTTGTGTTGGGCCAATGAGAGAGATTAGATAGATTCAATGAAACTATTTGGGAGTGATCAATAAAGATGAGATTAGACTAGAGACTACTGAATCAAGAGCAGATCTGGGTACCTGAGAGTGGGATGAATTTTGCCCTTTTTGCAACCACCCCATCTACAACTCCATAGATGGCAACTTTAGAAAGGAAGTGGGAAAACCTCTTGGCCCAAGAGAATGCAGACAGAATGAGAAGAGTCATGTGGATAAATAGTGGGAATCACTGAAACCCCAGCTTTCTGGAGTAAAAGTTCTTAACCTGGGGCCCATGAACTTTAAAAAATAGCCTGGTAGATTTATTTCAGTGTAAATGATTTCCTTTCTCACTCTTTATGGTTTTTTTTTTTTTTTTGGTGAGGCAACTGGGGTTAAGTGACTTGCCCAAGGTCACACAGCTAGTACAGGTCAAGTGTTTGGTCTGAGGCTGAATTTGAACTCAGGTCCTCCTGACTTCAGGGCCGGTGCTCTATCCACTGCGCCACCTAGCTGCCTGTTCTCAGGACTCCATGAAATTCACCAGAATTTTAGCCAAAGGGATCCATGACATAAAAAGGTTAAAAGGTCATGTTCTAAAGGATTGTCAGGAATTCCTAGAATGAAAATCAAGTATGTGGACCTGAAGCTGGAGGAGTAGCAAGAGGTTGAACCATGATGTGGAAGAAAAAAATCTGGACTTGGACCCCTGCTAGCATCGTGTATTATTTAGATAGTTCATGTCTGATGGGAAGAAGGTTGACACTCTAACTAGCCCAATTTTCATGTCCTTTCTCAGAGAATTAAACGTTTATATTTGGCTGGGGGTGGAAAATAAGACTTAAAGGAATTCGAAGTGTGGACTTTATTGGAAACTCATATGCTTTTTCATTCTAGAAGGTTCTATCCAAACTCTTAGGATAAAACTATAATTTCAGTGGCCTGAAGAAAGCTCTGCAATTCAAATGAAACTCACAGGAGGGAAAGAAGATGTTTCGATTGTTCTACACTCCTGTGAGTCATTTGTATTTTTCTTGTACCCTTTTTTGGAATTAAATAAAGATAGTCCAGTATCTGATTTGGATGTTTCCACAGGGACAAGGACCTTTTCACCCAAATCAATGGAAAACTAAACATGAACTAAATTCCGAAGTTCCCAGGGAAACCTGGATGGCGACAAAGTGACTCAAAGAGAAATAAACAATTACCCCCAAGATTTACTCTGGCTCATGTAAGCCAAGAGATTGTGACTCTGAACCATGGGTTATATCTCAATTAATTATCTTCTTTTTAACAACGAATGTTAGTTGGATTAAATATTCCAAATGGCCTTGTTCACATTTTCTTTCTACTGGCCAGCAGAAGCCAAACCTATATTTGAAAAGTTAGCTTCTTGAGGTCAGAGGCTGTTTTCTTTTTGTCTTTGTACTCCCAGCACCTAGCATGACATGACATATTGAATTAAATTGAATAGTTAATGAGTGCCTCTTACTGCAGTAATTAGAATAAGGATGGGAATAATTGGAATAATAGAGGAATTTTAAAATGAGGAGCAGATTGGATTCATTTCTCCTTTTCATTTCGTGCCTTAATTTGACATCAGTAGCTATATGGTAACTCTGCATCCAGACTAGGGAGAAGAAAAGAAAACCCATGCGTAAGACTTACATATCCAAAGGAGATTTATCAAAGACTATTCCTTAGAGTTGGTCAGAGGTGACTATGGGATACTGTGGACCACAAAAACTATGTTCAGATTGGTGCAGTGGTATGATGACTTTCCAGATTGTAATGGTTTGGCAATTCTGAAGATGGCTTCCCAGCTTTCACTTTCTGTAGTGGAAGCCTATCTCTGATATGTTAAAGATATTCCCTCTTTTTGGGGGGTGGTCATAATTGGTGGAGCAAAGTAATATCTGCTATTCTGCTTCCAGATGTCTGCTTTGGGATCACTGAGTTTAGTAACTGGGTGAGGGGGATGAGAACATGGTAGTGGGATGTTTACTAAAGATTTGCTAAGGAGAGTCATTTTTACGGTGTTATGTATGATTTCAGGTGCTTCAGGACTGCCACCATCTAGCTGGACATTTTGTGAAGCAATTGAAAAGAGACCTTCTCAACTGTGCTTCCACCCCTGCTTTTTTATTAAAGCTAAAGAGCAAGAGAAAATGAACACTTAATGCAATATAATCCAATTATCTAGCAAGTGCCAGGAGAATAACTTGGGTTGTTTCCTGAAGTGAGGAATAAAAGGCCTCCTCATAGAGATATTATTTGAGATGTTGTTATGTTCACCTCCTACTCATCTTTGGATTCTATATGTGAAATGCTGATTTCATATAGTTTGTATAGGAGCGGTAAAAGGCAGAAGTAAAATTCCAATACACAAAAATTTTAGCAAAAGAAAAATGGCCTTACTTATTAATGTAGTTATGTATGAAGGTGTTTATGCATGTATATCTTCTTTAGTAAGCAATATTAATTCATTTGTATTCTATAGAGAGAAGAGGAATAATACTTGCAGTTACAAAATTCTGAGAAGCAAAACCTTATCTTTATAGATATAAGAAAGAGTTACAGAACTTTCATATAGTTCAATAGTTTGCATCTTTTCTTATCCTTTGATTACTTATCCATTGGAGAATGATTCTTGGAAATATATTTGTGCTAATTTCCTATTTATCTTTGGCTATCGGACTCTTCTTAGAGATATTTGATGCAAAGATTTCTTTCCCGATTGAAAGCTTCCCTTTTTATATTAGCTGTATATCATCCTTTTACCAAAATAATCATCTCTTCCAAACTTCCCTATTATTGTCAAGAGTAGTACCATCCTGTCAGTCACCCTGGATCAGAACCCAGGTGCCATCCTTGACCTCCCTCTCCAACCCCTCCCATATTCAATCAGTTGTCAAGTTCTGTTTTTTTCTATTTTTATAACATTTCCTTCATACCCTCTCCCTACTCCCACTTCTCTTCTCTGACATTGCCACTACTCTGATGTAGGCTCTTATCACCTCATGCCTGAGTTATGTTAATAGCTTGCTAGTTAGTCTTCCTGCTTCAAGTCTATCCTGATTCCAATCTATCCTCTACTCAAGAGGTTCTGTCTAAAAAGCAGATCTGACTAGATCACAAACTGTGGTTCCCTGTTACCTGGAAAATCAAATATAAAATCCCAGTTTGGCTTTCAAAGTTCTTCATAACATAACCCTTCCTACCTTCCCAGGCTTCATATATATTTTCTTTTCCATGCACT
>NW_020946616.1:0-1883 GCF_900497805.2 Vombatus ursinus | reverse complement strand
CTACTGTGCTGTGCTGGGGGTGGGGGCCATAGGGTCTCACTGCTGGCTTTTGCAGAAAGACAACTGATGGCCATTTTGGCTTTTTTTTTTTTTTGCCATGGTAACCCATGAATGAAAACATCAATCACTAAGTGATCAGCCTAGTTGGGCTGTCTTTCTGTACTTACCTAGGCTTACTCTTGGAAAGTGGGCATAGTGTGTTAGCAATCAAGCCTGGGACAACTGACAGCAGTTTACACTCTGATGGTACAGCCTTTGAAAACCCAATTCTTCACAGAAACCTTCTTCAGTATCTCATTTTGGCATGGAATTCATTCTGGGTTCATATAGTAAGGCTGAAAGGGTAGACTGGAGCCAGATATTGAAGGACTTGTTATCCAAGTTTGTCATGCTTTCTAATTCTTTCCTCTAAATTTTTCATTTCATTTATATAATCATTTTAAACTTTTTTTTAAAACCTGCTTCATTTTGTTTAAGAATTCTAGCTGTGATTTTCTTTGGGGCTTTGCTTGCAGAGGTTTGGGAGTAATTTTTTTTTTTTTACACTTCTGCCTTTGGCATTTCTGTCACCATAATAGTGCTTTACAGTGGGATTCTTTTTGTTTGTTTGGTTGATTATTTATTTACTCTTCCTGCCTTACTTCCTGAATAGGGACTTTATGTCAGAACCAGGCTGTATGCACTTCTGGAGGGAAGGTCTGAGCCCTTCTTGTTCCTGTTTTATATCGTCTTGGGTTCTGCTTCTGCTTTCCCTGGATGCTGAGCACTATGTTCTTTAAGGATCTCAGGGGCAGCTCAGGAATACCCAAGTGGTCTGATCTAGGGCAAAGTCTGATTGCTGACCTCCTGTAAGAACTGATGGAGTCTGAATGAAAATTAAAGTATATTATTTTCACTTTCTTTATTTGTTTTATTTTTTTTTCATTTGGTCCATTTCTTCTTTCACGATGAATCATACGGAAATATATTTTACGTGATTGCACATATACAACCAAATAAAAGTACTTATTGTCTTAGAGAAGAGAGAGGAGGAAAAAATTGCAACTCAATTAAAAAAAATAGAATGTTAAAATTTGTTTAACACGTAATTATAAAATAAAATTATAATTAAAAAATGTTTTTCTTAAAAAGTGAAAGAAAGGGGGTGGAGCCAAGATGGCAGAAGGAAAGCAGTGACTGTCTTGACCTCTCTCCCAAAGCCTTCCAAATACATAAAAAAAGGCTCTAAACAAATTCTAAAGCAGCAGAACCCACAAAAAAAACAGAGTGAAACAAATTTCCAGGCAAAGACAGCCCGGATGGTTGATCAGAAAGGTATATCGCGATGAGCCGCTGGGAGAGGAGCTCAGTTAGGTGTGGGCATGAAGGCCGCAGTGAGCCTGGAGAAGGCCTGAAAGGACTGTATCACTGGCAGCTGTGGCAGTTTCCAGACTTCTCTACCCCTGAATGCCAAAGACAACTTAGAAGGTCAGTGGGAAAAGTCTGTGACTGCAGTAAGAGAGGAGCTAGGTCTCAGCTGCCAAGTCTCGAGCACGGCCTGGGGCAGCAACTGTTTCCTGAGCTTCCAGCCCACAGACTGAGGGGGAATCGAGTGGCTGATCAGAGGGGGATTGCAAGGATCTCTTTGTCAGTGCTGAGGCAGGAATCTCTTATTTTACCGGTTCTTGGATCTGGGTCACAGTTCTGAGGGGCGGTCCTGGGACGAGGAGGAGCGCTGGTGCGGTGGAGCTTGTTGTGGTGGTGGAAAGGAAACACCTTGCCCCTTATCATAGCACCTTAGAAGAACTGAAAATTTACAGGTCCCTAGAAGTACCTCTGACAACAGCTGTACAAACCCCCGATGCTTGGGACAGTACACTGTTCACATTGGAGCAGACTTTTAC
>NW_020946615.1:0-1883 GCF_900497805.2 Vombatus ursinus | reverse complement strand
GTAAAAGTCTGCTCCAATGTGAACAGTGTACTGTCCCAAGCATCGGGGGTTTGTACAGCTGTTGTCAGAGGTACTTCTAGGGACCTGTAAATTTTCAGTTCTTCTAAGGTGCTATGATAAGGGGCAAGGTGTTTCCTTTCCACCACCACAACAAGCTCCACCGCACCAGCGCTCCTCCTCGTCCCAGGACCGCCCCTCAGAACTGTGACCCAGATCCAAGAACCGGTAAAATAAGAGATTCCTGCCTCAGCACTGACAAAGAGATCCTTGCAATCCCCCTCTGATCAGCCACTCGATTCCCCCTCAGTCTGTGGGCTGGAAGCTCAGGAAACAGTTGCTGCCCCAGGCCGTGCTCGAGACTTGGCAGCTGAGACCTAGCTCCTCTCTTACTGCAGTCACAGACTTTTCCCACTGACCTTCTAAGTTGTCTTTGGCATTCAGGGGTAGAGAAGTCTGGAAACTGCCACAGCTGCCAGTGATACAGTCCTTTCAGGCCTTCTCCAGGCTCACTGCGGCCTTCATGCCCACACCTAACTGAGCTCCTCTCCCAGCGGCTCATCGCGATATACCTTTCTGATCAACCATCCGGGCTGTCTTTGCCTGGAAATTTGTTTCACTCTGTTTTTTTTGTGGGTTCTGCTGCTTTAGAATTTGTTTAGAGCCTTTTTTTATGTATTTGGAAGGCTTTGGGAGAGAGGTCAAGACAGTCACTGCTTTCCTTCTGCCATCTTGGCTCCACCCCCTTTCTTTCACTTTTTAAGAAAAACATTTTTTAATTATAATTTTATTTTATAATTACGTGTTAAACAAATTTTAACATTCTATTTTTTTTAATTGAGTTGCAATTTTTTCCTCCTCTCTCTTCTCTAAGACAATAAGTACTTTTATTTGGTTGTATATGTGCAATCACGTAAAATATATTTCCGTATGATTCATCGTGAAAGAAGAAATGGACCAAATGAAAAAAAAATAAAACAAATAAAGAAAGTGAAAATAATATACTTTAATTTTCATTCAGACTCCATCAGTTCTTACAGGAGGTCAGCAATCAGACTTTGCCCTAGATCAGACCACTTGGGTATTCCTGAGCTGCCCCTGAGATCCTTAAAGAACATAGTGCTCAGCATCCAGGGAAAGCAGAAGCAGAACCCAAGACGATATAAAACAGGAACAAGAAGGGCTCAGACCTTCCCTCCAGAAGTGCATACAGCCTGGTTCTGACATAAAGTCCCTATTCAGGAAGTAAGGCAGGAAGAGTAAATAAATAATCAACCAAACAAACAAAAAGAATCCCACTGTAAAGCACTATTATGGTGACAGAAATGCCAAAGGCAGAAGTGTAAAAAAAAAAAAATTACTCCCAAACCTCTGCAAGCAAAGCCCCAAAGAAAATCACAGCTAGAATTCTTAAACAAAATGAAGCAGGTTTTAAAAAAAAGTTTAAAATGATTATATAAATGAAATGAAAAATTTAGAGGAAAGAATTAGAAAGCATGACAAACTTGGATAACAAGTCCTTCAATATCTGGCTCCAGTCTACCCTTTCAGCCTTACTATATGAACCCAGAATGAATTCCATGCCAAAATGAGATACTGAAGAAGGTTTCTGTGAAGAATTGGGTTTTCAAAGGCTGTACCATCAGAGTGTAAACTGCTGTCAGTTGTCCCAGGCTTGATTGCTAACACACTATGCCCACTTTCCAAGAGTAAGCCTAGGTAAGTACAGAAAGACAGCCCAACTAGGCTGATCACTTAGTGATTGATGTTTTCATTCATGGGTTACCATGGCAAAAAAAAAAAAAAGCCAAAATGGCCATCAGTTGTCTTTCTGCAAAAGCCAGCAGTGAGACCCTATGGCCCCCACCCCCAGCACAGCACAGTAG
>NW_020946614.1:0-2645 GCF_900497805.2 Vombatus ursinus | reverse complement strand
GGGGCGTGGAGACTTCCCTGGATTCCCTAACGGAGGGTCTATCACATTCCCCCCTTTTCAAGAGCAAGTTATACAGAGGACTCAACAGAGTCCAGGGGCGCTAACTCTTCCAAATCCGGGGGTGTATAGGATTTGCGTAGGACAAACAGTTTCAGAGACTGTATACGCTGCTGGATGTAGCGGGAGAGACAATTCATGATGCAAGGGGCGACCAATAATCCTAGGAGGAGAAGAACCAAGGGGCCCATTATAGCAGAGAGTAGAGTGGTGAGCCAGGGGGACCAGTTATACAAGTCCTGGTACCAGGAGGAGCTGCGGGCTCGGATCCAACAGGAGGGACTGGTAGTGAGTCAGACGAGAATTAGAGATCCACCGAGTGGGAGGGGTGTGCAGCAACTGCTCCAGGTGGTGAGATGCAGAAATCTCAAGGGGCTGGCCGAAGGTCAGCTTTGTTGCCTCCCTGACCAGGGTCGCGACAGCCGCGACAGTTCGAAGACATGTAGGCCACCCAGCAGCGACCGAGTCAAGCTGCTTGGAAAGATAGGCCACTGGGCGATTCCAGGGCCCCAAAGGCTGGGTTAGCACTCCCTTGGCCACTGCCTGAGATTCTGAGACATAGAGGCGGAACGGCTTAGTCAGGTCTGGCAGGGCAAGAGCGGGGGTGCTAGCTAACGCTCCGCGCAGTTTGTTAAAAGCCTCCTCCTGCCTTGGTCCCCACAGGAACTTGGCAGGCTCACCTGACAGTGCCTCATACAGTGGTTTAGCGATTTCCGCAAATCCTAAGATCCACAGTCGGCAGTACCCGGCCATTCCCAAAAATTCGCGGAGCCCGCGGCGGGTTGCTGGGGCCGGCATGCCCAGGATAGCTGACACACGTTCCCGCGAAAGCAGCCTTTGTCCGGACTGCAGGGTGAATCCCTCGAATCCATCCAATTTTTGCAGTTTTCGCCGGATGTCAGGAGCCGAATTAGACACAAAGTCTATCACCACTGCTCTCCGGTTGTTAGGATCCTCAGGGTCAATGGGGGTGTAAGTGCGGTAGGCCTCATACAATCTTTCCAAATAAGCAGCTGGAGATTCACTTTTCCCGTGCTTGATCTCACTAACCTTAGACATATTGGTGGGCTTCCGCGCTGCTGCCCTTAACCCCCCTAACAGTAACTGGCGATACCTGTCCAAAGCCTCTCGCCCCCGATCAGAATTTGGGTCCCAGTCAGGGCGACTTTCGGGAAAAACATGATTCCGGCGGCCCGGATCAGTTGAGGGGCGGCCGTCGGGGTCCATAACCCTTTTCCTGGCTTCCAATATGATCTTATCACGCTCCTCAGTGGTGAAAAGAACCCGCAGGAGCTGCTGACAGTCATCCCAAGTAGGCTGGTGTGTATAGAAGACTGTCTCCAAAAGGGAAATCAGACTTTGGGGCTTGTCCGAAAAGGACGGATTCTGTTGTTTCCAATTGTATAAATCACTGGTTGAAAAGGGGACATAGACCATGAAGGGTCTCCCCGACTCCCCGGGGGTCGTGGGGACCTGTCGCAGGGGAAAGGCAGATACAGTGGAGTCGGGGGAAAACCCGGACCCGGAGGAGCCGTAAGGCGTCCCTGTTCGAGTATGAGGAGGACTTGTCAGAGGCGGGGCCGAGGGGTGGCTCGACCCCTGAACAGGATATGGTGGGGGTCGGGGCTCAGCCGGGTCCAGGGGGTCAGGATCGGAAGGGGGTAAGACCTTGGCTCCTATTTGCGTAGTCCCGGGAACTTTTTGACCGGATGTTGGCCCCGAGTGCACCCCAACTTTGGACAAAGCTTGAACCCGGAGTGGCTTTGATGGGGGTTTAAAATCTATCCATGCAGTTATATATGGGATCTGATCGGGATGGCCAGGGGTCCCATAAGCAATCTTCCTGACCCTCCCAGTAATGGTCATGTCAAATGTCCCTTCTGGGGGCCACCCAACCCCAAATGTAGGCCATTCTTGTTGGCAAAAAGTGGACAAATTTTCTTTGGTAACCTGAAACTCATATCCCTTGGCAATGCGCCGAAACTGTTTAAAATTCTGTAGGACAACTGAGAGAGGGGTCCCCGGTGCGGGGCTTGACGGCCCCTGACCCATCGCGGACGGGAAGAGGCGAATCAATTAGGACAATCACAGACGGATAAAACATATAAGACAGACATAAACAGTTAAGGCAACACTCCAGACATTAACATGTGGCGCCAGACTGCAGATAATCAGGACTCTCACACGGCGTCCCGTGGAGGTCAGTAAGGGCGTTACAGCTGCGTCCAGCCAGGCCACTTACTTCCGTTGAGTACTCACCGATCAGACTGAGACCAGAGCGCTCGGTGCCCAATTAAGAAATTTAGAGGAAGAATACGGGGCGGGCTGGTTCGCACGGGATAAGTCAGTGTTCGGGGCCGGGGCACATCTTCCCGGTGGCCATCCCCTGAACACGTCCCACCCCAGCCTTCCAGCAACGCCGAAGCAGCTGGCCCAAAGGGCAATCTCGGTGGGACCTCCAAATGAACTGGACGCCCGAGAGAAATCAGAGCATCACACCCAATTGACTTTAATTGAGAGCGCGTTTATTTGAGCCGGCCCGCGACGGACCCCAGGCGTGCATCCCAGGGGCCGTCCCACCGAGGGTT
>NW_020946613.1:0-4129 GCF_900497805.2 Vombatus ursinus | reverse complement strand
GGAAAGGAAAGGAAAGGAAAGGAAAGGAAAGGAAAGGAAAGGAAAGGGGTAGGGAAGGGAAGGGGAAGGGAGGAAAGAGAGGTAGGGAAAGAAGGAAAAGAAGGGAGAGAGAGAGAGGGAGGAAAGAAAGAAGGCAGGAAATAAGCAGTTAAGTGTCTACTTTGTGGTACACATTGTGCTAAGCACTTTGCAAATATCTCATTTGATCCTTAAAACAACCCTGGAAGGTAGGTGCTATTAGTATTCCATTTTTACAGTTGAGAAAACTGAGGCAAACAGAAGTTAGGTGACTTGCCCAGGGTCACACAGCTAGTAAGTATCTAAGACCAGATTTGAAATGAGGTCTTCCTGACTCCAGGTCCAGCATTCTATCCACTGTGCCACCTACCTGTCTCACACACTGGGCATTTGGTGAAAATCAGTGATTGAGAAACTACAGTACTCTATCTACAAGGAAATGCATAGATGAGGCACTCAGGAAATGAGTCTCAAGCCGGGTACAGAGACACAACATAGTAGCAATGGGGAGGACCTTCAGCTATTCCAATGTCTACTGAGGCAAAATGTCTGGTAAATTCCTGACTTGCCTTAAAAATAACATCATTCATCAAAAGGCGGAGGAAGTAATAAGGGGAACTTAGTGTATGTCCTGAGCTACTAAGGACCCCTAAGGAGGAATTAGGAGGTAATAGTAATGATAAGGGGAAACTGGCCATTCCATTTGAGAGTGATTATTTGTCCTTTGTTCTCCAAGAGGACCATGACATCAGGAAGGTCATGCCATGACTTGCAAGTGAATTGGATTTAAGTGAGGGAGGGCTGTGCAAAGTCACCAGCTTTACTTTCTCCTCGGGAGCTATCTCGGTCCAGTGGCAAGATATAGATCAGGACTATCGGAGATGGTCCCCTATTTTAGACCTGATAGAAAAGGAGAGGCAAGCCAGGCTTTGTTTAGCACAGACCCTTGATTTAGGGATAGCAGATTTAAAAGAATTTAGAGAAAGGATAGTTAGGATTCCATGGCTAAATTCTATAGGGAAGTTGGCTGAGGACAGATGAGAAATTCTCAAGAACAGAATTCCAAAAATAAGAAAAAATAAGTCTGTTGAGATAGAGAGGGGGAAGTCATCCAAAACGATGTAGAGAGAGGTGTAGGGATGCACTAGAAAATGTAGGTGATTTCAAATAAAAGATAGCAGTAAATATTGTTTAAAAGGCCATGTTTATGAATGATTGAGCCATAATCATAGTCTAAATGATGTCTTCAGACTTGGGAGGTAAAACAGAGTTACATAGACACAGAAGCTGGTTGGACACACACATTTTTCTCAGTTCCCTGGAGAAAAGGCTCTGCAGCCACAATGCCCTGCAGCGCCAACCACCCAAGAACCTCGGGTCCAAGGCAGTGGATGGAGAAAAGAGGGGAACAGAGAAGACAGTCCCTGCTTTCCACTAGGGATTGTAGGAATGAGAACCAGTAGGAGTTGAGCAGCAGAATGACTGGAGAAACAGCAGGGGAATTACAGGACCAAGGCTTCTAGACACAGAGGAGTTCCTAGACAATATCAAGTTCTGGGCCAAGCCTCTTGGAGGGCAGAGGAGTTCCTGTACCAAGCAAAGCAGTTCTGAGACTAAGCAGGAGGCCGAAGCCAAGGAGGACAAAGGATTTATAGAGCTGTGATTTACGGATGCAAGCCCAGACCTCGCCCCTCAGTGGGGCTGGGAATTAAGCAGACTGACTGCGTTCAAGTGCTCTAAGGGCCTGCCTGAGGAAGAAGGGTTAGATTTGCTCTGTTTGGTCCCAGAGGGCAGGACCAGGAGCAGGACGTAGAAGTTACAAAGAGTCAGATTTAGATTCCATTTAAGGAAAAAATTCCTAACAGTTTGAGCTGCCTAAAAGTTGGGAGGCAGCACTGCCCAGCATGTAGAAAGTTAGATTTATAGTCATGAAGACCTCAGTTCTAATCCCACCTCTGAGGTTGATTAGTCATGTGATCATGGGATAATCATTTGAACCCACTGAACCTCAGTTTCCTCATATGTAAAATGGAAAAATAATACTGTAATAATACCTTTAGTAACTAACTACCTTGCAGAGTTGCTGTAAGCATAACCAGGTATTCATTCAGACTTTGCCTGTTTGAGTCTGTGAAACCTAAACTGGGAATTACAATGCTGAACAGAATATTTCTTTCCTCACCCTGGGAGCAAGATTCACGAAGGCATTTTTTAAATGGACGAAAAGGACCGGAAGGAGGCATAGTTGAAGCTGGTATACAAAGTTAATTGAAGTTTGGGTTTGGAGAGGAGTAAGCATGATAGCAGTGGAATAAGGGCAGTGAAGGGGGGAGAAAAAGAAGGGATAGAGAGGGAGAACAAGAGAGAGAGGGAGAGGTTAAGGGAGAGGGAGAAGGTGAGGAAGAGAGTGAGGGGGAGAGAGAAGGAGAAAGGGTGAATGAGAGGGAGGAGAGAGAGACAGAAACAGAGAGGGGAGAGGAGAGAGAGAGAATGAGGAGAGAGGATGAATGAGAGAGAGAGGGAGGAGAGAAGGAAAGGGATAAGGAGAAAGGGAGAGAAACCCTTGTAGGCATTTTTTTCAATGCAGGTTCAGAGACTAGACTACATACAGGCTTGTCTGCTGAATGCTCATTAGGGAAAAAATAATGTGGCTGGTTGGAATGGACTAATCCTGCTGGCTATTGTCACCCTTAGGGATCAACATAATAATAATAATGAATAATAATAATGAAGATTTAATTCTTTTTCCCCCTTTCCTTGGTGCCTATAGCGAGTGAGCATTTTCTATACAATTTTCTTTGTCTCTTTAAGCTGTTTCTAATTCCTGATGGGTTTCATATAAAGTTGTGGTTAATCATACTTTCTTTGTGATTCTTGCATGTTAATTACGTAATGAGGTGTTGCAATGGAGAAACCAGGGAGGGGGTTTGCGGTACAAAATAAAGAGACAGAGAGGATAAAACTTCCTTTTCTGACTGCCTGACATGACAGAAAAGAGCAATCTTTTCTTCCCTTAACTGTCTGGGGGATAAGCCAACTGAGAAGGGATTTTATAATTTGTACTTAAATCATATGGAGAACTTATGGAGAAGCAACCATGGTCTAGTAGATAGCTGTCCTCGGAGACAGAAAGACCTGGGTTCAAGGTCTGCCTTTTCTATGTGATCTTGGTCAAGTCACTTCTCAGTCTTTCAGACAACTCTTTATCTTGCAGAGAAGATCCCAATCTGCATTGGTAGAGAGAATATCCTTCCCTAAAAGTTCCATATATCAGTGAAATCAGGTTCAGTCTGATTCTAATATCTCTTTTAAGTTCTTAAACAGCAGAGAGTTAACTCCAGGCCTGGGACTCCTGGGCTACTGAATGCCAAGTTCAGGTGATGATTATGCCCTCTGGGGGAACCCCAAATTCCAAAGGATGAGAGTTACTCTTCATCTATAGTGCCAAGCCCTGATTCAGCACCATCTGTAAGTTACATAAGGCTCACATGAGATAATTCATGTAAAGCAATTTGCAAACACTAACATATCATGCAAATTATTTATTATTATTGGGCCACTGTGGTAGGCTCCCCAAAGCTGGAGGTCTTCAAATAGAGGCTGATGATTACTTGTCATGAAATGCTGAAGAGGTGATTACCATTCAGGCAGGGGTTGAACTAAGTGAGCTCAAATGTCCCTTCCAAATCTGTGATTCTGTGAACTTAATATCTTTCCACCTAAACTTGCTCCATCTTTTGATTTTACAAATTCCATTATTGGTAACACTGCTTACCTAGTCAAAAATCTTGGGGTTATGTTTGGATGCTTCTTTTTCCTTTACCTCTTAAATCCAATCAATTCCTAAATCCTGTCACTTCTAACTCTGCCATATCTTTTGAATCTGTTACTTTCTCTCTGTTCTCAGTGCTGGCTCCTTGCAAGTTAAAGACTGTTTCATTCTTTGTACTTGCATCTCACTAATGGGCATTGTGCTGTTGTCTATCCTTCATTCTAGAAGGAAAGAACGAAGGAAGGAAGGAAAAGAAAGGAAGGAAGAAGGAAGGGAGAGATGGAGGAAGGACGGAAGGAAGGAAGGAAGGAAGGAAGGAAGGAAGGAAGGAAGGAAGGA
>NW_020946612.1:0-4129 GCF_900497805.2 Vombatus ursinus | reverse complement strand
GGAAAGGAAAGGAAAGGAAAGGAAAGGAAAGGAAAGGAAAGGAAAGGGGTAGGGAAGGGAAGGGGAAGGGAGGAAAGAGAGGTAGGGAAAGAAGGAAAAGAAGGGAGAGAGAGAGAGGGAGGAAAGAAAGAAGGCAGGAAATAAGCAGTTAAGTGTCTACTTTGTGGTACACATTGTGCTAAGCACTTTGCAAATATCTCATTTGATCCTTAAAACAACCCTGGACGGTAGGTGCTATTAGTATTCCATTTTTACAGTTGAGAAAACTGAGGCAAACAGAAGTTAGGTGACTTGCCCAGGGTCACACAGCTAGTAAGTATCTAAGACCAGATTTGAAATGAGGTCTTCCTGACTCCAGGTCCAGCATTCTATCCACTGTGCCACCTACCTGTCTCACACACTGGGCATTTGGTGAAAATCAGTGATTGAGAAACTACAGTACTCTATCTACAAGGAAATGCATAGATGAGGCACTCAGGAAATGAGTCTCAAGCCGGGTACAGAGACACAACATAGTAGCAATGGGGAGGACCTTCAGCTATTCCAATGTCTACTGAGGCAAAATGTCTGGTAAATTCCTGACTTGCCTTAAAAATAACATCATTCATCAAAAGGCGGAGGAAGTAATAAGGGGAACTTAGTGTATGTCCTGAGCTACTAAGGACCCCTAAGGAGGAATTAGGAGGTAATAGTAATGATAAGGGGAAACTGGCCATTCCATTTGAGAGTGATTATTTGTCCTTTGTTCTCCAAGAGGACCATGACATCAGGAAGGTCATGCCATGACTTGCAAGTGAATTGGATTTAAGTGAGGGAGGGCTGTGCAAAGTCACCAGCTTTACTTTCTCCTCGGGAGCTATCTCGGTCCAGTGGCAAGATATAGATCAGGACTATCGGAGATGGTCCCCTATTTTAGACCTGATAGAAAAGGAGAGGCAAGCCAGGCTTTGTTTAGCACAGACCCTTGATTTAGGGATAGCAGATTTAAAAGAATTTAGAGAAAGGATAGTTAGGATTCCATGGCTAAATTCTATAGGGAAGTTGGCTGAGGACAGATGAGAAATTCTCAAGAACAGAATTCCAAAAATAAGAAAAAATAAGTCTGTTGAGATAGAGAGGGGGAAGTCATCCAAAACGATGTAGAGAGAGGTGTAGGGATGCACTAGAAAATGTAGGTGATTTCAAATAAAAGATAGCAGTAAATATTGTTTAAAAGGCCATGTTTATGAATGATTGAGCCATAATCATAGTCTAAATGATGTCTTCAGACTTGGGAGGTAAAACAGAGTTACATAGACACAGAAGCTGGTTGGACACACACATTTTTCTCAGTTCCCTGGAGAAAAGGCTCTGCAGCCACAATGCCCTGCAGCGCCAACCACCCAAGAACCTCGGGTCCAAGGCAGTGGATGGAGAAAAGAGGGGAACAGAGAAGACAGTCCCTGCTTTCCACTAGGGATTGTAGGAATGAGAACCAGTAGGAGTTGAGCAGCAGAATGACTGGAGAAACAGCAGGGGAATTACAGGACCAAGGCTTCTAGACACAGAGGAGTTCCTAGACAATATCAAGTTCTGGGCCAAGCCTCTTGGAGGGCAGAGGAGTTCCTGTACCAAGCAAAGCAGTTCTGAGACTAAGCAGGAGGCCGAAGCCAAGGAGGACAAAGGATTTATAGAGCTGTGATTTACGGATGCAAGCCCAGACCTCGCCCCTCAGTGGGGCTGGGAATTAAGCAGACTGACTGCGTTCAAGTGCTCTAAGGGCCTGCCTGAGGAAGAAGGGTTAGATTTGCTCTGTTTGGTCCCAGAGGGCAGGACCAGGAGCAGGACGTAGAAGTTACAAAGAGTCAGATTTAGATTCCATTTAAGGAAAAAATTCCTAACAGTTTGAGCTGCCTAAAAGTTGGGAGGCAGCACTGCCCAGCATGTAGAAAGTTAGATTTATAGTCATGAAGACCTCAGTTCTAATCCCACCTCTGAGGTTGATTAGTCATGTGATCATGGGATAATCATTTGAACCCACTGAACCTCAGTTTCCTCATATGTAAAATGGAAAAATAATACTGTAATAATACCTTTAGTAACTAACTACCTTGCAGAGTTGCTGTAAGCATAACCAGGTATTCATTCAGACTTTGCCTGTTTGAGTCTGTGAAACCTAAACTGGGAATTACAATGCTGAACAGAATATTTCTTTCCTCACCCTGGGAGCAAGATTCACGAAGGCATTTTTTAAATGGACGAAAAGGACCGGAAGGAGGCATAGTTGAAGCTGGTATACAAAGTTAATTGAAGTTTGGGTTTGGAGAGGAGTAAGCATGATAGCAGTGGAATAAGGGCAGTGAAGGGGGGAGAAAAAGAAGGGATAGAGAGGGAGAACAAGAGAGAGAGGGAGAGGTTAAGGGAGAGGGAGAAGGTGAGGAAGAGAGTGAGGGGGAGAGAGAAGGAGAAAGGGTGAATGAGAGGGAGGAGAGAGAGACAGAAACAGAGAGGGGAGAGGAGAGAGAGAGAATGAGGAGAGAGGATGAATGAGAGAGAGAGGGAGGAGAGAAGGAAAGGGATAAGGAGAAAGGGAGAGAAACCCTTGTAGGCATTTTTTTCAATGCAGGTTCAGAGACTAGACTACATACAGGCTTGTCTGCTGAATGCTCATTAGGGAAAAAATAATGTGGCTGGTTGGAATGGACTAATCCTGCTGGCTATTGTCACCCTTAGGGATCAACATAATAATAATAATGAATAATAATAATGAAGATTTAATTCTTTTTCCCCCTTTCCTTGGTGCCTATAGCGAGTGAGCATTTTCTATACAATTTTCTTTGTCTCTTTAAGCTGTTTCTAATTCCTGATGGGTTTCATATAAAGTTGTGGTTAATCATACTTTCTTTGTGATTCTTGCATGTTAATTACGTAATGAGGTGTTGCAATGGAGAAACCAGGGAGGGGGTTTGCGGTACAAAATAAAGAGACAGAGAGGATAAAACTTCCTTTTCTGACTGCCTGACATGACAGAAAAGAGCAATCTTTTCTTCCCTTAACTGTCTGGGGGATAAGCCAACTGAGAAGGGATTTTATAATTTGTACTTAAATCATATGGAGAACTTATGGAGAAGCAACCATGGTCTAGTAGATAGCTGTCCTCGGAGACAGAAAGACCTGGGTTCAAGGTCTGCCTTTTCTATGTGATCTTGGTCAAGTCACTTCTCAGTCTTTCAGACAACTCTTTATCTTGCAGAGAAGATCCCAATCTGCATTGGTAGAGAGAATATCCTTCCCTAAAAGTTCCATATATCAGTGAAATCAGGTTCAGTCTGATTCTAATATCTCTTTTAAGTTCTTAAACAGCAGAGAGTTAACTCCAGGCCTGGGACTCCTGGGCTACTGAATGCCAAGTTCAGGTGATGATTATGCCCTCTGGGGGAACCCCAAATTCCAAAGGATGAGAGTTACTCTTCATCTATAGTGCCAAGCCCTGATTCAGCACCATCTGTAAGTTACATAAGGCTCACATGAGATAATTCATGTAAAGCAATTTGCAAACACTAACATATCATGCAAATTATTTATTATTATTGGGCCACTGTGGTAGGCTCCCCAAAGCTGGAGGTCTTCAAATAGAGGCTGATGATTACTTGTCATGAAATGCTGAAGAGGTGATTACCATTCAGGCAGGGGTTGAACTAAGTGAGCTCAAATGTCCCTTCCAAATCTGTGATTCTGTGAACTTAATATCTTTCCACCTAAACTTGCTCCATCTTTTGATTTTACAAATTCCATTATTGGTAACACTGCTTACCTAGTCAAAAATCTTGGGGTTATGTTTGGATGCTTCTTTTTCCTTTACCTCTTAAATCCAATCAATTCCTAAATCCTGTCACTTCTAACTCTGCCATATCTTTTGAATCTGTTACTTTCTCTCTGTTCTCAGTGCTGGCTCCTTGCAAGTTAAAGACTGTTTCATTCTTTGTACTTGCATCTCACTAATGGGCATTGTGCTGTTGTCTATCCTTCATTCTAGAAGGAAAGAACGAAGGAAGGAAGGAAAAGAAAGGAAGGAAGAAGGAAGGGAGAGATGGAGGAAGGACGGAAGGAAGGAAGGAAGGAAGGAAGGAAGGAAGGAAGGAAGGAAGGA
>NW_020946611.1:0-11499 GCF_900497805.2 Vombatus ursinus | reverse complement strand
AAGGAAGGAAGGAAGGAAGGAAGGAAGGAAGGAAGGAAGGAAGGAAGAAGGAAGGAAGGATGAAAGGAGCTGTGTTGCCCAAGTGGAACTGCCTAGTTGGTTCCCCAGTAGGGCAGCTCAGGCTATTCAGAGGTTGTTTGTCCTTTGTCCTTGAAGAGGACCATGGCATCAGGAAGGTGATGTCATGACTTGCAAATGAATTGAATTTAAATGAGGAAGGGCTGTGCAAAGTCACCAGCCTTACTTTCTCCTCTGAAGCTATCTGGGTCCAGTGGCAAGATATATATCAGGACCTACTGGAGATGGCCCCGGGGCCTTGTGCTAGGCACTTAATGAATATTTATTGATTGACTGATTGCTACTACCCTAGCCTAGGCCTATTTTACTACTTTCCCGAAGTAATGCAATAGTCCAAATGGCTCTTTATACCTCTATGCTTTGCCTAACCTCCAACCCATCCCTTATGCCACTGGCAAAATAACCTTTCTCATGCATCATACATATGGTTGCATTACTCTTCTGTTAAAAAATGTTCATCAATCACCCATTGCCTCATGATTGAAATGAAAATTCCTTTGACAGGCATTCCAGACTTTTAAAAACCTGCTACCACCCTACTTTCCAGCCCTCTCTTATACTACTCCCTTCTACATACTCTACATTTCTGCCAAAATAGACTATCCCCCCACCTTGCACCCCACCCCACCTCCATTTCTTTGCTAAAGCTGTTCTTTATGCCTAGAATGTCCTTCCTTCCCCTTTGGATGATGAATTCGTACCCATCTGTTAAAACTCAACCTAAATGCCATCTTTTCCATGCCATCTCTTCCTCAGACTCCCCATTTATTACCTTTCACTTCAGTACCTAAGTAGGTAATATTAAATAGAAGAAAGATGATAATTATTGTGTTTTATCATTCTTTGTGTTGGTATCTAATCCCCTGCTACACTGTAAGCTCCATAAAGAGAGGGACCATGTCTTACTTAAATGTCCTGTGTCCCCCGGGGCCCAGCTTGTGGCTGTACATCATAGATGCTTAATTAATGTCTGTTGTGTTAACTTGAGGCCCTTTCTTTCTCCCTGTCATCCAAAGTACATAACGTCAACTTTTACAAATGATGGCACAGACAAGTTTTGTGACATCATAACAATCACGCATTCCACAGCACTTTGTGACTGCAACGTGCTTTATCTAAGTTGCCTTTGTTGACCCTCACACAGAGCCAGCACTTGAACCCAGGCCTCTGAGCTCCCAGGCCAGAGCTCTTTCTCCTGCACCACAGCCAATGCTACACTTGCTTGTCTAAAGCATCTCAAGTCATTTTGTAAGAAATGCGGGTGTTTCTTTGGGTTCAGGATGTTTTAACCTACCTGCCAATTTCCCCCAAAAGCTCCCAGCTCCCAATACCACTCTATCATGTATTCCAGTGTTTAGCATAGTGCCTGGCACACAGTAGGCACTTAATACATGCTGATTGATTGATTATTCTCTCTGGCCTCTGCTATTCATTGACTGCTCCCAACTGTCCTAATCTCTAGGGAAAGAAACAGACTCCAAACAGAATAAAATGTCTATTAGCGAGAAAAGAGTTGCCTTTATCAACTGGTTGATTAAAGAAGACTTGAATTTAAAACTACCTCAAAGGACCAAGTCAGTCAATTGACATGGTATATTTGCACATACTAGAGATGGTAGGATGAAAATTTTTATTTCAAAGTAAAATTATAACATCTGCTTGTAATAATTTGTGTATAAGTACATGTTCATAAATAGAAGTTATGGTAAATCATACTAAAATTTTAAAAAAGTTCTTGCATCAATTAATATAATTGATGTGTCTGGTCCTTTATTAACCAGCCAACAATTTATTATGATGCGACATGCCTTGTAGGATGGGAGAGAAAGAGACACTCCCTTTGTTCTCCCACATCTCAAAGTGCAGGATAAATGAACTGCATAGGCAGCAAGTTGTCTTAGAATGGATTGAGAAACCATGTCCAAAAGGTAGAGACTAATGGATCAACATCAGCATGAGATCTCTAATTATTAGGAAATTTTTATTGATTTTCACTCATTCATTCCTCCATCCATCCACCTACTTGATGTCTGCCATGATGTACAAGTTACTGCATCCAGCAACAGAGCAGTATGAGAATAGGATGGACTGACTGCCTTGGGAGGTAGCGAGTTTAAGGGGATGGCAGATGGCTGCTTGGCTAGCATTGCCTTGGAGGGGATTCATTGTCAAGTACAGATTGGACTGAATCTTCCTTCCATCTCTGAGATTCAATGATTGTAAGCACTACACAAGTTCAGAAATCGGTATGCGGTCAAGGAAGGAAGAGGCAGGGCCTTGAACAGGATGTCAGAGACTAAGATTTGAAGAAAGAGGAAAGCAGGGGAGGGGGAAATGGTGTGAACAAATGCACAGAGGCAGAAAATAATAATAATAATAAAAATAATAATAACAGTCATTATAGCTAGCATTTACATGGCACACACTATGTGCTAGGCTCTATGCTAAGCACTTTACAAATATTATCTCTGCATGTGGCAGAGCCAAGGATTCTGACCCAGCCCCTCAAGTCCAATGTTCTTTCCACTATATTTCATTCTTTTCCTTGGGCTATGAGGCAGCTTGGTGGTACACTGGATAGAGATCTAGGCCTGGAGTCAGAAGGATCTGAATTCAAATCCAGCCTCACTTATGTACTAGCTGTGGTACCCTAGACAAATCATTCAACCTCTATCTGCCTCAGTTTCCTCATCTGTAAAATGGAGATAATAATAGCACTTGCCTCCCAGAGTTATTGTGAGGATAAAATAAGATAATGGTCGTAAAGCAACTGGTACATATTAAGTGCCATATAAATACTAGCTATTATTATTATTTTTTTCTCCCTCTGTGCCTCTGTTCACACTATTGTTCACTTCTTGTATTCCCTCTGTCCATGGCACCATCTAGTGACCTTTAAAGTAACTTTGTCTCAGCTTGTATACATGAAGGTAGAAAGTGAAGCCATAGAGTCGAATGAGATTTCTAAGGGAGAGAGTGTACGTGGAGGGAAGTGCCCAGGGCAGAAACGCTCCCACTTGGTGAGAAAGAAAAAGATGAAGAAATGGTGATAAAGGAGGAGATCAAGGAGAGGAAAAAATACTTTAGAATTCAAGGAAGAAAAGAGGACCAAGAAAGGAAGGGTTTATCAACAGTGCAGTGCTATAAAGGGAACCAGGAGGGTGACAACTGAGCGGTCATGAGATTTAGCAAGTAGGAATTCACTTGCAATCTTGGAAGATGCTGATTCAGTGGAGACAGAAGCCAGATTGCAGGAGACTGAGGTGTGAGCAGGCATTATGCAGTGTACACTACTTTTGAATGAATGAATGAAAAAAGCATTTATTGAGTGTTTACTGCGTGCAAAGTATTGTACTAAGACCTGGTGATACATATAGAAAAAGTAATGAAGTTCCTGTTCTCAAAGAGCTCACACTCCATTGGAGAGAAGCAAAATAAGATCAGCTGCAGAGTGGAGGAAAAGGGCCAGAAGTCCTAAAGATTCAGGAGAGGAGCAGAGAGCAAGGCCCAGGGGTCCTCAGGCCGAGTCACTATGGCCAGCTGATAGTTCCAAGGGTCTGAAGGGCAGATGGTAAAGCATGGTGGTCCTCCATTTTACCGGGAGGAGTAGAGCTGATGCCTCCCACCTCATCCAAGCCTTGTGATCAGGCAAGCAGCCAGGATGAGTCAGGGTATCCTCCTCTCACCACCCCCACCTCTGGCCAAGGGGAAGAGTTGAAGGAAGAAGCCAAGGGGGCAGAATGTCCACATGGTGGCAGGTCTTCCGGCAATTAGGATGACATAGATGGATTCGGGGTAAGCCAGCGATGAGGAGGGGAAAAGGAGGAAAACAAAAGGGGAATGGCACTCCTGGTATCACCACCAGCAATGTCCCAGAAGACAGAGACTATCATAGCTTGAGGTAATAACAGGATCAAAGGAACTTTGTTTTAAAAGGATAACAGACACCTGACTATGTTTTTAGGCAGAAGGGAAAGAGCTAATAGAGGAGTAAAGGCTAAAAACTTTAGATCTGCAAATGATCTTTTCTTTTTTTAATTATATAGAAATATATTATAGAAACACATTATATACATATATTGTTTTCAGTTTCAAATTCTCTCCCTTCCTCATCCATTAAGAAGGTAAAAACTACAATACCATTATACATATGAAGTCACACAAAACATATTAGCTGGGAAGTATCTTAGATATCCACTAGCCCGGGGATTCTTAGCCTTGTTAAGGTTATATTTTTGTTTGTGTTATAGACTCCTTTAGCAATCTGCTGAAGCCTATGGACCCCTTCTCACGATAAAGTTTTTAAATGCATAAAATACATGTGATTATAAAATAAACCAATTATATTGTTCTACAGTTATCAAAATATTTTTTTAAAAAGTTCACAGACCCCAGGTTAAGAATCCTTGCACCTGACCCCCTCATTTTACAGATGAAGAAACCAGTGAAAAGAAATGAGAAATCATAAGCAAAAAATCAGCTTAGTTCCCATGGACTGTCCTGTGACAGAAAGGTGGTGGCCCAGAGTTCTTAATTAACAAGGGTGGGGGGGGGGTACATAGAAGCTTCCTGCTAGAGTTTAAGGAACTCTAGACCGGGAATCAGGAGACCGGGGTTCTCCTCAGGCTTTGCCACTAACTTGATGTGTGGCCTTAGGCAAATCATTTCCATCTCTGGGCCCTCTGCGCTCATTTGTTAACAAACCTACAATATTTGTTTTGTCCTAAACAAACTTTGACATGGACTGGATTGCTCATTTTGCATTCTCTAAACTCTATCCAAGAGTTGTTATTGTCATGAGGTAGTCTGTGGGGACATGACCCGAGCCCTGGGCCAGGAGAAGCCAGACTCCATCAGTGTTAGTGAACAGACCTTCTCTCTGGGCCAGGCCAAAGGATCAGTCTCTTTTTTTCCCAACACCCTACCCCCACCCTCCTCCCAGAAACTGCTAGTGACGTAGGCACTACAGGGGTGGGGTGTGTGTGTGTGTGTGTGTGTGTGTGTGTGTGTGTGTGTGTGTGTCTCCATGTATTCCTATAACTGAGCACATTCAGCAGCACTCCTGAAAAAGTAAGGATGGTGGGATAGGGGAATCCTGCTGGGGAAGAGGTGGGCAGCCCAAACCTGGGGCACCTGAGCATGAACCCTTAGGACATAGGAGTAGGGACAGTAGGACCTATGATTTCATTGGTCTAGGGAGCTCACAATGAGTTACCTTCTCTACCAATGCAGGTCAGCGTCTTTTCTGAAATATAGTGTTAGAGAGATGCCTGATATACAGGAAGGTTACAAATGACTTCTCTAGTCAGTATATGTTAGATAAGATCTGAACCTTGGTCTTCCTGGTTTTGTGGGAATTTTCTATCCATGATGCTTCTTAGCAGATAGGAAACACTCAATAAATATTGACTATTAGATTGCTGACTGGCAATGCAAATACCACTGGTATGACAGCTTGGTTCTCGTCCCAGCTGTTCCGCTATCTAGCTCTTTGACCTTGGTTAAGACACTTCCCATCACAGAGCCTTGGCATCCTCTACGAAATGAAGGGGTTGTACTAGATGAAGGGTTCACTGGCAGCCCAAAGACCCTTGGAGCCCATGAACTTGGATGGGTAAAGAATTACATTCTTATTTTCACTAATGTCTAATGGGAATTTAGCATTTCCTT
This sequence comes from Vombatus ursinus, assembly GCF_900497805.2. Lineage (NCBI taxonomy): Eukaryota > Metazoa > Chordata > Mammalia > Diprotodontia > Vombatidae > Vombatus > Vombatus ursinus. Next base: position 5,751 of record NW_020946611.1, on the reverse strand, counting down.
CTCTTATTTAAAAACATTCTTCTGAGAAGGGGCCCATTGGTTTTATCAGACTGACAAAGGCAGGGGTGGGGAACCTGCGGCCTCAAGTCCACATGTGGCCCTCTAGGTCCTTGGGTTTGGCCCTTTGACTGAATCCAAACTTCACAGAACAAATCCCCTTAATAAAAGGATTTGTTCTGTAAAAGTTGGACTCAGTCAAAAGGCCACACCAGATGACCTAGAAGGCCACATGTGGCCTCAAGGCCACAAGTTCCCTCTCCCTCCCCATCCTCCCACTAAAAGGACCCATAACATAAAAAAGATTAAGAACTCCTGGAATGGATGGGTTTTTAGGGTCCTTTCCACATTCTGTGCCTTTACACATGTTCTAGTCTTATCTTTTTCCCAATTAGACTAAGTTCCTTGAGTAGCTTCTGCTTTTCTGCATCCTGAGCAGTATCCAACCCAAGGCACTGCCGCACCTGGGAGACGTCAGTAAGCATGTATTCATTGACTAAAAACTCAAACCTGCCTTAAGTCTGAGGCTCAATAGATCCAACCCAAGGACCTTCCTGTTCCTCTTGGGGAACATAAAAGGAGAGCCACAAAAATCACAGAACATCCAAGTTAGCAGAGACTTTAAGAGATTATCTAGACCCCACTCCTTCTTTTTCGCCCTCCAAAGAGGAGAGGTGATTTGCGCAAGCCAACCCAATTAATCAGTGATGGAGCTGGGAGGAGAATGGGAACTCAGAGGCCAGCTCCTTCTGCAATCCCCACTGCTCCCTGAATTTCTAAAAGGACCCACGCCCAGACACTGAAGATACTGGATGAAATTCCTTCCCTCCTTCCCTGCCCTCCCCTTCTCCACCCCCACTGGCTTTATCAGTTTTCAGACCTGATTCTAAGCCCTTAAGAAGGTCCAGATGGTGGTGGGGGTAGGGCCAAGGGGTGTCTGTGACATGGGGGTAGTTCTGGAAGGATCTTGCTCATTGGAATGCTGAGGCGGGGCCCCACCTGGGATGATGGGGGAAGAGAAGGGAGAGACACAGACTGAAGGGGGCTGGCTGGAATTTCATGGGCAGGCTCCACTGCTCAGCTGTCACATTCCCCCCAGGCTCGGCTAAACCAGTGCTCCGATGCTTTCCCATATTTAGACAGGGAATGTCTGCTGACTCCAGGGCTTTTCAGAACGTCATCCACACCACCCGCCACCATCCTGGGTCAGGGGCTGAGGCTGGGCCCCGTTCCAGCTTACATGAAGTCCTGAGCACACAGAGATCTGAGGCAAAAGGAGGGAGGGAGGATGCTCTTTGCCTGGGAATTATGGGAAGATGTACCTCACCACACCTTATTTTAAGTGAGAGCTCTGAGGGGGTGTAGTCTGAACTGGGTACAGACTTTAAGGCCCCAAGGGAGTCAGTTAGGTCTGAACAAAGAAGGGAAGTTGGCCAGGCAGGAGGCCCAGCCCCCAGATGTCCCCAGCATGTGAGCCATAGCAGCTGGGCCCCCTGAGGAAGACTGCTGAGAGAGTGTGAAGGCACCACTCTGTTGAAAAGAAGCACTCTATAACTCACAGGCTGTCTGACACCTGGTGGGAGGGGGCCAGTTATGAGACACTCCTGAGAAACTGGAGAATTTCCGAAAGGCCTTGGCTTGTGTTTTTATGGAGGTGAGGGCTGAGGACTCCAAGGAGATCCCAGAAGCTGAAAGGGAAAGATGATGTCTGACCCATTCTGAAAAGCCTCAGAATGCCTCATATAGGACAAGGGCATTATTTTCAAATCAATTCATTAGGTCTTTATTGACCGCCATCTTCTTGCCTAGGCAAGATAAAGAAGGAGGAGTCCCACTCTCCCTCCTCACCTCCACCTCCTGGTTTTCCAGCCTCCCTTCAAAACACAGCTCAAACTCCAGCTTCTACAGAAGCTCTTTCCTGGTCCCCTCTCCCCCAAGTTGTTCAGGATTCCTCTCTGAGATCACCTCTATTCTACCTTCTGTATAGCTTGTTACTTACAAGATCTCTCCCCCATTTGAATGGAAGCTTCTTTTTTTAAAATTTTTCTTTGTATCCCCAGCATTTAGTACAAAATAAATGCTTTAATAAATGTTTTTAATTGATAGATTGATTTAAGATGCTCAGAGCCTTATTAAGAAAATAGAACTCACACACATGAAATTTTAAGAGAATCAGAATAACAGAGTTGGAGACTGTGTAGTTCAACCCTGCCATTTTACAGTGGAGGAAATAAGCTAAGAGAGAGTTAAATTTGATCATTAAGATCCTTTCTATCTCCAACATTCTCTGTTCTAAGATCCCTTCCATCTCTAACATGCAACATTCTAAGGAGGTTCCCTCTAGCTCTACTTATCATCCTAAATCATGTTCCCTTTTGGGATCTCAGGTTCCCTATCTGTAAAATGAGAAGATTTGAATAATCTCTAGAATTCTTTCCATCTCTGATACTCCCTGTTCTAAGGTCTCTTCCAGCTCTGACAGTCTATGGCCTAAGGCTCCTTATAGTTCTGACATTCTGTGTTCTAGGATTCTTGCTGACTTCACTGGAAGGAAATTTCTGGCCAGGCTTTAATGATGCTTTTTACGGAGCCCAACTTAACAACTTGGCTCCACTGTCAGCTCTCTCCCTGCCCTACCCCTTACCTCTCACCCCATGCTCACTCATGCCATCAAGAGCTGAGGTATAGTGTGTGGTCACTGTGACAGTGACAGCTCCTCTTTTTTCCCTTCCCAAGCACTACATGGTCTTGGACGGGCATGTGACTAGCCAACAGTGAAAACCCCTTGCTTCTCTCTGCTTATATTTGCTCACATAGCATGGCAGAGAAGCTGGTGCCCTCCTTGGGGCTAGTGGCTTACAGGAGCTGCCATCCAGCTCCCCCTTCCTTCCCAACACTGCGGATGGATCACAGCACCAGGCACTTGTGGACATCTGGCCTGCAACCAGACAGGTCTGAGTGGAAACCTATGACTGAGCTTCAGCTCTATATCCTTTGCACTTCACAAAAGATCCTACAATTTAGAGCCCAGGGATAAGTGAGTCAAGTGGATAAGGAAGCTAGTGAGGCTAAAATACAATTTGCATCATCAATCTGAATCCCTTCCCACAACCCCAGATCTTTCCCTTATAACTCCTTGAGACTGCTTGTTGTCCTCTGGTGACACCACTTCCCTGAAACATCTTTATCTACAGCATGCTGTTTCTCATGTGAATGCTCTGGGTTCCACAGTCAAAGCTATCTTGGGTAGCATGGTGCCAGAAGGCCGGGATTCTAGCTCTGGCTTTGTCACTAACTCCCTGGGTGACATCAAACAAGTTCTTTCTCCTTCCCTGGGTCTTGGATTTCTCTTTCGTAAAGTGGCAAACACCTGAAATCCCAGCTACCAGGGAGACTGAGTCTTGTGCAACTCCTGAGCTGGGGAGTTCTGAGCTGCAGTAGAGATAAGAGCCCCAAGGAGTGGGGAGCGCAGCCAGTTGCCTAAAGAAGGGGGAACTGATCCAGGTTGGAAATCAATCAGGTCAAACAGGATCAGTAGTGGGATCTGGCACCTTCATTTCTAGCCTGGGTGAGAAGGGAAACTCAGTCTTTAAAAACCAAAACCAAGGACATTAGACTAGATTATCTCCAAAATTTCTTCTAGTTCTCATATTCTGTTTTTTAAAGGGCCTAGCCTACTCTGACATTCTATGTTCAGTGATCTTTTCCAATTCTAATACTCTCAAAACTTCTTTATATTTGGGGGCCCTGCCATATTGGGGAGGTGGTAAGGGGGCAGTTGACTAAATTTCTTCTCCACTGGATTGCTGTGTAGTACATTCCAAGACATTGGAATCATGACCCCCCCAATGCCCTTTGCTGCTAGGGTCCTTGAAGGTTAGAGGCATAGAGCTGGGGACCTTAAGTAAGAAGTACTTTAAAATGTTGGTCTATTATAAGAAGGAAACCACACAGAAGGAAACCCTGTTGACCCAGGGAGGCTGGTGACTATACGGACAGGCTTAACCTCCTGGGAGCACGTTCTTCCCCAACTTCATCAGTGGCACAGGGTGAGCCACTTATCATGCCTGGGATTTAGTTTCTTCCTCTGTAAAATAAGGGGGTTAGACTCAATCTCTAAGGTCACTTCCAGCTATGACATTCTATGTTTTATAATCCCTCCTTAGCTCTGGTATTCAATGCTTCCAGCCTCGACATTCTGTGGTTAATGATTCACCCTGCTGCTTGTCTCCAACTTAGAATCAGATTCCCAGAGTTCAAAGGGACCTTAGCAGGTCACCTCTCTAGTCTAACTCCGGCCTGAAGCAAAACTTCCCCTTATAACCTGCTATCTTTCTTCTTCCTCTCATTAGTTCCTAAAGAGGTCTGGGTGAGAAGAAAGAACCTCTGGGGGAAAGAGCCTTAACATTGCATTTCCTCCAAGCCCAGAGTTGCCCTTAATAGGAAATTTATCCCATGCCTAAAGAGTAAGCAGGAACAGCCTCCCTTCCCCCTCCAAGCTTGCCAGACCAGAAAGAACAAGGCATTCCCAGGCTGATGGAAAGTGCAGCAGCAACTTTGGTTGCTTCACATACTGCTTGAATCCAAGGGAGATTTACATCAACCAAGGAGATAGAGAAGCCCCAGAGTCTCAGATCTCTATTTATGGCTCTCAGAACCCTTCCAATGGGAACTGCATGCTCAGAATTTCAACTTGAGCGGTGAGAATGGCATGGTGGGGCCGAGTCCCTGAAGGGGCAAACCAAGGAGTAAAACCAAGAAGGGACAGCTATTTGACAGCTCCATTTTCCTTCCTCATTTGCTCCATAGCCTTTGCTGCCAGAGATGGGCAGTTTCACTCTGGACTCTGACTCCTAGAGCTAGAAATAACCTTAGAGCACAAAGCACAGAATGTTATAATATAGGGCATTCAAACTGGGAAGGTACCTTAAAGGCCATCTAGGTTGGATCCTCTCGTTTTACTGAGGGAAAATGAGAAGAACAGAGAAGGGAAGAGTCTTGCTTGGGGTCACAGAGGGTGAGGAGAGTGTGAGAGGACTGGTCAGGCTTTTTCCCAAGGCAAGATGGCAAATGCAAAATGGTGAGGCTAGATTTAGACATGAGGTAGACATAAAGCAATTATATTTTCTGAACCCTAAGTCCAAATATATGGTCTGGCAAAGGATATTCCTTGTGCAAACCCTCATTAAAAGAATTTTTTTTCAAGGAAATCTACATTGAATAGTTATTGTAGGTGGACGGGATAGGGCTAGCTGCTAAGGAAACATAAGGCTACTATACTTTGTGTGCAGGAATTAGCAGTGAAAGGACCCTTAGAAATCACCTTGCTTGATCCCCTCATTTTACGGGTGGGGACATAGAGCCCAGACAGGAAAAGTGATTGACTAAGAGATAGAACTGGGATTCACACCCTGGTACTTGGAAGGAAGTATATTAGCACTTATTAAGTACCTACTATGTGCCAAGTACTTTACAAATATCTTATTTGATCCTTACTACAACTCTGGGAGGTCGGTGCTGTTATTATCCCCATTTTATAATTGAGGAAAACTGATGCAAAAGGAAGTTATGTTGGCAGCTAGGTGACCGATAGAGCACCAGTCCTGGAGTAAGGAGGAGCTGAGTTCAAATGCCGATCTCAGAAACTTGACACTTACTAGCTATGTGACCCTAGGCAAGTCACTTAATCCCAATTGCCTCAAAAAAAGGGGGGGGGGTGAGGTTAAATGACTTTCCCAGTGATTATCCCGTAGC
>NW_020946610.1:0-11500 GCF_900497805.2 Vombatus ursinus | reverse complement strand
AAGGAAGGAAGGAAGGAAGGAAGGAAGGAAGGAAGGAAGGAAGGAAGAAGGAAGGAAGGATGAAAGGAGCTGTGTTGCCCAAGTGGAACTGCCTAGTTGGTTCCCCAGTAGGGCAGCTCAGGCTATTCAGAGGTTGTTTGTCCTTTGTCCTTGAAGAGGACCATGGCATCAGGAAGGTGATGTCATGACTTGCAAATGAATTGAATTTAAATGAGGAAGGGCTGTGCAAAGTCACCAGCCTTACTTTCTCCTCTGAAGCTATCTGGGTCCAGTGGCAAGATATATATCAGGACCTACTGGAGATGGCCCCGGGGCCTTGTGCTAGGCACTTAATGAATATTTATTGATTGACTGATTGCTACTACCCTAGCCTAGGCCTATTTTACTACTTTCCCGAAGTAATGCAATAGTCCAAATGGCTCTTTATACCTCTATGCTTTGCCTAACCTCCAACCCATCCCTTATGCCACTGGCAAAATAACCTTTCTCATGCATCATACATATGGTTGCATTACTCTTCTGTTAAAAAATGTTCATCAATCACCCATTGCCTCATGATTGAAATGAAAATTCCTTTGACAGGCATTCCAGACTTTTAAAAACCTGCTACCACCCTACTTTCCAGCCCTCTCTTATACTACTCCCTTCTACATACTCTACATTTCTGCCAAAATAGACTATCCCCCCACCTTGCACCCCACCCCACCTCCATTTCTTTGCTAAAGCTGTTCTTTATGCCTAGAATGTCCTTCCTTCCCCTTTGGATGATGAATTCGTACCCATCTGTTAAAACTCAACCTAAATGCCATCTTTTCCATGCCATCTCTTCCTCAGACTCCCCATTTATTACCTTTCACTTCAGTACCTAAGTAGGTAATATTAAATAGAAGAAAGATGATAATTATTGTGTTTTATCATTCTTTGTGTTGGTATCTAATCCCCTGCTACACTGTAAGCTCCATAAAGAGAGGGACCATGTCTTACTTAAATGTCCTGTGTCCCCCGGGGCCCAGCTTGTGGCTGTACATCATAGATGCTTAATTAATGTCTGTTGTGTTAACTTGAGGCCCTTTCTTTCTCCCTGTCATCCAAAGTACATAACGTCAACTTTTACAAATGATGGCACAGACAAGTTTTGTGACATCATAACAATCACGCATTCCACAGCACTTTGTGACTGCAACGTGCTTTATCTAAGTTGCCTTTGTTGACCCTCACACAGAGCCAGCACTTGAACCCAGGCCTCTGAGCTCCCAGGCCAGAGCTCTTTCTCCTGCACCACAGCCAATGCTACACTTGCTTGTCTAAAGCATCTCAAGTCATTTTGTAAGAAATGCGGGTGTTTCTTTGGGTTCAGGATGTTTTAACCTACCTGCCAATTTCCCCCAAAAGCTCCCAGCTCCCAATACCACTCTATCATGTATTCCAGTGTTTAGCATAGTGCCTGGCACACAGTAGGCACTTAATACATGCTGATTGATTGATTATTCTCTCTGGCCTCTGCTATTCATTGACTGCTCCCAACTGTCCTAATCTCTAGGGAAAGAAACAGACTCCAAACAGAATAAAATGTCTATTAGCGAGAAAAGAGTTGCCTTTATCAACTGGTTGATTAAAGAAGACTTGAATTTAAAACTACCTCAAAGGACCAAGTCAGTCAATTGACATGGTATATTTGCACATACTAGAGATGGTAGGATGAAAATTTTTATTTCAAAGTAAAATTATAACATCTGCTTGTAATAATTTGTGTATAAGTACATGTTCATAAATAGAAGTTATGGTAAATCATACTAAAATTTTAAAAAAGTTCTTGCATCAATTAATATAATTGATGTGTCTGGTCCTTTATTAACCAGCCAACAATTTATTATGATGCGACATGCCTTGTAGGATGGGAGAGAAAGAGACACTCCCTTTGTTCTCCCACATCTCAAAGTGCAGGATAAATGAACTGCATAGGCAGCAAGTTGTCTTAGAATGGATTGAGAAACCATGTCCAAAAGGTAGAGACTAATGGATCAACATCAGCATGAGATCTCTAATTATTAGGAAATTTTTATTGATTTTCACTCATTCATTCCTCCATCCATCCACCTACTTGATGTCTGCCATGATGTACAAGTTACTGCATCCAGCAACAGAGCAGTATGAGAATAGGATGGACTGACTGCCTTGGGAGGTAGCGAGTTTAAGGGGATGGCAGATGGCTGCTTGGCTAGCATTGCCTTGGAGGGGATTCATTGTCAAGTACAGATTGGACTGAATCTTCCTTCCATCTCTGAGATTCAATGATTGTAAGCACTACACAAGTTCAGAAATCGGTATGCGGTCAAGGAAGGAAGAGGCAGGGCCTTGAACAGGATGTCAGAGACTAAGATTTGAAGAAAGAGGAAAGCAGGGGAGGGGGAAATGGTGTGAACAAATGCACAGAGGCAGAAAATAATAATAATAATAAAAATAATAATAACAGTCATTATAGCTAGCATTTACATGGCACACACTATGTGCTAGGCTCTATGCTAAGCACTTTACAAATATTATCTCTGCATGTGGCAGAGCCAAGGATTCTGACCCAGCCCCTCAAGTCCAATGTTCTTTCCACTATATTTCATTCTTTTCCTTGGGCTATGAGGCAGCTTGGTGGTACACTGGATAGAGATCTAGGCCTGGAGTCAGAAGGATCTGAATTCAAATCCAGCCTCACTTATGTACTAGCTGTGGTACCCTAGACAAATCATTCAACCTCTATCTGCCTCAGTTTCCTCATCTGTAAAATGGAGATAATAATAGCACTTGCCTCCCAGAGTTATTGTGAGGATAAAATAAGATAATGGTCGTAAAGCAACTGGTACATATTAAGTGCCATATAAATACTAGCTATTATTATTATTTTTTTCTCCCTCTGTGCCTCTGTTCACACTATTGTTCACTTCTTGTATTCCCTCTGTCCATGGCACCATCTAGTGACCTTTAAAGTAACTTTGTCTCAGCTTGTATACATGAAGGTAGAAAGTGAAGCCATAGAGTCGAATGAGATTTCTAAGGGAGAGAGTGTACGTGGAGGGAAGTGCCCAGGGCAGAAACGCTCCCACTTGGTGAGAAAGAAAAAGATGAAGAAATGGTGATAAAGGAGGAGATCAAGGAGAGGAAAAAATACTTTAGAATTCAAGGAAGAAAAGAGGACCAAGAAAGGAAGGGTTTATCAACAGTGCAGTGCTATAAAGGGAACCAGGAGGGTGACAACTGAGCGGTCATGAGATTTAGCAAGTAGGAATTCACTTGCAATCTTGGAAGATGCTGATTCAGTGGAGACAGAAGCCAGATTGCAGGAGACTGAGGTGTGAGCAGGCATTATGCAGTGTACACTACTTTTGAATGAATGAATGAAAAAAGCATTTATTGAGTGTTTACTGCGTGCAAAGTATTGTACTAAGACCTGGTGATACATATAGAAAAAGTAATGAAGTTCCTGTTCTCAAAGAGCTCACACTCCATTGGAGAGAAGCAAAATAAGATCAGCTGCAGAGTGGAGGAAAAGGGCCAGAAGTCCTAAAGATTCAGGAGAGGAGCAGAGAGCAAGGCCCAGGGGTCCTCAGGCCGAGTCACTATGGCCAGCTGATAGTTCCAAGGGTCTGAAGGGCAGATGGTAAAGCATGGTGGTCCTCCATTTTACCGGGAGGAGTAGAGCTGATGCCTCCCACCTCATCCAAGCCTTGTGATCAGGCAAGCAGCCAGGATGAGTCAGGGTATCCTCCTCTCACCACCCCCACCTCTGGCCAAGGGGAAGAGTTGAAGGAAGAAGCCAAGGGGGCAGAATGTCCACATGGTGGCAGGTCTTCCGGCAATTAGGATGACATAGATGGATTCGGGGTAAGCCAGCGATGAGGAGGGGAAAAGGAGGAAAACAAAAGGGGAATGGCACTCCTGGTATCACCACCAGCAATGTCCCAGAAGACAGAGACTATCATAGCTTGAGGTAATAACAGGATCAAAGGAACTTTGTTTTAAAAGGATAACAGACACCTGACTATGTTTTTAGGCAGAAGGGAAAGAGCTAATAGAGGAGTAAAGGCTAAAAACTTTAGATCTGCAAATGATCTTTTCTTTTTTTAATTATATAGAAATATATTATAGAAACACATTATATACATATATTGTTTTCAGTTTCAAATTCTCTCCCTTCCTCATCCATTAAGAAGGTAAAAACTACAATACCATTATACATATGAAGTCACACAAAACATATTAGCTGGGAAGTATCTTAGATATCCACTAGCCCGGGGATTCTTAGCCTTGTTAAGGTTATATTTTTGTTTGTGTTATAGACTCCTTTAGCAATCTGCTGAAGCCTATGGACCCCTTCTCACGATAAAGTTTTTAAATGCATAAAATACATGTGATTATAAAATAAACCAATTATATTGTTCTACAGTTATCAAAATATTTTTTTAAAAAGTTCACAGACCCCAGGTTAAGAATCCTTGCACCTGACCCCCTCATTTTACAGATGAAGAAACCAGTGAAAAGAAATGAGAAATCATAAGCAAAAAATCAGCTTAGTTCCCATGGACTGTCCTGTGACAGAAAGGTGGTGGCCCAGAGTTCTTAATTAACAAGGGTGGGGGGGGGGTACATAGAAGCTTCCTGCTAGAGTTTAAGGAACTCTAGACCGGGAATCAGGAGACCGGGGTTCTCCTCAGGCTTTGCCACTAACTTGATGTGTGGCCTTAGGCAAATCATTTCCATCTCTGGGCCCTCTGCGCTCATTTGTTAACAAACCTACAATATTTGTTTTGTCCTAAACAAACTTTGACATGGACTGGATTGCTCATTTTGCATTCTCTAAACTCTATCCAAGAGTTGTTATTGTCATGAGGTAGTCTGTGGGGACATGACCCGAGCCCTGGGCCAGGAGAAGCCAGACTCCATCAGTGTTAGTGAACAGACCTTCTCTCTGGGCCAGGCCAAAGGATCAGTCTCTTTTTTTCCCAACACCCTACCCCCACCCTCCTCCCAGAAACTGCTAGTGACGTAGGCACTACAGGGGTGGGGTGTGTGTGTGTGTGTGTGTGTGTGTGTGTGTGTGTGTGTGTGTGTCTCCATGTATTCCTATAACTGAGCACATTCAGCAGCACTCCTGAAAAAGTAAGGATGGTGGGATAGGGGAATCCTGCTGGGGAAGAGGTGGGCAGCCCAAACCTGGGGCACCTGAGCATGAACCCTTAGGACATAGGAGTAGGGACAGTAGGACCTATGATTTCATTGGTCTAGGGAGCTCACAATGAGTTACCTTCTCTACCAATGCAGGTCAGCGTCTTTTCTGAAATATAGTGTTAGAGAGATGCCTGATATACAGGAAGGTTACAAATGACTTCTCTAGTCAGTATATGTTAGATAAGATCTGAACCTTGGTCTTCCTGGTTTTGTGGGAATTTTCTATCCATGATGCTTCTTAGCAGATAGGAAACACTCAATAAATATTGACTATTAGATTGCTGACTGGCAATGCAAATACCACTGGTATGACAGCTTGGTTCTCGTCCCAGCTGTTCCGCTATCTAGCTCTTTGACCTTGGTTAAGACACTTCCCATCACAGAGCCTTGGCATCCTCTACGAAATGAAGGGGTTGTACTAGATGAAGGGTTCACTGGCAGCCCAAAGACCCTTGGAGCCCATGAACTTGGATGGGTAAAGAATTACATTCTTATTTTCACTAATGTCTAATGGGAATTTAGCATTTCCTTCTCTTATTTAAAAACATTCTTCTGAGAAGGGGCCCATTGGTTTTATCAGACTGACAAAGGCAGGGGTGGGGAACCTGCGGCCTCAAGTCCACATGTGGCCCTCTAGGTCCTTGGGTTTGGCCCTTTGACTGAATCCAAACTTCACAGAACAAATCCCCTTAATAAAAGGATTTGTTCTGTAAAAGTTGGACTCAGTCAAAAGGCCACACCAGATGACCTAGAAGGCCACATGTGGCCTCAAGGCCACAAGTTCCCTCTCCCTCCCCATCCTCCCACTAAAAGGACCCATAACATAAAAAAGATTAAGAACTCCTGGAATGGATGGGTTTTTAGGGTCCTTTCCACATTCTGTGCCTTTACACATGTTCTAGTCTTATCTTTTTCCCAATTAGACTAAGTTCCTTGAGTAGCTTCTGCTTTTCTGCATCCTGAGCAGTATCCAACCCAAGGCACTGCCGCACCTGGGAGACGTCAGTAAGCATGTATTCATTGACTAAAAACTCAAACCTGCCTTAAGTCTGAGGCTCAATAGATCCAACCCAAGGACCTTCCTGTTCCTCTTGGGGAACATAAAAGGAGAGCCACAAAAATCACAGAACATCCAAGTTAGCAGAGACTTTAAGAGATTATCTAGACCCCACTCCTTCTTTTTCGCCCTCCAAAGAGGAGAGGTGATTTGCGCAAGCCAACCCAATTAATCAGTGATGGAGCTGGGAGGAGAATGGGAACTCAGAGGCCAGCTCCTTCTGCAATCCCCACTGCTCCCTGAATTTCTAAAAGGACCCACGCCCAGACACTGAAGATACTGGATGAAATTCCTTCCCTCCTTCCCTGCCCTCCCCTTCTCCACCCCCACTGGCTTTATCAGTTTTCAGACCTGATTCTAAGCCCTTAAGAAGGTCCAGATGGTGGTGGGGGTAGGGCCAAGGGGTGTCTGTGACATGGGGGTAGTTCTGGAAGGATCTTGCTCATTGGAATGCTGAGGCGGGGCCCCACCTGGGATGATGGGGGAAGAGAAGGGAGAGACACAGACTGAAGGGGGCTGGCTGGAATTTCATGGGCAGGCTCCACTGCTCAGCTGTCACATTCCCCCCAGGCTCGGCTAAACCAGTGCTCCGATGCTTTCCCATATTTAGACAGGGAATGTCTGCTGACTCCAGGGCTTTTCAGAACGTCATCCACACCACCCGCCACCATCCTGGGTCAGGGGCTGAGGCTGGGCCCCGTTCCAGCTTACATGAAGTCCTGAGCACACAGAGATCTGAGGCAAAAGGAGGGAGGGAGGATGCTCTTTGCCTGGGAATTATGGGAAGATGTACCTCACCACACCTTATTTTAAGTGAGAGCTCTGAGGGGGTGTAGTCTGAACTGGGTACAGACTTTAAGGCCCCAAGGGAGTCAGTTAGGTCTGAACAAAGAAGGGAAGTTGGCCAGGCAGGAGGCCCAGCCCCCAGATGTCCCCAGCATGTGAGCCATAGCAGCTGGGCCCCCTGAGGAAGACTGCTGAGAGAGTGTGAAGGCACCACTCTGTTGAAAAGAAGCACTCTATAACTCACAGGCTGTCTGACACCTGGTGGGAGGGGGCCAGTTATGAGACACTCCTGAGAAACTGGAGAATTTCCGAAAGGCCTTGGCTTGTGTTTTTATGGAGGTGAGGGCTGAGGACTCCAAGGAGATCCCAGAAGCTGAAAGGGAAAGATGATGTCTGACCCATTCTGAAAAGCCTCAGAATGCCTCATATAGGACAAGGGCATTATTTTCAAATCAATTCATTAGGTCTTTATTGACCGCCATCTTCTTGCCTAGGCAAGATAAAGAAGGAGGAGTCCCACTCTCCCTCCTCACCTCCACCTCCTGGTTTTCCAGCCTCCCTTCAAAACACAGCTCAAACTCCAGCTTCTACAGAAGCTCTTTCCTGGTCCCCTCTCCCCCAAGTTGTTCAGGATTCCTCTCTGAGATCACCTCTATTCTACCTTCTGTATAGCTTGTTACTTACAAGATCTCTCCCCCATTTGAATGGAAGCTTCTTTTTTTAAAATTTTTCTTTGTATCCCCAGCATTTAGTACAAAATAAATGCTTTAATAAATGTTTTTAATTGATAGATTGATTTAAGATGCTCAGAGCCTTATTAAGAAAATAGAACTCACACACATGAAATTTTAAGAGAATCAGAATAACAGAGTTGGAGACTGTGTAGTTCAACCCTGCCATTTTACAGTGGAGGAAATAAGCTAAGAGAGAGTTAAATTTGATCATTAAGATCCTTTCTATCTCCAACATTCTCTGTTCTAAGATCCCTTCCATCTCTAACATGCAACATTCTAAGGAGGTTCCCTCTAGCTCTACTTATCATCCTAAATCATGTTCCCTTTTGGGATCTCAGGTTCCCTATCTGTAAAATGAGAAGATTTGAATAATCTCTAGAATTCTTTCCATCTCTGATACTCCCTGTTCTAAGGTCTCTTCCAGCTCTGACAGTCTATGGCCTAAGGCTCCTTATAGTTCTGACATTCTGTGTTCTAGGATTCTTGCTGACTTCACTGGAAGGAAATTTCTGGCCAGGCTTTAATGATGCTTTTTACGGAGCCCAACTTAACAACTTGGCTCCACTGTCAGCTCTCTCCCTGCCCTACCCCTTACCTCTCACCCCATGCTCACTCATGCCATCAAGAGCTGAGGTATAGTGTGTGGTCACTGTGACAGTGACAGCTCCTCTTTTTTCCCTTCCCAAGCACTACATGGTCTTGGACGGGCATGTGACTAGCCAACAGTGAAAACCCCTTGCTTCTCTCTGCTTATATTTGCTCACATAGCATGGCAGAGAAGCTGGTGCCCTCCTTGGGGCTAGTGGCTTACAGGAGCTGCCATCCAGCTCCCCCTTCCTTCCCAACACTGCGGATGGATCACAGCACCAGGCACTTGTGGACATCTGGCCTGCAACCAGACAGGTCTGAGTGGAAACCTATGACTGAGCTTCAGCTCTATATCCTTTGCACTTCACAAAAGATCCTACAATTTAGAGCCCAGGGATAAGTGAGTCAAGTGGATAAGGAAGCTAGTGAGGCTAAAATACAATTTGCATCATCAATCTGAATCCCTTCCCACAACCCCAGATCTTTCCCTTATAACTCCTTGAGACTGCTTGTTGTCCTCTGGTGACACCACTTCCCTGAAACATCTTTATCTACAGCATGCTGTTTCTCATGTGAATGCTCTGGGTTCCACAGTCAAAGCTATCTTGGGTAGCATGGTGCCAGAAGGCCGGGATTCTAGCTCTGGCTTTGTCACTAACTCCCTGGGTGACATCAAACAAGTTCTTTCTCCTTCCCTGGGTCTTGGATTTCTCTTTCGTAAAGTGGCAAACACCTGAAATCCCAGCTACCAGGGAGACTGAGTCTTGTGCAACTCCTGAGCTGGGGAGTTCTGAGCTGCAGTAGAGATAAGAGCCCCAAGGAGTGGGGAGCGCAGCCAGTTGCCTAAAGAAGGGGGAACTGATCCAGGTTGGAAATCAATCAGGTCAAACAGGATCAGTAGTGGGATCTGGCACCTTCATTTCTAGCCTGGGTGAGAAGGGAAACTCAGTCTTTAAAAACCAAAACCAAGGACATTAGACTAGATTATCTCCAAAATTTCTTCTAGTTCTCATATTCTGTTTTTTAAAGGGCCTAGCCTACTCTGACATTCTATGTTCAGTGATCTTTTCCAATTCTAATACTCTCAAAACTTCTTTATATTTGGGGGCCCTGCCATATTGGGGAGGTGGTAAGGGGGCAGTTGACTAAATTTCTTCTCCACTGGATTGCTGTGTAGTACATTCCAAGACATTGGAATCATGACCCCCCCAATGCCCTTTGCTGCTAGGGTCCTTGAAGGTTAGAGGCATAGAGCTGGGGACCTTAAGTAAGAAGTACTTTAAAATGTTGGTCTATTATAAGAAGGAAACCACACAGAAGGAAACCCTGTTGACCCAGGGAGGCTGGTGACTATACGGACAGGCTTAACCTCCTGGGAGCACGTTCTTCCCCAACTTCATCAGTGGCACAGGGTGAGCCACTTATCATGCCTGGGATTTAGTTTCTTCCTCTGTAAAATAAGGGGGTTAGACTCAATCTCTAAGGTCACTTCCAGCTATGACATTCTATGTTTTATAATCCCTCCTTAGCTCTGGTATTCAATGCTTCCAGCCTCGACATTCTGTGGTTAATGATTCACCCTGCTGCTTGTCTCCAACTTAGAATCAGATTCCCAGAGTTCAAAGGGACCTTAGCAGGTCACCTCTCTAGTCTAACTCCGGCCTGAAGCAAAACTTCCCCTTATAACCTGCTATCTTTCTTCTTCCTCTCATTAGTTCCTAAAGAGGTCTGGGTGAGAAGAAAGAACCTCTGGGGGAAAGAGCCTTAACATTGCATTTCCTCCAAGCCCAGAGTTGCCCTTAATAGGAAATTTATCCCATGCCTAAAGAGTAAGCAGGAACAGCCTCCCTTCCCCCTCCAAGCTTGCCAGACCAGAAAGAACAAGGCATTCCCAGGCTGATGGAAAGTGCAGCAGCAACTTTGGTTGCTTCACATACTGCTTGAATCCAAGGGAGATTTACATCAACCAAGGAGATAGAGAAGCCCCAGAGTCTCAGATCTCTATTTATGGCTCTCAGAACCCTTCCAATGGGAACTGCATGCTCAGAATTTCAACTTGAGCGGTGAGAATGGCATGGTGGGGCCGAGTCCCTGAAGGGGCAAACCAAGGAGTAAAACCAAGAAGGGACAGCTATTTGACAGCTCCATTTTCCTTCCTCATTTGCTCCATAGCCTTTGCTGCCAGAGATGGGCAGTTTCACTCTGGACTCTGACTCCTAGAGCTAGAAATAACCTTAGAGCACAAAGCACAGAATGTTATAATATAGGGCATTCAAACTGGGAAGGTACCTTAAAGGCCATCTAGGTTGGATCCTCTCGTTTTACTGAGGGAAAATGAGAAGAACAGAGAAGGGAAGAGTCTTGCTTGGGGTCACAGAGGGTGAGGAGAGTGTGAGAGGACTGGTCAGGCTTTTTCCCAAGGCAAGATGGCAAATGCAAAATGGTGAGGCTAGATTTAGACATGAGGTAGACATAAAGCAATTATATTTTCTGAACCCTAAGTCCAAATATATGGTCTGGCAAAGGATATTCCTTGTGCAAACCCTCATTAAAAGAATTTTTTTTCAAGGAAATCTACATTGAATAGTTATTGTAGGTGGACGGGATAGGGCTAGCTGCTAAGGAAACATAAGGCTACTATACTTTGTGTGCAGGAATTAGCAGTGAAAGGACCCTTAGAAATCACCTTGCTTGATCCCCTCATTTTACGGGTGGGGACATAGAGCCCAGACAGGAAAAGTGATTGACTAAGAGATAGAACTGGGATTCACACCCTGGTACTTGGAAGGAAGTATATTAGCACTTATTAAGTACCTACTATGTGCCAAGTACTTTACAAATATCTTATTTGATCCTTACTACAACTCTGGGAGGTCGGTGCTGTTATTATCCCCATTTTATAATTGAGGAAAACTGATGCAAAAGGAAGTTATGTTGGCAGCTAGGTGACCGATAGAGCACCAGTCCTGGAGTAAGGAGGAGCTGAGTTCAAATGCCGATCTCAGAAACTTGACACTTACTAGCTATGTGACCCTAGGCAAGTCACTTAATCCCAATTGCCTCAAAAAAAGGGGGGGGGGGTGAGGTTAAATGACTTTCCCAGTGATTATCCCGTAGC
>NW_020946609.1:0-31439 GCF_900497805.2 Vombatus ursinus | reverse complement strand
TAATGCCTTCTCAAGGGATGGAGGAGGGACAGGAGGGAGGGGGAGAATTTGGAACTCAAAATTTTATTTTTTATTAGTTTATTTTGATTTATCAACAATCACTTCCATAAGCTTTTGAGTTTTATATTTTTCTCCCCCTCCCCAAGTCAGCTTGCAATCTGATACAAGCTGTACATATTCATTCCCATTAAACACATTTTCACATTAGTGATGTTAAGGAAGAATTAGTACCAATAGAAGGAACCACCAGAGAGAGGAAACAAAGCAAAACAGAAGAAAAAAATAGCAAAAAGTATTTTTCGATCTGCGTTCTAACTCCAAAATTCTTTCTTTGGATGTGGATAGCATTTTCCATTGTGAGATCTTTGGAGATGTCTTAGATCCTTGCATTGCTGAGAAGGGCTAAGTCTATCAAGGTTAGTCATTGCACAATGTGTGTACAATGTTCTCCTGGTTCTACTCACTTCACACAGCATCAGTCCATACAATCTTTCCAGGTTTTTCTGAAGTCCACCTGCTCATCATTTCTTATAGTACAATAGTATTCTATTACATTCATATACCACAACTTGTTCAGCCATTCCCCAATTGATGGGTATTCCCTCACTTTCCAATTCTTTGCCACCATAAAAAGAGCTACTATAAATAATTTTGAACATGTGAGTCCTTTCCCCATTTTTATGATCTCTTTGGGATACAGCCCTAGAAGTGCTATTGCTGGGTCAAAGGGTATGTACATTTTTATAGCCCTTTGGGCATAGGAACTCAAAATTTTAAAAATGAATGTTCAGAAAATTTTATAGGTAAATGGGAAATGTTTAATGAAAATATTTGAAAAGTATAAATAATAGAGATTAAACTCAAAAGTGAGTACATATATTCCACACCTCTCCCAGTCTGGTTGTTAAACATTTACCAGCAGACTCCTATATTGCTCCAGAAACATCACTTGAACTTAGCAGGAATGCTGTAGAAAACTTAGGGAATGAAGTCATCACTAGACTGGAAGCCTAGTGACTGTGGACCAAAAATAATGATGAGGATGATTATGATGATAACAACAACAAAACAACAACAATAATAATAACTGGAATTTATAGAGCAATTTGAGGTTTGCAAAGCGCTTTACGTCCATTGTCTCATTTGAGACTCCCAACACTCCTGGGTTAGTAGGACTTCTGACATAAGTACTTTTTTTTGGCTTTCCTCCTGGTTTGGTTTCCTCTGGGAAGACCAAAATTTTGTTTATCATTTGTTTCTACAGACAAAGTAAAGGGCCCTTGGCTCCTATGTACTTAGTGGTACTTGAGTCAACAAGTTATTAAATGTAGGGAAGATTTCATTTAATTTGGCATACTCTCCTGGATCTGCACAGTCCACATGACTCACAATATCAGTGAAGGACAAGAACCTGGTTTATTCTCCATCACAGCAAGCAACAAGGCTCTTCAAATCTGGTCTCAACTGCACCTTGGTCCATGAATTCCATTATTAGGTCTAGGGGGCTTAATACTGGAACTCTTGAATCAAGTGCTGAAGTTCTCAGCCTGACCAAGGAACTCTTCATATCGTGCCACTGTCTCCATCAGTTGCTATCTCTAAGACCTCATGGTTCCTTGCTAGGGAGCTCATGTTTCCTGTTGCATATGGTTTCCTGGATGGGTCTCATGGATATGCAAGCATGGAAGCCTTCCCTTTAAGAAATGAAGTCCAAGTGTCTGTAGCTCCTCTCTTCTCTATCCCTCTCAGTTCTAGTTTTCTGTCTCCTCTCAAAAATCATTTATATCTTTTTGTTTTTGTATTTCCCCAGTGTGCTTGCCCTTCCAGAGATCCACGTAATGTAACTAAGAATATTTTTTAGAGAGGAAGAGGAAATCCCCCCCCAGCAAAACCAATCAATGCATCCAAAAAAAAATCTGAAAATATATACACACACTCAGAAACCTCCCACCTTTGCAAAGAGGACCAGGGAGGTGTGTTATCATATCTCTTCTTTGGGACCATGTTTGCTCCTTGTAATCCTACCACATTTACTTTCAATTGTTTTATTGTGGTAGTCATCATACATATTCTTTTTGTGACCCTGTTCACTTCACTTTGCATCAGTTTACTTAAGTCTTTACATGCTTCTACTCTGTATTCAACATAGTCATCATTTCTTAGAGCATAGTAATATTCGCTGACATTTATGGACCATAATTTATTTAGCCATTTTCCAATCAATGAATATTTATTTTTGTTACCATAAAAAGTATGGCTACAAATATTTTGGTGTATATGGGGGACTTTCTTCTTATCAATGATCTCCTTGGGGTAAATGTCTAGTAGTGGAATCTCTGGATCAAAGGGTATAGACATTTTAGTCACTTTATTTGCATAATCCCAAATAGCTTTCCAGTATGAATGTACAGTAATGACTCACTTTGCACTGGGGTACCTATCCTCCTATGGCTCCTCGAATACTTGTCTATTCTCATTTGTGTTCTCTGTCAATTTGCTGGGTGTGAGTTGAAGCCACTGGGTTGCTTTGCTTTTCTCTTATTATTAGTGATCTAGAACATACTTTCGTGTAGTTGTTAGTAATCTGCAGTTCTTCTTGAGGCAATGGATAGAGCCCTGAGGTCAAATCCTGCCTCAGGCACTTACTAGCTGTGTGAGCCTGGGCAAGTCTCACTTAGCCTTAGCTCTGTCTGACTTAGCCTCTGTCAGACTCAGTTTCATCATCTATAGAACGAGGATACTAAGGCCTCCTGCCTCCCAGCATTTGTTGTAGGAAAAAATGAGATAGTATTCATAAAGCCCTTTGCAAACCTTAAAACACTATTCAAATGCCAGTTATGGTGCTGTTATTGTTGTTTTCTCTCTTTTGACTCCTTATCTATTGGGAAATCTCCTCTCCCTTTCAAAGACCAAATCCTAGGGTCTGCTCCAGGTGTATGGACTGGTCACAGATCAGTCAGCCTCAGTCAATGTAGTGTTAGGGGCAAGGCAAGTTTCATGCCTTATCAAGGAGTCATTCTTTTATTTTGTTGTTGTTGTTAACTTAATAGTATTTTATTTTTTTCTGATTACATGTAAAGATAGCTTTCAACAATTATTTTTGTAAGATTTTGTGTTCCATTTTTTTCTCCCTCCCTCCCTTCCCTCCCCCCTCCCCAAGACAGCAAGTAATCTGATATAGATTGTACATATACAATCATGTTAAACATCTTTCCACATTAGTCATGTTGAGAAAAAAGAATCAGAACAAAAGGGGAAAAGCATGAGAAAGAAAAAATAAAAACCAAAAAAAGAAAGTGAAGATATTATGCTGCAATTGGCATTCAGACTCTGTAGTTCTTTCTCTGGATGTGGATAGCATTTTCCATCATGAGTGTCTTGGAACTGTCTTAGCTCTATCTTTGTTGATCATCACACAATGTTGCTGTTGCTGTGTACAATGTTCTCCTGGTTCTATTCACTTCGCTCAGCATCAGACCATACAAGTCTTTCCAGGTTTTTCTAAAGTCGGCATGTTCATCATTTCTTATAGCACAATAGTATTCCATTACATTCATATACCACAACTTGTTCAGCCATTCCCCAATTGATGGGCATCCCTTCAATTTTCAGTTCTTTGCCACTACAAAAAGGGCTGCTATAAATATTTTTGTACGTGTAGGTCTTTCCCCCTTTTTTTATGATCTCTTTGGGATACAGACCTAGTAGTAGTATTACTGGATCAAAGGGTATGGACAGTTTTATAGCCCTTTAGGCATAGTTCCAAATAGCTCTCCAAAATGGTTGGTTAGATCAGTTTACAACTTCACCAACACTGCATTAGTGTTCCAATTTTCCCACATCTTCTCCAACATTTATCATTTTCCTTTTCTGTCATATTAGCCAATCTGATAGGTGTGAGGTGGTACCTCAGAGTTGTTTTAATTTGCATTCCTCTAATTAATAATTTAGAGCATTTTTCATATGATTATAGATAGCTTTAATTTCTTCATCTAAAAACTACCTGTTCATATCTCAAGGAGTCAATTTTCACAAAGAAATTCTTTATCTTTTCTTCTTTGGTGGGTTCCAATCAGGACTTTTGCCTTTATTCACTGAAAAATCATCAAAGCTAGAACATGGTACAGTCACGCTAGGCCTCAGGGCAACGCCTGAAGGATACTCACTACATGCAAAATGAGGGAGGTGAACTAGACAATGTCTAAAGGCCCTTCCAGCTCTAATACTCTCATTTGGATTATGTGAAAGAGATCATGTGGACTAGCACCCCAGCTAAATACCAGGGGGAAGGTGGGAAGCCTAGTAGTAGCTCCCTCCCCATTCCCCTCCACGCCCCGGTGCTGAAGGCAGGGAGAGATCCATGAGCAGGGAGCTCCCCTCTCACAGAGCTCATCTTGTTCTTAAATTTAAGTTGTGTGCTTGCCTACCCATTTTGATCTCCACGTTCACTTCTGAAGCCTTGGATCCTATAGAAGCTGCCTGGGGACTAGGAGGAGTGGGAGGTGGAGAGGTGGCTGGAGAGAAAAGGGAGAGGAGGGCTACTGCTGAGCAGGGAGACCTTTCCTGTGTAATCAGGGGATTCTGCGCAAGCTCCTGCCTTGTTCTTTGATTTCAGGGGTTGAGATGGGAGGGATGCTCTACCCAGCACTTCCCTTTCTTGGCCCAGCTCTGGCTCCCAGCTCTCT
The DNA here is from genome assembly GCF_900497805.2 of Vombatus ursinus. Lineage (NCBI taxonomy): Eukaryota > Metazoa > Chordata > Mammalia > Diprotodontia > Vombatidae > Vombatus > Vombatus ursinus. The sequence continues at coordinate 26,754 of NW_020946609.1, read as the reverse complement.
TCTTCCTCTCCCTTATCGGGACACTATTCTAGGTAGAAATGGCAGTGGATGGGTTGGGGATCCCAGAAAGCTGGAGTTGATGGAAACAGGTACGAATAGGAGGGGGACAGGCAGGGACAGCTGAGAACCTTGACCCCTTGTAACAATAGCAACTCACATTTCTGTTACTCATTCAGATTTACAAAAACCTTTGCTCATAATAACCCTGTGAGTCAGGCAAAGCAAGGATTATGCTAGTGCCTTTGAGAGTATCTCCAATTTATCCTAATAATAATAGCTGGCATTTATATAATGGGCTTTACAGATATTATCTCATTTGATCCTCACAACAACCCTGAGAGGTAGGTGCTATTACTTTACAGATAGGGAAACTGAGGCAGATAGTGGTTAAGTGACTCTCCCCGGGTCATAGGGTTAGTAAGTGTCTGAGGTGAGATTGAAACTCAGGTTTTTCTGACTCTACACCCAGAGCTCTATCCATCTACCTTGCCTTGTTTTTTATACATAGTTGTTTGCATGTTGTCTCTCCCATAAGACTATGAATTCATTTATAGCAGGCATTAGGTTTTTGCTTTTGTTTGTCTTTCTTAGTATCCCCAGTGCTTGGCATGTAGTAGGAGCTTAATAAATGCTGACTGACTAAATTCATCTTACAGATGAAACTGAGCTTCAGAAAGGAGCTGTGAATTCCCCAGGGCATAGAGCTAGTCAGTGTTGGAGCTAGGTTTTGAAATCCAGTATTGAAATACTGACTCCAAAATCTCTCCATTACACTCACCTAATGTGTCCATCCAAACTAAGTCGGGGCTGGTGTTCCCATTTAGGATGAGAAATCTCCCTGCACAGCTTTCTTAGGCAGACCAGGAGCAATTAGTTCTATTTTTAACTCCTGCTTGGACTTCTATAAGGGTATCTTCAGCTTTTCACCTTTCTCTGTATCCCCAGAAATAGCACAGTGCCTGGCACATAGTAAGTCAGACTAACAGACTCTTTGCTGGAGGCCAGGTCTGGGAGGAGCTAAGTCACTTGGCTCTGCACTGGGAGGGACAATGAGTCCACATTTTCGGTCCCTTCCAGAATACTGCTTCTTAGACACACCTCTTTTTCTGAGGCCTATAATCGAATCACCACTACTGTAAAGGTATGTTAATGGACAGCTCTGATGTTTTCACTCACTGTCTATGTGACTTGCCAGACTATTATTTCTTTCCCTGGCTACCATTCCCCTAATGAAGGCAGAAACTATCTCCATTTTGAATTTGTTTCTCCAGGTCTTAGCACAGTCCCTGGTACCTAGTAAGTGCTCACTAAATATTTTGTTTCATTCATTCATTCATTTCTGTCTCCATTCACCATATTCTTTCTCCCCTTCAGTCTTGGAATGAGCATGGAGACAGTCCTCCTCAAAGCTCACATGCTTCTCATTCCCAGGGCAGTCCCTGGATTCAGCTGTGACTGAGGAGACCTGTCCCTCTGCCCTCATGGGGTTCCTTGGATCCTCTCTGCTCCACTCATTTCTCTACTTTCTCAGTTTTCTATGCCTAATAGGTCTATCCCTAAGTCAAAATTAACCTCTTCAGTGTCCCATCCTCTCCTGTCTCTCTTGTCTCTCCTGATTTCAACATGATGAATCCTAGAGCATCCACTTATGTGACCTCAGGCAAGTCACTTTCACTGTCCCCCTGCAGGTTAGTTCTTATGTCAGTACACCCATCTGAGCCTTGGTTTCCTCCTCTGTAAGAAAGAGAGAATAATATTTGGACTGATTGACCTCATTGGACTGTTTTGAGAATCAAATGAAAAAAACAAATATACAATATGCTGTAATAATATTTTTTCTTTTTTTTGTAATAATTTTTTAAAAAGCTATTGACAGAGGACAGGGGAAGGCTCCTTCTTAACGGTCTACTACATTAGCCCTTGCAGGTAACATAGTCCCGGAGCTCACACTCCAAGGATACATTGCTATGGGTGTTACACCTCTATTGCTATAGATGGCAATTTAACTATGTCTTCTTGTCCTAGGGCACCCCTGTCCACGGAGCATCAGGTCTCTCTGTCTATTGTCCTTTGCTTTCAATATATGGCTGCCCCCTCTTCTTTTCTAATTGTCTGTAGGTGATCATCAGAAATGTGCTTCAGCCTACTTGGGCCCCAATCATAGGTCTCTCCACCAACACTATGATTCTTCAGACACATAACATCACAAGATCACAGATATATAGCATCATCAGAAAGATGTGTTAAAGAAAAGATGGGTCATTACATCAGGAAGAAGTTTAGGATTATGAAAATCACAATGCAGTTTCCCAAATTCAACCCTGCCTGCTTTTTCTGGAAAGCAGGGACTGCCTTATTTTTTCTATTTGTATCCCAGTGATTCGCACCAAATGCTTAAGACAAGTCAGCAAGCCCTTAATAAGGCCACACTATGTACAAGTAAAGACTGGTGATACAAAGAAAGGCAAAAATAGTCCCTGCCCTCTAGAAGCTCACACTCTAATGTTACTGAGTTCCTATTCATTCATTCATCTGTCTCTGCTATACAATGCTGGGCCCTGTTCATCTTCAGGGTCAGACATATTCCTGGCCCAGATACATTATTGTCAAGACAATCATACTGTCATCCATACAGTTTTTCCTGCATGGATTATTATGCCAATATTTTTTGAGTAATTATAGATTTCATTGCTGAGGCCCCATAATGTTCTGGAGCTTGACACAATTAGCACGATATCGTCTTCACGTGGGAGAATCTGGAGGATTTGCTCATCCATAGGAAATATCTCTTCTACTTGGACCTTCCTCAGAATGTCATCCACCATGTACTCCTGGATGACATTGCTGCAGTTAGACAGGGGTCTTCTGGAGGCAGAACTTAGGCCAAAGCAACAGCCCTGAAGGGAGGGCTATCATTGCCCCTCAGATCACCTCCAGAGTCAGGAGAGCTCCTCTCTTCTTCTGGGATTGTTACTCCTTTTAAAGGCTTACTCAAATGCCACATCCACCAGGGAAGGCCCTTCTGATGCCCAATGCCCCATCGATTCTGATCTTCCCTCTCTGATCTCATGTAACACTTTGCACTCACCCCACCCCAACACATTCATCATGTATTATAGTCGCTTGTATTACATTCCTTTCCCTTCACTAGAGTATAGACTCCTTGGGGACAGTTTGGTATAGTGGGTACTGTGCTGTGTTGGGGAGTCAAGAGTTCTATCTAGGTACAAATCCTGCCTCGGACAATTCCTGGTTATATGGTCACTGGCGAGTTATTTAACCTTTCAAAGCCTCAGTTTTCTTATCTGCAAAACGGGGATAATAATACCTTACCTGCCTCAACAGGGTGTTATGAGGAAATTACTGTAGAAGTGAACTATGATGTGTAAGTGATCAGGGACCATGTCTTATCTACACCTTGTGGCTTTCCTGGTACTCTGGACGTAGTAGGTGCTTAGTAGAGTTTTCAGGTTTGGAAAGTGCTTTCCTCACAAGAACCCCTGAAGTAAAAAGCTGAGATTTGGGATGCAATTTAGAGCAGACCCTGAGCACCCCCTTGGCTGGAGATCTCCTCCTTTTTCATGGACTAATCCTATGGGCTAGTCCTTGCCCGCTGAGCCCGGCTGGGAGGCGGCACAGTGTGCCAGCTGAGCTAAAGAGTCTAAGTCTCCCCCACGCTAGTTTTTTCATCTGCAAAATAAGGGTTTGGGTAGAGTGGGTGGGACTGGGCCAGATGGCTTCTGGGGTTCCTTCCAGCTCCAGAGCTGGGGAAAGCTCGTAATCCTCCCCCCCCCAAACACACACACACACACACACACTCACATGTACAACACACACCCTCACACATACACACACACACACACACACACACACACACACACACACACACCCATCTTCCTTTCCCCCAGAGCCCTTTTCGTGGCAGGGCTTGGGAGGCAGGAGGAGAGCAGAGGGCTGGGGAGCTCTGAGGGCAGTGTGGTCTTGGGTTAGAGTGGAAGGAGAAGCCGGGCGAGATGCTGGGAGGGCTGGGACTTGGTCCTGCCCATCAGGCCCTCAGCTAGAGCCACGGCTGTTGGGGGAGCCGGCCTCTGCAGCATCATGATGGCCAGCAGGGGGCTCCCTCGCATCATCCTCATCCCTCTGTACTCCAGGTAGGGAGCTCTGAAGCCTTAACAGGGGGCAGCTGGAGGACCAGCCTCTCACATCTCCCCCCATCACCAGGTCCCAAAGCTTCCCCTAGCTTTGGAAGGGCCCTTAGGGATCTTTTGTACAGCTTCTTTATTTCAGAGAAGAGGAGAGTGAGGCTCTGACCCTTGATCAAAGTCTCGCAGAGAATTAGGGGTAAGGTCTCCCACCTGCTCGGGGCAGGTGCCTTAGCCCGAGGGAGAAGGTTGGGGTTGAGGTCCTCCTCTCTCTTCCTCTCCTTGTCCACCTTCCATATCTTCGTCATGCTAGCATTTAAAATAATAACAGCTAGCACTTGTATAGGGCATCAAGGTTCGCAAAATGCTTTACATGTGTTATGTCACAACGATCCCATGAGGTAGGTGCTATTGTTCTCCCCATTTTACAGATGAGGAAACTGAGACAGAAGTTAAGTGACTTCTTGTTCAGTTGTTTTTCAGTCGCTTCCGACTCTCCATGACCCCATTTGGGGTTTTCTTGGCAAAAATACTGGAGTGGTTTGCCATTTCCTTCTCCAACTCATTTTATAGATAAGGAAACTGAGGCAGAGTTAAGTGCCCAAGATCACACAGCTAGTAAGTGTCTGAGGCCACATTTGAACTCAGGTCTTCCTGAATCCAGGGCCAGTGCTCTATCCACTGTGCCATCTAGCTGCCTCCCTGGAATCATTTCTTACGAGAGCCTATTGTTAAATTTTCACCTTGGAAGTCAGCAGATACTGCAAATCAGAGCTTGATTTATTATTTTGTTGACTGTCTAGACTTGGGAAAGTCATGAAGAAAATGTTAATAATGTTGATGTCACTTAAAAGTGTATCATGCATACTTTTGAGGGGAGAGCTGGTTATTAACTATTTTCTAGCACATCTCTGACACCTCACACTCACATCTCAAGGACCCTTAGACTGAAGCCCCCTCAAGACCCCTAGGCCCCTCTTTTCCTCTCCTATGGGACAGGGCCAGCCTGACACACTCAGTCCAAGTATCCCATATTGGACACTGGGTAGGCCTCCCTGACCCAAAACATTTCCCCCAGATACTTATAACAGATGCCTAAAATTTTACTTTTCCTTCGGGCCTCCATGAACGCTGGATTTGAAATCAGAAGACCTGGGTTCATACCCAACTCTGTCACCTACTAAATGAGTTTGGGCAAGTCATTTTTTTCTCTTTCAGACCCTTAGCATCTTCCTACATAAAAACAAGGGGATCTGCAAGGCCCCTTCTATCTCTAAAACCTCTGCTCTTATCTTGCCTCCTCTCCACCTCCCTCAACCCCCTCAATCCCCTCTCTCTCACACACACTATGAACATAAAAATAGCTTGGGAAGGGGAGAAACTTGAACCACTTATCACCTCACCCCTTAGAGTGATCGTAAAGGAAATAGGACCTAAGAAGCAGTAAGGAGAGTGAGATGGGCCCCAAAAAGATAAGCAACTTTTCTTGGATCTCTCACACATTCTGTGAAGTCACGCACAGTTAAATCCCAGGGTCCCAGGGATGGATGACACCTCCAGAGGTCATCTGGTCCATCCCCCTACCCCCAAGCCCTTCCCTCACCAAACCCCACTTACAATCAGGGATTTCTCTTATTCCTGAATATTCGGCACACACACCCCCAATCACCTTATTTGAGAGAAGAGTATGGCCCACATATAGAACCAATACACAGGCCTTGGCCTGGGACGGTGAGCAGGTATCTTTATTATCGCACAGAATATAGCAGAAAGAGACAGACAGACAGGCCAGGACGTAGCACACAGGCACCTCCCCTGCCATTATCCTCTGGACCTAGGCATGACAAGAAAGGGGGAACATCCCAGGGCTGGAACCAGGCCTAAAATGTTTGTTGCCAGTCCTGGGGAATGAAGTGCTCTCGCCTGAGGTAGCAGGCACTTTTAGGTACCTCCTTTGAAAGGTCAATTCCCACCACCACACAGAAACTAGACTGGGCACCCCATCGCAGCCTAGAGCAAGAGGGTAGGTGCCTCTGACCTCCCTGTGTAGAAATCAGAGCTGAGATTTAAACCAAGCTAAAGGGCAGCTGGGATCCGGACCTTAGCAAAGTCGACAAATATCCTCAAGATCCCAAGGTCCAGGAACAAGGCTCAGGAGTATTGAGAGAAAGAGAGAAAACAGATCACAGAGGAAGCACAGTGTTCCTCACCTCCACCTCCACCTCTGTGCCCATCTCTGTCCCAATCTCAGAGGCTTCGGGCAAGCACAGGACGGAGGCTGGGAGGGGTTCGGGGAGAAGGGGGAGGTGAGGAGGAGCGGTATATTTCACCCAAGGCCTTCCCTATAGTGCCTCTTTACGGCAAGGGCTGGGAGGCAGTCTTCCTCACATGGGACCACCTGGGGAGCTTAGAAAGTTGTCCAAAAACCAGATATCAAAGAGGGGAAAAGTCAAGAAAGAAATCAGGCATGTCACTTACTTAACCTGGGCTCCTACAACATGCACGTCTGCTCCTAGTCCCACTCCTCACCTGCTTCATCTTAGGCCAGCACACGGGCACAGATCTGAGTCCCTCCCCCTCAGGATGCCCTGCCTCCTAGCTCACCTTTGGGGCTTTCTTACCCACCCCTCTCCACAGCAGAAGGGCACATCCTGGGAGACCCACCAAGGACAGGAACGCTTTTAAATGTAGGCGCATGCAATTGCCATCCTCTATACCAGCCAAGCCAAAAGTCATTTTCAAGCACTCCAAAGATATAGGCAGTGATCTCCAAGCACCCAGCCTCCCATCCCAACAAAACTCCATGGGCTGCCTGGCCTGCTTCTGCCACAGTGGGAGCCCCTTTGCACCATGGGGTCAGGAAAGACATCATTACTCAAAGTGGTTTTCCCCACTGGGGAAAACCTCAGGCAGCTGGAGTGGATGGATTTGTTCTTGTTCCTTTCTTTGTGGGATAGTGCAGGTAGGCTGGGTCTAAGCTGTCTTCATCTTGCTCTGCAGTGTCAGCCCAGAAGCAGAAAGGGGAGACAGGCAAGCCGGAGCCAAGGCAGCTTTTCCCCTCCCTGCCCCACGAGGGAGAGTGAGGGCCTCTCCAATGCTTCTGCTCACCCCATGCCATCCTCCTTCCCAGCTGCCTCTGGCCACTGGAGTCAGAAAGCCCCTTAACTAGCTCCTTGAATTTCTAGATGGATCCTTCAAGAGAGCCTGGGCTGGCTAGCAGCAGCCTAGGAGAGTGGAACCAAACCCCAGCCTTGGTAAAGTAAAGTTTGGGGGTAGGGGCTGGGGAGAGTCATTCCATTGCACCTGAGCCTCCAGGCAAGTGGAAAGAGTGGGGGGGTTTGCTGGTCCCCTTCTCTGGGTATACATGCAGGTGCAGCCACAAACACTCATGTAGGTGATGCCACCCTCAGGTTCATAGAGGGCTTAGAGAGGGAGGGCCCTTCCTCACCCCAGACCGGGAGGGACCAAGCCAGATTGGGATCAGGGAAGCTAAACAGAACACAGGGCAGTTTTCTTTCAGGGATAGGGCTGCCAGAGCTGGAAAGCCTGCGGCCAGTTCCTGGGTCCAGTATCTCGCCCTCAGCATCTCCCCACAGCTGCGGTGGCATCCAGTCGTTGCAAAGAGATCCAACGTTTGCATGGGTGGGAACTCCTGAGGCCAGCAAAAAAAAAATGATCAAGTCATCACAAAGGAATAAACTGGGGGACCACCACAGAGCAAGAAGGGACACTGTCCCAGCTAAGTGTCTCCCTAGGAGGCCAGGCCATGGAGAAGGATCTTGGGAGTGTTTGGGTACCAGGTCATGAGGCAGGGCTGGAGAAGAATGTTGGAGGGAGCAGGCTGTGGGGTAGTCCCTGGAGAATCAGGACATAGGTAGGGTGTCTGAAGATTAATGCCCCCGTGCAACGTCCAGGAGGCTCAGGATGTAGGCTAGTATCTGGGGCCAGTGTCGGAGAGATTAAACCATTGACTCACCTTTAGGGAAGTTTGTTTGGTGACCTAGGTCAGAGGGTAGTGTCTGTAAAGAGTGTTTGAGAGATCAGGCCGTGAAGAGATGTTTTAGGGGTCTTGGCTCAGGGAGCAGTGTTTTCAAGGCTTAGATCAGAGGGCAGAGTGTTCAGGGGGAGTATCTGTGGACTTGAGTCCCCAGGGCCTCAATGGCAGAGAGTATTTAGGGAGAGGATGTAGAGGCTCGGTCTATGAAGCAGAATATTTTGGGGGAGGCTCCCCAACAGTCCAACACACAGGTGAGGCTCCCCGGCTCAGGGAAGGAGGTCAGACGGGAGGGTCTAACCTAGGGGTGGGGAACCTACGGCCTCGAGGCCACATGTAGCCCTCTAGGTCCTCAAGTGAATCCAAACTTCACAGAATAAATCTCCTTAATGAAAGGATTTGTTCTGTAAAACCTGGGCTCAGACAAAAGGCTGCATCCAAAGGACCTAGAAGGCCACATGTAGTCTCAAGGCCACAGGGTCCCCACCCCTGGTCTACCCTGTAACTGAAGCCCTGGCTATAGAGCTAAAGATCAGCCCACACTGTTGGGGGACCAGTGATAAATCCCTCTCATGTCCAGGACAATTCCAGCAATGTCACTTGTCAAAGCTCTAGGCAGCATTGCTCTCCCATTTTTTTCTGCTTGTTTCTAAGCATCTCACCTGTATCACAGTCCCAGGGTCTGAGAGACCTGGGAAGCCACCTGAGGGGTGGGGAAGGGCTTTGCACCGAGAAGCAACCTGAGGAGTACATGTAACTCAAGCAGTATGCTCATCCCTTTGGCTCATCCCCTCCCACCCTTGTAGGAGGAGGAAGCCGGCCCTGCATCTTCCCCACCTGACCTCACCTGAGCCAAGGCCACATCAGGTCAGAAAATGCACAAAAAGGATGGCCAAGCCGATGTTCAGCAGAATCACCATGCAGATAAGGACAGTGTTGGGAGCCTGTAGGGAAAAAGAGCAAGGGAGAGGTCTGGAGAGGACCACAGGGCAAACTTTCAGGGAGGCATCTCTGCCAGAACATCCTCTGGGTGCTCACATATGGGATTAAAGAAATTTAGGCTGCAAGAGCCCCCTAGGGGCCATGCCTACCTTTAGGTAGGGCCTAACTCATCTCATGTGGTGCCAATAGGTATTTCAGACATTTTACTTTCTTTTATTTTTGGAGGCAATAGGGGTTAAGTGACTTGCCCAGGATCACACAGCTAATAAGTGTCTGAATTTGAACTCAGGTTCTCCTGACTTCAGGGCTGGTGCTTTATCCACTGCACCACTTAGCTCAAAAAGGCCAAGGTCCCCCACTGCATCCAGGGCCATCCCCAGTCATTCTAATCTATAGCTTGCCAATGGACCCAGATGGTTCCAGAGGAGATAGTGAGGCTGGTGACTTTGCACAGCCCTGCCTCACTTAAATCCACTTCACTTGTACCTTCCTAATGCCATGGTCCTCTTTGAGAACAAAGGACAAACAATAACTGGTCTCACAGAGATGAGGGGCTTACCAGTTATTGAAGATTTCCAGGCAAGCTGAGGCCTTTGGTATCTCCCATTGGTGTCTCCACCAGTGAAGGAGACTTAACCTTAATCATTTCTGTTACCATAGCTACCCCATTTTCTCTAGGATGTGAGAATGTGTCAGGAAGCATTCTTTCCCTTCCTGTTGGTGAGTCTTCCTGGCAGGTCTGGCTGTCTATCATTGGGTTGCAGGGGTTATAAGCCAGAAAGATGTCCATTGTATAGTGACAAAGAACCCTGGGCTTGGAATCAGATGGTCTGGGTTTGAATCCTGACATTACTTTCTGAGTGATTTTAGGCAATGAGTTTCCCCTCTCTGGGCCTCAGTTTCTTTATTTGTAAACTGAGAGGAGATGACTAGATGAATTCTAAGATCCCACCTGACTGTAAATAGATCCTTCTGTAGAAACCACCACTTCTATGTGGGGATGGCGACTCCAGCCCCAGCCCAGCCAGCATTACCTCCTCCAGCTCTGTCTCGGCTTCCAAGGCTGCAGCCGCTACTTCTCGACGTCCCTTCTTTTTGGCCCCACCCTTGGATGAACCTCGGGCCTCTGTTTTTCTGGTGGGCTTAGTGTGGCTTGCGGTGTCTGCCTTGATGGGAGAGGGTGGATGCTTTGGCTCTGTTTTGGGGGCCCTGGCTTTCAGCTCCGGCTTGGGGGGTGTAGTGGCCCTTGGGAGGGCCTCCACATTAGGCTGGATGTCTGGCTTCAACACTGGAGAGGCTGAGGGGGTCACAGGTGTAGTGGGGGAAGCACCATCTGCCTCTTCCTCATCAAAAGGTGGTGGGACAGGGGGCGACGTGCGGACAGCATAGCTGTGGTACCCCTGGTAGAGTGCTACTTCTGGCTCCCTAGTGGGCTGTGGGGGTGGTGGCTGCAGGGGCTGGATCTCCATGTGGTCAGTAGGGGTTCTTGTGGGGCTCCTGCTGCTTCTCTCACCAGGACCCACATCAGATGGGGTTACTGGACGGCTGCCTTCTCGGCTCTGCTCCCCGTTCCATTCTCCCGGACTCAGGAAGCCATCCTTCTGTGTTCCAGGCCTAGGCTGCTTAGCCTCAGGGGGTGTCCCTGCAAGGTGGGGTGATGGCGTACGGGCTGGAGTGCCACCCCCTTGGAGGGAGGCCTCCCGTTCATGTAGCTGGGGGCTCTCTGGAGGGGGCTCCTGGATGCCTGGGGCCTCTCCACGGCCTACATTCTCCATAACACTTTCAGCATTCTCTATGATCTCCTGGAGCAACCTCCGTTTCTGGTACTCAGGGCCTAGGGAGAATAATAATGATAATAATAAACACACAGCTGAGTCATTCTGGCTCATTTACAGGAATGGAGACAGTGATTTAGGACTGAGTCATTGCCACCAGAAATTAGAGAAGGGTCATCCTTAAGAAACTAGCATTTAGTAATTGACGCAGATTATGCAAGAAAACAATAGAAATGGTGCATCCCAGGACTGCAGGATGCAAAAATTTAGCACCAACCAAAGACCTGATCAAATGGCAGAATTTTATACCAGCAGCTTGTTAGAATTATATACCAGGCAGGTAGGTGGTACAGTGGATAAAATGTCAGACCTGGAGTCAAGAAGAATCATATTCCTGAGTTCAGATCTGGCTTCAGATACTTACTAGCTATGTGACCCTGGGCAGGTCACTTCACCCTGTTTACCTCAGTTTCCTCGTCTATAAAATGAACTGGAGGAGGAAATGGCAAATCACTCCAGGATCTTTGCTGAGAAAACCCCAAACGGGGTCACAAAGAGTCAGACATGACTGAAAAATGACTGAACAACAATAAAGAATAAATAGCGACCTCCCAGGACCATTTCTGCTGGAGGATATCATATGAGAAGAGTGATAGATACAAAGAAATTTAAGACACATTTTAAAATAAATATCACCATACCAAATAATTGATTTCTAACTTACATGGAATGAAAGGTTTCAAAATACAGAGATTTAGCAGAGAAGATCAAAATTATTTGGAAATGGTATGAGGTGAGTATTATCCCCATTGTCCTGTCTACTACTGGAGTTGGACTGAGGATACTTTCAGTGATCTTTACACAGAGGATAAGCTTACATCCTGATGCTTTTATTTTATGATGTTGGTGTTCAGTCATTTCAGTCATGTCTGACTCTCAGTGACCCCATATTGGGTTTTCTTGGCAAAGATACTGGAGTGGTTTTCCATTTCCTTCTCCAGCTCATTTTATAGATGAGGAAACTGAGGCAAACAGGGTTAAGTGACTTGCCCAGGGTCACACTGCTAATAAGAGTCCGAGACTGGATTTGAACTCAGCTCTTCCTGACTCCAGGACCAGCATTCTTTCCACTGGACCACCTAACTATAAACAGTGGCTATTTTATCTACCCATGTAATAGCCTACAGGACATTAAATATAAAAGAATAATAGTAGGACAGCAAGAGGCAATCATAAAATAATGGACTGAGTGCTGGCCTTGGAGCCAGGATGACCTGGATTTAAGCGTCACCTCTGCTTGCATTGGCTCTGTGACCCTGAACAAGTCACCTAATTTCTCAGTGCTCTCAACAACTCTTTAAGACCATAAGTGGCAGAGTGGCACACTGCCTCGTTGAGGGTCTTCCCATCCAGGAGTTCTCTACCAGAGTCATCAAAATCAGAGCCTACAAAACTCCCAAGTGCAGCTGGAACCACATAAAGATGCCTTTGGGAAACGTTTAACAAAATAAATAAAAAATACCATGCGACATAGATAATGTTAATTTGTGCACTCCTTGGCTCGATTACAGGCTTCCATTTGTATTTGGGTTTGACTGGACTCCCTTCTACCAGTGACATCACAGGCTCAACCATCCTTATCTCTATTCCTACTAGGATGACAGTGATTTGTCCCAGGACCATTTCTATGATAGCCCCATTGACAAAGATGAAAAAAAAATGAGACTATAATAATAATAATAACTTAATATTACATAGTGCTTAAAGTTTTAAAAAGTACATTCCCTATGGCCCTCATAATATAAATATTTTTAGCTTCCTTTTTTTGGGTGAGGAGTGGGACGCAATCAGGATTAAGTGACTTGCCCAGGGTCACACACCTAGTAAGTGTCTGAGGTCAAATTTGAACTCAGAGCCTCTTGCCTCCAGGGCCATTGCTCTATTCACTTCAGCACCTAGCTACCCCTTATTAATTCCCTTTTAAAGAAGAGGAAATTGAGTCTCAGAAAGATAAAGTGATTTGCTCACTGTCACACAGCTAATAAATTGTCAGAGCATCAATTTGAACCCAGATGTGAATGCACTCTTTTCATTATACTGTGATGTTTGTGTAGAAGTCACATCTTGGTCGTAACAGTAACAACAGCCATGATAATAGCTAGCATGTACATAATGCTTTTAGGTTTGCAAAAGACTTTACATATATTAATTCATTTGATCCTCACAACAGCCTTGGGAGGCAGGTGCTATTATTATCCTCATTTTACAGAAAAGGTAACTGAGGCACAGAGAGGCTATGTATTTTGAGAGTCACAGAGCTAATAATTGCCTGGGGCAAGGTTCAAGCTCTGGTTTTCCTGTCTCCAAGTCCATCACTTTGCACTGTGTGACATCCCTACCTATACCTCCAGGAGCTGGCCTACATTTGTAGAGGGAACCCTTGAAAAAAAGAGGACCAAGGAAACGGAAATGGAAAGGGAAATCCTATCCATCGTTCAAGGTCCAACCTAAATTCCACATTCTCCACATATAGAGGGAGTTTTATAGAGTTTTACAGAGTGGAGAGAGCTTTGGATTATAAGTCAGAAGACCTGGATCTGGGTCCTGGTTCTGCTACACAGAGCCTGGCAACCTCAGAGACATGGTCTGAGTCTTAGTTTCCTAACCTGTAAAATGAGAATTATGATACCTGCCCTGCCTATCTCTCAGGCTTGTCATGAGGATTGGATGAGATAAGGAATGTGAAAGCATCACGTAACCATCAAGCGTTCTGGAAAAGTGAGTTGTTCTTACGATAGTTGGTGCTTGGATGGCTAAGAGACATCTGAGGAAAAGTCCTGAAATCTCCTCCCTCTCTTCTCTCTGCTAGCCCATGCCACACCATGCTATGTCTTACCTGGCTGGTAGAAGTCCGGAGACAGCTCCCTGGCCAGGGTCCGTGCAATGCTGGATTCGCTGTTGGCCGCCACTGCGGCCTGCTCTGCTCCATCCGCCTTGGCCTTGGCATGACTTGTCCTGGGGAAACAAGACACAGAGAGTTCAAGGTCTCTCCAGGGCACTTTCACCCCAGCACAATAATGTTATTGATCGTGGAAAGAGGATCCTCATTCCAGTTACGGTAATTCCCTGAGGTGGGTATTTACATGTTCATGCATAAGTATGTACAGAGATATGTATCTCTACACATGCATGCTCACTTTGGAGTCCATGCAATACAAAGGTTTATAACCTGTCTTTGGGATAGAGAAGACTAACTCCAGATGGGCCAACCTTGACTCTCATCTATCCTGATCCCCCACCTCCACCTCGCCTTTGGAAAAAAAAAAGAGTTGTGAGTAAAAGATGCTGGTGAGCCAGACCAGCAAGAAGATACAACTCAAGAGCAAAGCATGGGAGATAAGGCATGTGAGCCTATCAGAAGATCTGGACTGATCCCGTGCTGTATCCAAGGCAGCCAGAGTGCCGGGGATACCCGGCTCTGGTCCAAGGTATGGGATGGATCCAGGGGCTCCTTCTGACCTCCTAATGAAGCCCTCTACCTCGTTTCCACTTAGCCAAAAGGTCAAGCTCATCCTTTCCTTATCTGTGGCTCTCAACTTAGATCTCACTTACCTACTATGAAACCCTCTTGGCCATCAGAAATGCTAAGCTTACACACAGAGAAATGATAAGATAGAAAACAATTCTTACTCTAGGCAAGGGTTCTTAACCTGGGATCTCTGAACTTTTTCTTTCTAATTCTATATTTTAATAACTGCCGGAGGGGTCCATGACACAAATGAGGTTAAGAGTCCTTGCTCGTCTAGGGAGATGAAAGGTGTGATCAGTGAGAGCTGAGCTGCGGGCTTAAAGCTATGAAAGCAGTAAATAGAGTGTAGAGCATGTGTATTTGGCTTTCAGCTGCTCCTGGAAAAAAGTCCCAAGCTGGTGAGAGTGTCAGGCTGCAAGGGAACAAATCGGGGGCAGCTGCAGTTTGGTCTCCTTTATGAACCACTGGTTGCCATAGTTGGACAACTGGGTCCCAAAAGAAAGCCATTCCCTGGAGGGAAGAGGGAGAGTGCTTCCACAAAGGAGACAGGATGAGAGGGAACAAGGAAGTCCCTCCCCCATCACTCACTACCTCTTTCTCCATCACTCCCTCCCCGATTCCACCCTAACCCCCCAACTTGCTGCTAAGCCTGCCTAACTCCCTAGTACCCCCTGCTGCCTACATAAACACACGTTGACTTTCATATACTCTGTGTGTTTACACGCAGCCTGGTGTAGAAGGAAGGGCTATTTTCTTGGGGTCGAGAGCTAGATTCAAACCCACTTCTGATGCTTCTTAGCTATTTGATCCTGGGCAAGTCATTTTACCTCCAAATAAATGGAGATATTAAAATTTATACTGCTTGCTGCTTAGAGTTGTGAGAAAAGTACTTTATAAATGGTAAAGCACTGTAGGATCCTATGTGAAATCAAAAAGAGAGCTCTTCTACTGCAGTACTAACCCCTTCCCCAGGAAGACCCCCCCCCAAAACAGCACTGCCCACCCCTCTCCCCAGAAGCCCTCTGACTCAGTACTATTCTCCTGATGGTCAGCCACCTCTAGGAAGCCCCTCCCTAACACTTTTCTCCCCTGGATATTTAGAGGCCCCCTAGTGATTTCAGAGCTGCCCATGGGATAACTAATCAGATTTCCTTGCCCTACATCTGTGTGCTTAGAATAGGGGACACATACTTCTAGGGGTAGTATCATTACAGTAAGACTTGAAGGAGAAAAGAAATCATAGAATGACAACACAAAGCCTGACAGGCTATGGCATCCCCAGTGGGGCTAATACAAAATGATTGCCAAATAACTCACATTTCTATAGCACGTTAAAGATTCCAGAGTTTGAGTTTTTTGTCCCCTCACAATAATCCTGAGAGAGTGAAATTATTGTTGTTCCATTTTACAGATGAGGAAACTGAGGTCCAGAGAGATTAAAGTGACATGTCCAAGGTCACACATAGAGTTAGTAGTAGAACCAGGGTTCCTGAACCATTCCTTCTTCCCACTTCCTACCCCTAGAAGTATGTGTCCCCTATTCTAAGCACACAGATGTAGGGCAAGGAAATCTGATTAGTTATCCCATGGGTAGCTCTGGAATCACTAGGGGGCTTCCAAATATCCAGGGGAGAAAAGTGTTAGGGAGGGGCTTCCTAGAGGTGGCTGACCATCAGGAGAATAGTACTGAGTCAGAGGGCTTCTGGGGAGAGGGGTGGGCAGTGCTGTTTTGGGGGGGGTCTTCCTGGGGAAGGGGTTAGTACTGCAGTAGAAGAGCTCTCTTCTTGATTTCACATAGGATTATCTCCCCACTGTCAGCAGGGTTAAAAATAATGCTAGTGGTTCTGGGAAAGGGAGCAGACAGTCCTGCAGCAAAATCCCTGAGGGAGGGAGACACATTTGAGACACTTAGCCTGGCCTAGCCTAGCTTAGCCTCAACACTCTCCTCTTCCTCTTCTGACCCCAGGTTATATTAGGCACACATTATCTCTGGCTTCCCAACCATGAATGTCTATCCTAGGTGTCAGTGGTTGCCCCATTTGTCAGAAAGATAAAACTGAGCCCCAGAGAAGGATGGTGCCCTTGCTAAAATGCCAGAACAGGTTGAAGCAGGATTGGACTAGCTGCTTTCTGATATTTTAGCAAACTCTTAAGTCATAGGAACCTTCTTACTGAGAGCTCACCGTTACGGAGTGGCCAGGAAGGCAATGGTTTGGTCCTCTTGGCTTTTCTCAGGGCAAAATAGGTGGTTCCTACCCCGATGCTGATGGGAGTGGGGTAGGGAGGAAGGATGCTTCTGCTCTGGTCTTACACTGAGGAGGCATCATGTGGGAAACAGAAAAACCATAGCCCCAAGAATCAGGAGAGCTAGGCTCCCCACTTGGCCTGATAATTAGCTGAATGACTTAGACCTTCAATTTCTCCTGCCCCAAAACAGAGATTAAAGGCCTACCAGACTTCTTTGAGGTATGTCAAGATCAGGAAGAGTATGAGCACTCCACATCCCCGACCTCAGGACTGATCCTGTGGCAGTGCCACTCTGACCCCTGCCTTCTGGCTAGCCACGAGGCCTGGATCTGACCACAAATCTTAGCAAGTCACTTAACTCTTGAAACCTCAGTTGCCTCACCCGTAAAATGAGGGATTTGGGATAGATTCCTTCTGGCTTTAAGAATTAGAGAGGTGCTTACTAGCTGTGTGACCTTAGTCAAGTCACTTAACCCCAAGTGCCTCACCAAAAAAGCAAAAACAAAACAAAACAAAACAAAAAAGAATTATAGAGATGCCTTCCTTATTAGGAATATGTTTGGAAGATAGCACAGCTGAGGGTCAGCGTGTAGGTAATGGGCATAAGATTCGTCATTTATCAGGTGGCACAGTGGATAGAGCACCAGCCCAGGAGTCAGGAGGACCTGAGTTCAAATCTGACCTCAGACACTTGACACTTACTGGCTGTATGACCCTGGGCAAGTCACTTAAGCCCATTGCCTAGCCAAAAAAAAAAAAAAAAAAAAAAGATTGGTCACTTAGCTCTAGAGAGAGATCCCCTCTTTTCTCCCTCCATTTTCAGAAGTTTCTGCGTCACTGAGATTTAAAAATAAATAAACAAACACTTCCCTAACCTACTATTTGCTGCATGTGAATCTTGTGACTCCTTTGAGAGGGCCGACTTCTTTTGTGTTCTGGACACTTGATAACACCTAATTAAAGTGTGATGGCAGTGGTGGTGGTGGTGGTGGAGGTGATGGTGGTGGTGGCTGTTGTTAATTTAATTAATTGCCTCCCCTTAGCATTTTAGAAAGTTTTGAGTCTAAACTAGATTCACGTAATACTTGAGATGCAATTCCTTCTGTTGATTTTTTCTCTCAACATTTTGGAGATTAGTTTGAATTTGAATAAGAACCATACTTTGAGTAAAAAAAAAAAAAAAGAATTATAGACTACAATATTCTTCACAGATCCTTCCCAGCTCTGACATTCTGTTCTTAAATCTCTTCCGTGTCTAACATTCTTTTTTCCCACTGTTACTATCCTGTTTGAGACTTCCCTTCTCTCATTAGATTGTGAGCATGCTTAAGGTAGGGACTTTGCCTTCTTTTCTAGCTAGGAGAGCTGGCCACAGGAAGCGAGGATGGCCACACAAGGGGGTCAGCAGGGTCCTGAACACCCTGAACGGCGTCATTGCTACATTTTTGCTCAGGCTTTCTCCTCTACCCCATCCCAGTTCACCGCTGTATTCAAAACTTGAGGGGAGTCCACCCCCACCCCCAGGTCATGTGTTGCAGTTGGCATCCACATTCCTCCACTTATCCCTAGCTCAGGGACTCCAAGAACAACCCAGGCTTCTTTTGTCACATCAGGGAAGCCCGGCTGAACCCAACTGCAGGAGCAATCTATGGTATTTGCCCCACCGAGCCATTCATCTTCCTAGGGGCATAGCAGAAGCTTCCTCTACTGAAACTGGAGCTTCTTCCCCTAAATAGCTCAAGGTCACCTGGCTCCCTCACTGAAAGCCCACAGGATCTGAGGATGGAAAACTGGAAATGATCTCAGAGCTTATTTAGTACGACTGACCTCATTTCACAGATGAGGAAACTGAGGCCCAGAGAATGAAGTGACTTGTCCAAGGTCATGTGGCAATAAATAGCAGGGCTGGGATTCAAACCCAGGTCCCTTGGCTTCAAATCCATCTATAGCCAAATCATAGCCAGCCGAGCCACCTCTAACTTGTGACAAAGCCACGTCACTAAAACAGTAAGTGGCTGGTGCCATCATCCCTGTTCTGGCCCATCAGGGGTAAGAGGGAAAGGAGGAAGGGAATAGGTCCTTATTAAATAATTGTCATGCGCCAGGCATTGTGCCAAGTGCTTTACAAATATTATTTCATTTGATCCTCACAACAACCCTGTGAGGTAGGGGCTATTATCCCCATTTTACAACTGAGGAAACTGAGACAGACAGCAGTCAAGTGACTTGCTCAGGGTCACACAGCTAGTAAGTTTCTGAGGCTATATTTGAACTCAGATCTTCCTGGCTCCAGGAGGCCCAGTATTCTATCCACTTAGAAAAGGGTAATGATGATGATGATGATGATACACACCCATGTAGTCTTTTATCTTCCCTCACAATAACCTTAGGAAGAAGGTCAGGAAAATATTATTAGCTTCATTTTACAGCTGAGGAAATTGAGGTGCAAAGAGGGAGAATGATTTGGCAGTGATCACAAAACTAGGGTCAGAGCTGGGATACAGACTCAGCTCTCCTGACTCCATGTTCTTTCTACTACCTCACACTGCCCAGTACTAGGAATGTCCCCTTCCCAATGACCAGAGCCCTCTAGACAGATGGGGAAAAGAACTGTTTCAGGGTCCCCCCCCCTTTTGTTTCTGTCTGGATTGCTTAGCTAAAGGTTCCTATGGGCACACAAATATTGGCTAATTCCATTGGCCCATTCTACAAGGATATAGGCTAATATCATAAAAAGAGTCCTGTCCTCAGGGGACACTGGAACCAGTGAGTGCTGGTTTGAAAAAACTGTTAAATTTTAATTGTGAGTATTTACACTTTGGAAATCAGCAAATGCTACAAATTAGGGCTTGATTTGTTCTTTTGTTGATTATCTAGACTTAAGAAAATGATGGAAAAATATTAATGCAAATGAAATTTAAAAGTGGGCATTCAGAATGTGAGTTATTAAATATTTATTAGGACATCCCTGCCTGTCCTCGGCTTCAGTTCAGCTCTGTCCTTAACTTACTGAATGACTTCAGGCAAATCCCTTTCCATCTGTAATTCTGTAATAGGGCTTGTACTCTGCACCTCCCAGGTCTGTGGTAAGGCTGAGATGGTGGCTGTAAAGAGCAGTATAACAACAAACTTCTCTCTATGCGTGAGACAATAGGGGTGGTTATTAAAATGTCTGAATCTCCTCTTCTTTGACTGCCATCTCTGCCTGTCCCTACGCTTATCTTTCTGGCCAGAGCCCACCCCTTATGAGTCCCTGGCCAAACCCTTTTGCTTGGTTCAATTCAGCCTCTGAGAGCCTTGAGCCCTGAGGTGATAGGAATTTCCTGGATCGTCAGGATCTTCGTCTTGTGAAATACATGAGGCAGCCGGAATGGGAGATTTGTCCCCAGCAAGAAGGCTGGAAAGAGCTAGGAGGAACTTGGCCTCCAGGCTGAAGGGTTGGGGGTGGGTGGGGCTGTTGGGGAGAGGCTGAAGAAAACTGCAAGGAGGAAGCCATAGTGAGACAGAATCCTTCCAAGTTTGGGGAAGGCCAAGACTGGAGCAAAGACAATAGCCTGTTACTATCACTCGTATACATCTCTGGATGGCAAAGCCAGGCATCTTTTTCAGACACAGAAAGAGTCGTTTTTATATGGCAAAACACTAGCAAAAAGTTCCTCAGAGACTAGAAAAAGAAGCCCACCTTTACCTCTGAAGACAGCAAAGGAATAGAGAAGCAAAGTAGACCCTGGGGGAGGCTGAGAGAGTCCAGTCCCCACTGCCCAGTTCCCATCTGTACCTCCTCCCCTTAGATGCTGTCCTATTCCCTCTACCATCATCCCCACTCTACTCTGACCCTCAGGCTCACAACTCCCTTCCCAGCAGTGACTGATGGAGCATATGGTTGCTCAAACTGCTTGGACGAACATCGGCAACTACAATCCTTCCTACAACATAGTGGACCTCTGGACCTTACCATCTTCACTGCTGATGCACCGCTGATGCACCAGGCTTTTTCATCTGCCTTGTAGCTAAAACTTCCTATATTTTTTGTCTCCCGATTAGAAAGTGAATTCTTTTTTTTAAATTTTTTTTTTTTAGCTAGGCAATGGGATTAAGTGACTTGTCCGGGATCACACAACTAGTAAGTGTTATATGTCTGAGGCCAGATTTGAACTCAGGTCCTCCTTACTCCAGGGCCGGTGCTCTATCCACTGCACCACCTAGCTGCCCCTAGCAAGTGAATTCTGAAGACAGACTGTCTTGATTTTCTATGTGTATCTCCAGAACTTAATTCAGTGCTTGTAAGAGTCAATCAGTCAATAAACATTTATTAAATGCCGATTATGTGTCAGGCACTGTGCTGAGTGCTGGCTTTACAAAGAAAGGCAAAAAAAACAGTCCCCGCCTTCAAGGAGCTCACAATCTATTGAAGAGACAACGTGTAAACAACTATGTGCAAACCAGATGGATAGGAAATAATTAACAGAGGGATGGCACTAGAATTGAGGGGTTGGGGAAAGGCTTCCTGTAAAAGGTGGGAATTTGACTGGGACTTGAAGGAAGCCAGAGGAGCCAGGAAGGAGAGGTGAAGAGGGAGAGTATGCCAGGTGTGAGGGACTGCCAGTGAAAGTGCCTGGTAAATATATTTGAGAATCATCAGCATTAATTGATAATTGAATCCATGGGAGCTGGTGAGATCAGCAAGTGAAATAGTAGAGAAGGAGAAGAAAGGGCCCAAGACAGAACCCGGTGGAGCACCCACAGCCCAATTGGGCTTGACCTGGGTGAGGATGCAACAAAGTAGACTGAGAAGGAATGGTCAGATAGGTAAGAGGAGAACCATGAAAACCTAGAAAGAAGAAAGTACCGAGGAGAAGAGGGTCCCTTGCAGCTCTGATTATTGAGGTTCTAAGATCTCTTCCAGCTCTAACCCTCTAGGATCTAAGGTCCCTCCACGATTTGACATTCCACATTTCATGGGCGTTCTAGATCCAGCTGTTCTGTGTTGAAGAGACCATCCAGACCCACAAGTCTAAAGTGGTGGAGTTGATGCACTTCTCAGATTGGGGTTCTCTTTATGTTTCGCTTGGCTTGTGCAAAAAGCAAACTCAGCCCAGTGGATGAGATTGCCGGTGATCACCTTGCAGAGTTTGCTGTTTGCTCAGGCTGCTCCTTGCTCAACAACTCCTGCTGAAAGAATGACCAGCCAGTCCCAAAGCTGCACCCACTGGTTGGGGTGGAGTTCTGTCCTAAGACAACAAGTGAGCACAAGGGTAATACAAGGCTGACTGTGCGAAGGCATTCTGCGGCTCATTCCCACCTTCATATCATCCCACCCGGAATGCCCTTCTTCTTTCTCTCTGACCAACCAAATCCTATCTATTCAGATCCAGCTTATAACACTCAAATCCACAACGTATTGTAGAGGCATAGAGTTAGAGTGGGAAGGACCTTAAGCCATGTAGTCCAAACCCCTCATTTCAACATTTCTTAAACTGTGGGTCGCAACCCCATATTGGAAATAGTAAAAGGTTTCGGAACCCACAACCACCAAAAATTAATTAAAAATCAAATGTGTTGGGGCAGCTGGGTGGTGCCATAGATAGAGCACCGGCCCTGAAGTCAGGAGGACCTGAGTTCAAATCCGACCTCAGACTAAACACTTGACACTAGCTGTGTGACCCTGGGCAAGTCACTTAACCCCAATTGCTTAAAAAAAAAAATCAAATGTGTAATGAATCCTAGGTGTTTCTGTCAGGGCTTGCCCATGTTGCATCATAAAACTTCACTGCAGCCTTGGCTCTGAACACAAAGCGGTGTGCACTTTGCACTGCACATGCCCTCAGGCCACGTAAGACCAATGAACTCTGCCAAAAGGCAAAAACCGGAAAAAGTTTGAGAAGCCCTATATTAAATAGATGAGGAAACTGAGGGACAGAGAAACTAAGTGACTTGCCTGGGGTCACACAGGTAGTACCCAGCTTTTCTTGATTCCAAATCCAGTGCCTTATCTACTAGATGCTGCTGCAATGATCTCTGCTTTCTCTGAAAAATCCATGGAATTTATGGTCAGTTCCATTATTTAGTCCTTAGTCCATACTACCTTGTAATCTGTAATTATTTCATATAGGTATCTTTTTTTTTACCCCAGACCATATTGTGAGAGCCCTGTGATGGCAGATTCCCCAACTTCTGTTTTGCACTAGCTTGAACACACACACTATGACAAGTATATGGTTAGGCATATATTAAGTTTTTAACAAAATTCATGTTGAATCTCCTTAAACATGTGGCATAATTTCCCACCTTGCTGTCTTTGTTCATGTTGCTTCCTATGTCTTGAATATTTTTCCAACAACATTTTTGCCATTGTTCTTCCTTAAAGGCCCAGCTCAAATACTGACTTTTTTTTCTTTTTTGGGGGGGGGGCAATGGGGTTAAGTGACTTGCACAGGGTCACATAGCTAGTAAGTATTTTTATGTGTCTGAGGACAGATTTGAACTCAGCTCCTTCTGAATCCAGGGCCAGTGCTCTATCCACTGCACCACCTAGCTGCCCCTCAAATACTGACCTCTCTTGAGTTCCTCAGCTGGGAGTGGTGTTCCTCTCCTGTGAACCCCTAAAGTACCTTGGATCCCTCATATACATTTTGTATCATAATTACTTCTTCTGTAGGTCTTATGACCTAACTATACTATGCGCTCCTCGGGCAGGGATACCACCACCACCACCACCACCACCAAGCATTTATATAGCTCCCAGCATGCTCTAAGACCTTTTTACAAATATTATCTCATTTGATCCTCACACCAACCCTGGGAGGTAGGTACTATTGTGATTCCCACTTTACAGTTGAGGAAATTGAGGCAAACGGAGGTTAAGTAACTGGCCCAAAGACACACAATTAGGAAGTCTCTGAGGCCAGATTTGAACTTGGGTCTTTCTGACTCCAGCCTCCAGGACTCTATCCGCTGTGCCTTGTCTACAGACAAGGCCTTGAAGGCCATTGATCCTTCAATGCCTTGAACACACAAAGGAAATGTGAAGTTTTGCAATGGGCAAGCCCTGCCACAAACATTGAGGATTTGTTAATTGAAGTGGAAATGGAGAGCTAGGAAGCAATTTTGAGACAAGGTAGGCATAAATGTGAGACTTCATTCCCCACGTAGATTTGAACTCTGGATACTAAGTCTTCTTGGCTTCAGGTTCAGCACTCTATCCACTTTGTCACCTAGCTGCCCCACTCCACCCATGGCCTTGTTTGTTTTCTTACTTAATGTCATAGGTCCTAGAGCTAGATTTTATATCCCTGTCACTAGCACCGAGCCTGGTTACATTTTTTTCATAGTTATTGTTGGATCGTGTCCCACTCTTCATGACCTCATTTGGAGTTTTCTGGAGTGGTTTGCTATTTCCTTCTCCAGCTCATTTTACAGAGGAGGGAAATGATGCAACCAGGGTTAAGACTCGCCCAGGATTATACAGCTAATAAGTGTCTGAGGCTGGATTTGAACTCAGGTCTTCCTGACTTCAGAATGAACGCTCTATTGACTTCATCACCTAGGTACCTGGTTACCTTAATAAATATTACTTACTCATTGTTGATAGAAGGGACCTTTGAGGCCATCTAATCCAGCACTTTTTTACAGGTGAAGAAACTGAGGTGAAGTAAATTATCTAATGTCATAGAGACAGGACTCAAACCCAAATCCTGCACTCCTTCTACTTTAAATACTAGCTCTAACACTTACTTAGAGGCATGGCGACTTGGGCCCACTCTGCCCTTACTGAGCTTCTCTTTCTGTTTCTGAAGCCAGCTCAAACCTAGCAGCCAATTGTTAAATTTTCAGTGTGGAAATTTACAAATCAGCAAATGTTACAGATCAGGGTTTCATTTATTGTTTTGTTGACTGTCTAGACTTAAGAAAGTGATGGAGAAAATATTAATAGTGCAGATTAAAATGAAAAGTATGTTAAATATACCCTTCTCCCCACCCCCCAGAGCTGGTTTAAAACACTTATCAGTACACCCTTGGGTAATAATTACATACCTAACAGTGTCACTCTGAGGAAAGGACTTTGTAAATTAAAAAAGAGGTATTTTTGATTGTGGTCTAGTAAAAGAAGCCCTGGGTTGGGAGTCAGGTATTTCTTTTGTAAAATGACCTCTCTAGTGTAAATGAGAATAAAGCTAAAAGGCATTTGAATCCAGGCTAACTGCAATGATCAATCCTGACTCGAGGAGACCAAGAAGGAAACATTTCCATCTTTTAATAGAGAGGTGGTAGGCTGCAGGTACCGAATAGTACAAATGCTATCAGAGGCAGTTGGTATGATAGTTTACTTTTTAAATTGTTTTTCTCTGTTAATATTGGGGGAAAGAAAGTAATTATGACATAAAAGCACCAATAGAATGTTTAAAATTATAAAATAAATAAAATCAAAGAGTTGGACTAGGTCAGAGCTTTTTAACTTAGGGTCCATGAACTTTTTTTTAAATTCCAATATAATTGATTTCCTTTGTAACCTTTTGTATTTTATATGATGCATTTAAAACCATTCTTCTGAGAAGGGGTTCATAGGCTTCAGTAGACTGCCAAAGGGGCTCTTGACACAGAAAGGGTTAAGATCCTCTGCATCGGAAGGTCTCTAAGGCCACTTGTCAGTCTGTCAGTCAACAAGCATTTATTAAGCATTTGCTTTGTGCATCTAACTTTCCATGTGGAATGTCGGAAGGTCCCCACCATCTCTGATCCCAGGATTCTGGGACATTTAATATGCTCTGGGTCTGTAGTCACAATGACTACTGATGAGTGGAACTTACAGGCACCTGGAGGGCTCTGCCCCACCCCACCTCCCACCTGCTGTTTCACTCCCTTTTCCTCCCTGACCCCACCCCTGGGGGTCTTCCAATACCTTTCAACTTCCTCCTGACTTCCTAGGTCACATACAAAGAAGGCCTGGTCCTTTGGCTGGTGGGGTTAAAAATAAAGCCTAGCCTGCCTCCTAGAAGTGGATACCCAGCTTTCTAATATTAGCCCCTGCAGCGGTGCCTCTGATCTGGCAGGGAAATTGAGGGCAGGGAGAGGGGAGCAGATGCCGTGTCAGGCCTTTAATCCTCCCTGCTACTCACTAGTTCAGCCAGGCTTTCATGCCCTGGTGGGGAGAGAAGGCAGGTGCTTCACCCCTCCCAGACACACAGCTCCATTAGCCAGGCTCACTGTAGTCTAAGTGAACTTTCAGCCATAGAAGAGAGATCAGAATGGAAGCCACCACTATCCATTATATTCTCTCTTTCCTTAGCTTCAAAAACTTGCTTAGTTCTCTGTTCTTTCTTTATCTTTCTTTATCTCCATCATGGTTTAAGAAGGACATTTCTAAGTTGCAGAGTGTTCAGAGGAGGGCAACTGGGATGGAGCCCTTGTCCTATGAGAATCAGCTGAAGGAGCCAGGTATGCTTAGGCTGGAGGAAAAAAAAAGATTCTGGGGGCACGTGAGAGCTGTCTTCAAGTACTGCGGAGGAGGGGTTAGTCTTCTCTTTGTCCCAAAGAGCAGAACCAGGAGCAAGGGGTGGATATTACAAAGAAGTAAAGTCAGGCTTGATGTCAGGGAAAACTTCCTAAACTAGAACCATCCACGAGTGACGTGGATGTCCTGGGAGATGGTGGGTTCTTCCCCCTGGGAGTCTTCAAGAGACTGGACAACCACTTCTTGGGCGTGTTATACTGGGGATCCCTTTCATGGATAGGTTGGACTGTGCCCACTATAGACTATGGACTATACAGAGATCTCAAGAAAAGTCTTCAATTCAGTGATTGCTCCTCAAACTCTTTCTGACCCCTCAGGGTGGGTGTTTTCTAAGTCAATGTCTGTCTGTCTGTATTCTCTCTATGCACTCCCTTGGCAATCTCGTTCACAGCAACAGTTTTATCTGCCATCCCTATGAGGATGGCTCCCAGATATATCTCTCCAGTCTCAACTTCCTCCTGAGCTCCAGTCCCAAATTTACATATACCTGTGGGACAAATCTGCCTGGATGTGTCACATGAAAAGAAGGAAGGAAAAGAAAGGAAAGGAAAGGAAAAAGGGAAGGAAAAAGGAAAGGAAAGGAAAGGAAAGGAAAGGAAAGGAAAGGAAAGGAA
>NW_020946608.1:0-31442 GCF_900497805.2 Vombatus ursinus | reverse complement strand
TAATGCCTTCTCAAGGGATGGAGGAGGGACAGGAGGGAGGGGGAGAAAAATATAAAACTCAAAAGCTTATGGAAGTGATTGTTGATAAATCAAAATAAACTAATAAAAAATAAAATTTTGAGTTCCAAATTCTCCCCCTCCCCAAGTCAGCTTGCAATCTGATACAAGCTGTACATATTCATTCCCATTAAACACATTTTCACATTAGTGATGTTAAGGAAGAATTAGTACCAATAGAAGGAACCACCAGAGAGAGGAAACAAAGCAAAACAGAAGAAAAAAATAGCAAAAAGTATTTTTCGATCTGCGTTCTAACTCCAAAATTCTTTCTTTGGATGTGGATAGCATTTTCCATTGTGAGATCTTTGGAGATGTCTTAGATCCTTGCATTGCTGAGAAGGGCTAAGTCTATCAAGGTTAGTCATTGCACAATGTGTGTACAATGTTCTCCTGGTTCTACTCACTTCACACAGCATCAGTCCATACAATCTTTCCAGGTTTTTCTGAAGTCCACCTGCTCATCATTTCTTATAGTACAATAGTATTCTATTACATTCATATACCACAACTTGTTCAGCCATTCCCCAATTGATGGGTATTCCCTCACTTTCCAATTCTTTGCCACCATAAAAAGAGCTACTATAAATAATTTTGAACATGTGAGTCCTTTCCCCATTTTTATGATCTCTTTGGGATACAGCCCTAGAAGTGCTATTGCTGGGTCAAAGGGTATGTACATTTTTATAGCCCTTTGGGCATAGGAACTCAAAATTTTAAAAATGAATGTTCAGAAAATTTTATAGGTAAATGGGAAATGTTTAATGAAAATATTTGAAAAGTATAAATAATAGAGATTAAACTCAAAAGTGAGTACATATATTCCACACCTCTCCCAGTCTGGTTGTTAAACATTTACCAGCAGACTCCTATATTGCTCCAGAAACATCACTTGAACTTAGCAGGAATGCTGTAGAAAACTTAGGGAATGAAGTCATCACTAGACTGGAAGCCTAGTGACTGTGGACCAAAAATAATGATGAGGATGATTATGATGATAACAACAACAAAACAACAACAATAATAATAACTGGAATTTATAGAGCAATTTGAGGTTTGCAAAGCGCTTTACGTCCATTGTCTCATTTGAGACTCCCAACACTCCTGGGTTAGTAGGACTTCTGACATAAGTACTTTTTTTTGGCTTTCCTCCTGGTTTGGTTTCCTCTGGGAAGACCAAAATTTTGTTTATCATTTGTTTCTACAGACAAAGTAAAGGGCCCTTGGCTCCTATGTACTTAGTGGTACTTGAGTCAACAAGTTATTAAATGTAGGGAAGATTTCATTTAATTTGGCATACTCTCCTGGATCTGCACAGTCCACATGACTCACAATATCAGTGAAGGACAAGAACCTGGTTTATTCTCCATCACAGCAAGCAACAAGGCTCTTCAAATCTGGTCTCAACTGCACCTTGGTCCATGAATTCCATTATTAGGTCTAGGGGGCTTAATACTGGAACTCTTGAATCAAGTGCTGAAGTTCTCAGCCTGACCAAGGAACTCTTCATATCGTGCCACTGTCTCCATCAGTTGCTATCTCTAAGACCTCATGGTTCCTTGCTAGGGAGCTCATGTTTCCTGTTGCATATGGTTTCCTGGATGGGTCTCATGGATATGCAAGCATGGAAGCCTTCCCTTTAAGAAATGAAGTCCAAGTGTCTGTAGCTCCTCTCTTCTCTATCCCTCTCAGTTCTAGTTTTCTGTCTCCTCTCAAAAATCATTTATATCTTTTTGTTTTTGTATTTCCCCAGTGTGCTTGCCCTTCCAGAGATCCACGTAATGTAACTAAGAATATTTTTTAGAGAGGAAGAGGAAATCCCCCCCCAGCAAAACCAATCAATGCATCCAAAAAAAAATCTGAAAATATATACACACACTCAGAAACCTCCCACCTTTGCAAAGAGGACCAGGGAGGTGTGTTATCATATCTCTTCTTTGGGACCATGTTTGCTCCTTGTAATCCTACCACATTTACTTTCAATTGTTTTATTGTGGTAGTCATCATACATATTCTTTTTGTGACCCTGTTCACTTCACTTTGCATCAGTTTACTTAAGTCTTTACATGCTTCTACTCTGTATTCAACATAGTCATCATTTCTTAGAGCATAGTAATATTCGCTGACATTTATGGACCATAATTTATTTAGCCATTTTCCAATCAATGAATATTTATTTTTGTTACCATAAAAAGTATGGCTACAAATATTTTGGTGTATATGGGGGACTTTCTTCTTATCAATGATCTCCTTGGGGTAAATGTCTAGTAGTGGAATCTCTGGATCAAAGGGTATAGACATTTTAGTCACTTTATTTGCATAATCCCAAATAGCTTTCCAGTATGAATGTACAGTAATGACTCACTTTGCACTGGGGTACCTATCCTCCTATGGCTCCTCGAATACTTGTCTATTCTCATTTGTGTTCTCTGTCAATTTGCTGGGTGTGAGTTGAAGCCACTGGGTTGCTTTGCTTTTCTCTTATTATTAGTGATCTAGAACATACTTTCGTGTAGTTGTTAGTAATCTGCAGTTCTTCTTGAGGCAATGGATAGAGCCCTGAGGTCAAATCCTGCCTCAGGCACTTACTAGCTGTGTGAGCCTGGGCAAGTCTCACTTAGCCTTAGCTCTGTCTGACTTAGCCTCTGTCAGACTCAGTTTCATCATCTATAGAACGAGGATACTAAGGCCTCCTGCCTCCCAGCATTTGTTGTAGGAAAAAATGAGATAGTATTCATAAAGCCCTTTGCAAACCTTAAAACACTATTCAAATGCCAGTTATGGTGCTGTTATTGTTGTTTTCTCTCTTTTGACTCCTTATCTATTGGGAAATCTCCTCTCCCTTTCAAAGACCAAATCCTAGGGTCTGCTCCAGGTGTATGGACTGGTCACAGATCAGTCAGCCTCAGTCAATGTAGTGTTAGGGGCAAGGCAAGTTTCATGCCTTATCAAGGAGTCATTCTTTTATTTTGTTGTTGTTGTTAACTTAATAGTATTTTATTTTTTTCTGATTACATGTAAAGATAGCTTTCAACAATTATTTTTGTAAGATTTTGTGTTCCATTTTTTTCTCCCTCCCTCCCTTCCCTCCCCCCTCCCCAAGACAGCAAGTAATCTGATATAGATTGTACATATACAATCATGTTAAACATCTTTCCACATTAGTCATGTTGAGAAAAAAGAATCAGAACAAAAGGGGAAAAGCATGAGAAAGAAAAAATAAAAACCAAAAAAAGAAAGTGAAGATATTATGCTGCAATTGGCATTCAGACTCTGTAGTTCTTTCTCTGGATGTGGATAGCATTTTCCATCATGAGTGTCTTGGAACTGTCTTAGCTCTATCTTTGTTGATCATCACACAATGTTGCTGTTGCTGTGTACAATGTTCTCCTGGTTCTATTCACTTCGCTCAGCATCAGACCATACAAGTCTTTCCAGGTTTTTCTAAAGTCGGCATGTTCATCATTTCTTATAGCACAATAGTATTCCATTACATTCATATACCACAACTTGTTCAGCCATTCCCCAATTGATGGGCATCCCTTCAATTTTCAGTTCTTTGCCACTACAAAAAGGGCTGCTATAAATATTTTTGTACGTGTAGGTCTTTCCCCCTTTTTTTTATGATCTCTTTGGGATACAGACCTAGTAGTAGTATTACTGGATCAAAGGGTATGGACAGTTTTATAGCCCTTTAGGCATAGTTCCAAATAGCTCTCCAAAATGGTTGGTTAGATCAGTTTACAACTTCACCAACACTGCATTAGTGTTCCAATTTTCCCACATCTTCTCCAACATTTATCATTTTCCTTTTCTGTCATATTAGCCAATCTGATAGGTGTGAGGTGGTACCTCAGAGTTGTTTTAATTTGCATTCCTCTAATTAATAATTTAGAGCATTTTTCATATGATTATAGATAGCTTTAATTTCTTCATCTAAAAACTACCTGTTCATATCTCAAGGAGTCAATTTTCACAAAGAAATTCTTTATCTTTTCTTCTTTGGTGGGTTCCAATCAGGACTTTTGCCTTTATTCACTGAAAAATCATCAAAGCTAGAACATGGTACAGTCACGCTAGGCCTCAGGGCAACGCCTGAAGGATACTCACTACATGCAAAATGAGGGAGGTGAACTAGACAATGTCTAAAGGCCCTTCCAGCTCTAATACTCTCATTTGGATTATGTGAAAGAGATCATGTGGACTAGCACCCCAGCTAAATACCAGGGGGAAGGTGGGAAGCCTAGTAGTAGCTCCCTCCCCATTCCCCTCCACGCCCCGGTGCTGAAGGCAGGGAGAGATCCATGAGCAGGGAGCTCCCCTCTCACAGAGCTCATCTTGTTCTTAAATTTAAGTTGTGTGCTTGCCTACCCATTTTGATCTCCACGTTCACTTCTGAAGCCTTGGATCCTATAGAAGCTGCCTGGGGACTAGGAGGAGTGGGAGGTGGAGAGGTGGCTGGAGAGAAAAGGGAGAGGAGGGCTACTGCTGAGCAGGGAGACCTTTCCTGTGTAATCAGGGGATTCTGCGCAAGCTCCTGCCTTGTTCTTTGATTTCAGGGGTTGAGATGGGAGGGATGCTCTACCCAGCACTTCCCTTTCTTGGCCCAGCTCTGGCTCCCAGCTCTCTTCTTCCTCTCCCTTATCGGGACACTATTCTAGGTAGAAATGGCAGTGGATGGGTTGGGGATCCCAGAAAGCTGGAGTTGATGGAAACAGGTACGAATAGGAGGGGGACAGGCAGGGACAGCTGAGAACCTTGACCCCTTGTAACAATAGCAACTCACATTTCTGTTACTCATTCAGATTTACAAAAACCTTTGCTCATAATAACCCTGTGAGTCAGGCAAAGCAAGGATTATGCTAGTGCCTTTGAGAGTATCTCCAATTTATCCTAATAATAATAGCTGGCATTTATATAATGGGCTTTACAGATATTATCTCATTTGATCCTCACAACAACCCTGAGAGGTAGGTGCTATTACTTTACAGATAGGGAAACTGAGGCAGATAGTGGTTAAGTGACTCTCCCCGGGTCATAGGGTTAGTAAGTGTCTGAGGTGAGATTGAAACTCAGGTTTTTCTGACTCTACACCCAGAGCTCTATCCATCTACCTTGCCTTGTTTTTTATACATAGTTGTTTGCATGTTGTCTCTCCCATAAGACTATGAATTCATTTATAGCAGGCATTAGGTTTTTGCTTTTGTTTGTCTTTCTTAGTATCCCCAGTGCTTGGCATGTAGTAGGAGCTTAATAAATGCTGACTGACTAAATTCATCTTACAGATGAAACTGAGCTTCAGAAAGGAGCTGTGAATTCCCCAGGGCATAGAGCTAGTCAGTGTTGGAGCTAGGTTTTGAAATCCAGTATTGAAATACTGACTCCAAAATCTCTCCATTACACTCACCTAATGTGTCCATCCAAACTAAGTCGGGGCTGGTGTTCCCATTTAGGATGAGAAATCTCCCTGCACAGCTTTCTTAGGCAGACCAGGAGCAATTAGTTCTATTTTTAACTCCTGCTTGGACTTCTATAAGGGTATCTTCAGCTTTTCACCTTTCTCTGTATCCCCAGAAATAGCACAGTGCCTGGCACATAGTAAGTCAGACTAACAGACTCTTTGCTGGAGGCCAGGTCTGGGAGGAGCTAAGTCACTTGGCTCTGCACTGGGAGGGACAATGAGTCCACATTTTCGGTCCCTTCCAGAATACTGCTTCTTAGACACACCTCTTTTTCTGAGGCCTATAATCGAATCACCACTACTGTAAAGGTATGTTAATGGACAGCTCTGATGTTTTCACTCACTGTCTATGTGACTTGCCAGACTATTATTTCTTTCCCTGGCTACCATTCCCCTAATGAAGGCAGAAACTATCTCCATTTTGAATTTGTTTCTCCAGGTCTTAGCACAGTCCCTGGTACCTAGTAAGTGCTCACTAAATATTTTGTTTCATTCATTCATTCATTTCTGTCTCCATTCACCATATTCTTTCTCCCCTTCAGTCTTGGAATGAGCATGGAGACAGTCCTCCTCAAAGCTCACATGCTTCTCATTCCCAGGGCAGTCCCTGGATTCAGCTGTGACTGAGGAGACCTGTCCCTCTGCCCTCATGGGGTTCCTTGGATCCTCTCTGCTCCACTCATTTCTCTACTTTCTCAGTTTTCTATGCCTAATAGGTCTATCCCTAAGTCAAAATTAACCTCTTCAGTGTCCCATCCTCTCCTGTCTCTCTTGTCTCTCCTGATTTCAACATGATGAATCCTAGAGCATCCACTTATGTGACCTCAGGCAAGTCACTTTCACTGTCCCCCTGCAGGTTAGTTCTTATGTCAGTACACCCATCTGAGCCTTGGTTTCCTCCTCTGTAAGAAAGAGAGAATAATATTTGGACTGATTGACCTCATTGGACTGTTTTGAGAATCAAATGAAAAAAACAAATATACAATATGCTGTAATAATATTTTTTCTTTTTTTTGTAATAATTTTTTAAAAAGCTATTGACAGAGGACAGGGGAAGGCTCCTTCTTAACGGTCTACTACATTAGCCCTTGCAGGTAACATAGTCCCGGAGCTCACACTCCAAGGATACATTGCTATGGGTGTTACACCTCTATTGCTATAGATGGCAATTTAACTATGTCTTCTTGTCCTAGGGCACCCCTGTCCACGGAGCATCAGGTCTCTCTGTCTATTGTCCTTTGCTTTCAATATATGGCTGCCCCCTCTTCTTTTCTAATTGTCTGTAGGTGATCATCAGAAATGTGCTTCAGCCTACTTGGGCCCCAATCATAGGTCTCTCCACCAACACTATGATTCTTCAGACACATAACATCACAAGATCACAGATATATAGCATCATCAGAAAGATGTGTTAAAGAAAAGATGGGTCATTACATCAGGAAGAAGTTTAGGATTATGAAAATCACAATGCAGTTTCCCAAATTCAACCCTGCCTGCTTTTTCTGGAAAGCAGGGACTGCCTTATTTTTTCTATTTGTATCCCAGTGATTCGCACCAAATGCTTAAGACAAGTCAGCAAGCCCTTAATAAGGCCACACTATGTACAAGTAAAGACTGGTGATACAAAGAAAGGCAAAAATAGTCCCTGCCCTCTAGAAGCTCACACTCTAATGTTACTGAGTTCCTATTCATTCATTCATCTGTCTCTGCTATACAATGCTGGGCCCTGTTCATCTTCAGGGTCAGACATATTCCTGGCCCAGATACATTATTGTCAAGACAATCATACTGTCATCCATACAGTTTTTCCTGCATGGATTATTATGCCAATATTTTTTGAGTAATTATAGATTTCATTGCTGAGGCCCCATAATGTTCTGGAGCTTGACACAATTAGCACGATATCGTCTTCACGTGGGAGAATCTGGAGGATTTGCTCATCCATAGGAAATATCTCTTCTACTTGGACCTTCCTCAGAATGTCATCCACCATGTACTCCTGGATGACATTGCTGCAGTTAGACAGGGGTCTTCTGGAGGCAGAACTTAGGCCAAAGCAACAGCCCTGAAGGGAGGGCTATCATTGCCCCTCAGATCACCTCCAGAGTCAGGAGAGCTCCTCTCTTCTTCTGGGATTGTTACTCCTT
Source organism: Vombatus ursinus (assembly GCF_900497805.2). Lineage (NCBI taxonomy): Eukaryota > Metazoa > Chordata > Mammalia > Diprotodontia > Vombatidae > Vombatus > Vombatus ursinus. The sequence continues at coordinate 23,777 of NW_020946608.1, read as the reverse complement.
TTAAAGGCTTACTCAAATGCCACATCCACCAGGGAAGGCCCTTCTGATGCCCAATGCCCCATCGATTCTGATCTTCCCTCTCTGATCTCATGTAACACTTTGCACTCACCCCTCCCCAACACAGCACAGTACCCACTATACCAAACTGTCCCCAAGGAGTCTATACTCTAGTGAAGGGAAAGGAATGTAATACAAGCGACTATAATACATGATGAATGTGTTGGGGTGTCAAGAGTTCTATCTAGGTACAAATCCTGCCTCGGACAATTCCTGGTTATATGGTCACTGGCGAGTTATTTAACCTTTCAAAGCCTCAGTTTTCTTATCTGCAAAACGGGGATAATAATACCTTACCTGCCTCAACAGGGTGTTATGAGGAAATTACTGTAGAAGTGAACTATGATGTGTAAGTGATCAGGGACCATGTCTTATCTACACCTTGTGGCTTTCCTGGTACTCTGGACGTAGTAGGTGCTTAGTAGAGTTTTCAGGTTTGGAAAGTGCTTTCCTCACAAGAACCCCTGAAGTAAAAAGCTGAGATTTGGGATGCAATTTAGAGCAGACCCTGAGCACCCCCTTGGCTGGAGATCTCCTCCTTTTTCATGGACTAATCCTATGGGCTAGTCCTTGCCCGCTGAGCCCGGCTGGGAGGCGGCACAGTGTGCCAGCTGAGCTAAAGAGTCTAAGTCTCCCCCACGCTAGTTTTTTCATCTGCAAAATAAGGGTTTGGGTAGAGTGGGTGGGACTGGGCCAGATGGCTTCTGGGGTTCCTTCCAGCTCCAGAGCTGGGGAAAGCTCGTAATCCTCCCCCCCCCAAACACACACACACACACACACACTCACATGTACAACACACACCCTCACACATACACACACACACACACACACACACACACACACACACACACACCCATCTTCCTTTCCCCCAGAGCCCTTTTCGTGGCAGGGCTTGGGAGGCAGGAGGAGAGCAGAGGGCTGGGGAGCTCTGAGGGCAGTGTGGTCTTGGGTTAGAGTGGAAGGAGAAGCCGGGCGAGATGCTGGGAGGGCTGGGACTTGGTCCTGCCCATCAGGCCCTCAGCTAGAGCCACGGCTGTTGGGGGAGCCGGCCTCTGCAGCATCATGATGGCCAGCAGGGGGCTCCCTCGCATCATCCTCATCCCTCTGTACTCCAGGTAGGGAGCTCTGAAGCCTTAACAGGGGGCAGCTGGAGGACCAGCCTCTCACATCTCCCCCCATCACCAGGTCCCAAAGCTTCCCCTAGCTTTGGAAGGGCCCTTAGGGATCTTTTGTACAGCTTCTTTATTTCAGAGAAGAGGAGAGTGAGGCTCTGACCCTTGATCAAAGTCTCGCAGAGAATTAGGGGTAAGGTCTCCCACCTGCTCGGGGCAGGTGCCTTAGCCCGAGGGAGAAGGTTGGGGTTGAGGTCCTCCTCTCTCTTCCTCTCCTTGTCCACCTTCCATATCTTCGTCATGCTAGCATTTAAAATAATAACAGCTAGCACTTGTATAGGGCATCAAGGTTCGCAAAATGCTTTACATGTGTTATGTCACAACGATCCCATGAGGTAGGTGCTATTGTTCTCCCCATTTTACAGATGAGGAAACTGAGACAGAAGTTAAGTGACTTCTTGTTCAGTTGTTTTTCAGTCGCTTCCGACTCTCCATGACCCCATTTGGGGTTTTCTTGGCAAAAATACTGGAGTGGTTTGCCATTTCCTTCTCCAACTCATTTTATAGATAAGGAAACTGAGGCAGAGTTAAGTGCCCAAGATCACACAGCTAGTAAGTGTCTGAGGCCACATTTGAACTCAGGTCTTCCTGAATCCAGGGCCAGTGCTCTATCCACTGTGCCATCTAGCTGCCTCCCTGGAATCATTTCTTACGAGAGCCTATTGTTAAATTTTCACCTTGGAAGTCAGCAGATACTGCAAATCAGAGCTTGATTTATTATTTTGTTGACTGTCTAGACTTGGGAAAGTCATGAAGAAAATGTTAATAATGTTGATGTCACTTAAAAGTGTATCATGCATACTTTTGAGGGGAGAGCTGGTTATTAACTATTTTCTAGCACATCTCTGACACCTCACACTCACATCTCAAGGACCCTTAGACTGAAGCCCCCTCAAGACCCCTAGGCCCCTCTTTTCCTCTCCTATGGGACAGGGCCAGCCTGACACACTCAGTCCAAGTATCCCATATTGGACACTGGGTAGGCCTCCCTGACCCAAAACATTTCCCCCAGATACTTATAACAGATGCCTAAAATTTTACTTTTCCTTCGGGCCTCCATGAACGCTGGATTTGAAATCAGAAGACCTGGGTTCATACCCAACTCTGTCACCTACTAAATGAGTTTGGGCAAGTCATTTTTTTCTCTTTCAGACCCTTAGCATCTTCCTACATAAAAACAAGGGGATCTGCAAGGCCCCTTCTATCTCTAAAACCTCTGCTCTTATCTTGCCTCCTCTCCACCTCCCTCAACCCCCTCAATCCCCTCTCTCTCACACACACTATGAACATAAAAATAGCTTGGGAAGGGGAGAAACTTGAACCACTTATCACCTCACCCCTTAGAGTGATCGTAAAGGAAATAGGACCTAAGAAGCAGTAAGGAGAGTGAGATGGGCCCCAAAAAGATAAGCAACTTTTCTTGGATCTCTCACACATTCTGTGAAGTCACGCACAGTTAAATCCCAGGGTCCCAGGGATGGATGACACCTCCAGAGGTCATCTGGTCCATCCCCCTACCCCCAAGCCCTTCCCTCACCAAACCCCACTTACAATCAGGGATTTCTCTTATTCCTGAATATTCGGCACACACACCCCCAATCACCTTATTTGAGAGAAGAGTATGGCCCACATATAGAACCAATACACAGGCCTTGGCCTGGGACGGTGAGCAGGTATCTTTATTATCGCACAGAATATAGCAGAAAGAGACAGACAGACAGGCCAGGACGTAGCACACAGGCACCTCCCCTGCCATTATCCTCTGGACCTAGGCATGACAAGAAAGGGGGAACATCCCAGGGCTGGAACCAGGCCTAAAATGTTTGTTGCCAGTCCTGGGGAATGAAGTGCTCTCGCCTGAGGTAGCAGGCACTTTTAGGTACCTCCTTTGAAAGGTCAATTCCCACCACCACACAGAAACTAGACTGGGCACCCCATCGCAGCCTAGAGCAAGAGGGTAGGTGCCTCTGACCTCCCTGTGTAGAAATCAGAGCTGAGATTTAAACCAAGCTAAAGGGCAGCTGGGATCCGGACCTTAGCAAAGTCGACAAATATCCTCAAGATCCCAAGGTCCAGGAACAAGGCTCAGGAGTATTGAGAGAAAGAGAGAAAACAGATCACAGAGGAAGCACAGTGTTCCTCACCTCCACCTCCACCTCTGTGCCCATCTCTGTCCCAATCTCAGAGGCTTCGGGCAAGCACAGGACGGAGGCTGGGAGGGGTTCGGGGAGAAGGGGGAGGTGAGGAGGAGCGGTATATTTCACCCAAGGCCTTCCCTATAGTGCCTCTTTACGGCAAGGGCTGGGAGGCAGTCTTCCTCACATGGGACCACCTGGGGAGCTTAGAAAGTTGTCCAAAAACCAGATATCAAAGAGGGGAAAAGTCAAGAAAGAAATCAGGCATGTCACTTACTTAACCTGGGCTCCTACAACATGCACGTCTGCTCCTAGTCCCACTCCTCACCTGCTTCATCTTAGGCCAGCACACGGGCACAGATCTGAGTCCCTCCCCCTCAGGATGCCCTGCCTCCTAGCTCACCTTTGGGGCTTTCTTACCCACCCCTCTCCACAGCAGAAGGGCACATCCTGGGAGACCCACCAAGGACAGGAACGCTTTTAAATGTAGGCGCATGCAATTGCCATCCTCTATACCAGCCAAGCCAAAAGTCATTTTCAAGCACTCCAAAGATATAGGCAGTGATCTCCAAGCACCCAGCCTCCCATCCCAACAAAACTCCATGGGCTGCCTGGCCTGCTTCTGCCACAGTGGGAGCCCCTTTGCACCATGGGGTCAGGAAAGACATCATTACTCAAAGTGGTTTTCCCCACTGGGGAAAACCTCAGGCAGCTGGAGTGGATGGATTTGTTCTTGTTCCTTTCTTTGTGGGATAGTGCAGGTAGGCTGGGTCTAAGCTGTCTTCATCTTGCTCTGCAGTGTCAGCCCAGAAGCAGAAAGGGGAGACAGGCAAGCCGGAGCCAAGGCAGCTTTTCCCCTCCCTGCCCCACGAGGGAGAGTGAGGGCCTCTCCAATGCTTCTGCTCACCCCATGCCATCCTCCTTCCCAGCTGCCTCTGGCCACTGGAGTCAGAAAGCCCCTTAACTAGCTCCTTGAATTTCTAGATGGATCCTTCAAGAGAGCCTGGGCTGGCTAGCAGCAGCCTAGGAGAGTGGAACCAAACCCCAGCCTTGGTAAAGTAAAGTTTGGGGGTAGGGGCTGGGGAGAGTCATTCCATTGCACCTGAGCCTCCAGGCAAGTGGAAAGAGTGGGGGGGGTTTGCTGGTCCCCTTCTCTGGGTATACATGCAGGTGCAGCCACAAACACTCATGTAGGTGATGCCACCCTCAGGTTCATAGAGGGCTTAGAGAGGGAGGGCCCTTCCTCACCCCAGACCGGGAGGGACCAAGCCAGATTGGGATCAGGGAAGCTAAACAGAACACAGGGCAGTTTTCTTTCAGGGATAGGGCTGCCAGAGCTGGAAAGCCTGCGGCCAGTTCCTGGGTCCAGTATCTCGCCCTCAGCATCTCCCCACAGCTGCGGTGGCATCCAGTCGTTGCAAAGAGATCCAACGTTTGCATGGGTGGGAACTCCTGAGGCCAGCAAAAAAAAAATGATCAAGTCATCACAAAGGAATAAACTGGGGGACCACCACAGAGCAAGAAGGGACACTGTCCCAGCTAAGTGTCTCCCTAGGAGGCCAGGCCATGGAGAAGGATCTTGGGAGTGTTTGGGTACCAGGTCATGAGGCAGGGCTGGAGAAGAATGTTGGAGGGAGCAGGCTGTGGGGTAGTCCCTGGAGAATCAGGACATAGGTAGGGTGTCTGAAGATTAATGCCCCCGTGCAACGTCCAGGAGGCTCAGGATGTAGGCTAGTATCTGGGGCCAGTGTCGGAGAGATTAAACCATTGACTCACCTTTAGGGAAGTTTGTTTGGTGACCTAGGTCAGAGGGTAGTGTCTGTAAAGAGTGTTTGAGAGATCAGGCCGTGAAGAGATGTTTTAGGGGTCTTGGCTCAGGGAGCAGTGTTTTCAAGGCTTAGATCAGAGGGCAGAGTGTTCAGGGGGAGTATCTGTGGACTTGAGTCCCCAGGGCCTCAATGGCAGAGAGTATTTAGGGAGAGGATGTAGAGGCTCGGTCTATGAAGCAGAATATTTTGGGGGAGGCTCCCCAACAGTCCAACACACAGGTGAGGCTCCCCGGCTCAGGGAAGGAGGTCAGACGGGAGGGTCTAACCTAGGGGTGGGGAACCTACGGCCTCGAGGCCACATGTAGCCCTCTAGGTCCTCAAGTGAATCCAAACTTCACAGAATAAATCTCCTTAATGAAAGGATTTGTTCTGTAAAACCTGGGCTCAGACAAAAGGCTGCATCCAAAGGACCTAGAAGGCCACATGTAGTCTCAAGGCCACAGGGTCCCCACCCCTGGTCTACCCTGTAACTGAAGCCCTGGCTATAGAGCTAAAGATCAGCCCACACTGTTGGGGGACCAGTGATAAATCCCTCTCATGTCCAGGACAATTCCAGCAATGTCACTTGTCAAAGCTCTAGGCAGCATTGCTCTCCCATTTTTTTCTGCTTGTTTCTAAGCATCTCACCTGTATCACAGTCCCAGGGTCTGAGAGACCTGGGAAGCCACCTGAGGGGTGGGGAAGGGCTTTGCACCGAGAAGCAACCTGAGGAGTACATGTAACTCAAGCAGTATGCTCATCCCTTTGGCTCATCCCCTCCCACCCTTGTAGGAGGAGGAAGCCGGCCCTGCATCTTCCCCACCTGACCTCACCTGAGCCAAGGCCACATCAGGTCAGAAAATGCACAAAAAGGATGGCCAAGCCGATGTTCAGCAGAATCACCATGCAGATAAGGACAGTGTTGGGAGCCTGTAGGGAAAAAGAGCAAGGGAGAGGTCTGGAGAGGACCACAGGGCAAACTTTCAGGGAGGCATCTCTGCCAGAACATCCTCTGGGTGCTCACATATGGGATTAAAGAAATTTAGGCTGCAAGAGCCCCCTAGGGGCCATGCCTACCTTTAGGTAGGGCCTAACTCATCTCATGTGGTGCCAATAGGTATTTCAGACATTTTACTTTCTTTTATTTTTGGAGGCAATAGGGGTTAAGTGACTTGCCCAGGATCACACAGCTAATAAGTGTCTGAATTTGAACTCAGGTTCTCCTGACTTCAGGGCTGGTGCTTTATCCACTGCACCACTTAGCTCAAAAAGGCCAAGGTCCCCCACTGCATCCAGGGCCATCCCCAGTCATTCTAATCTATAGCTTGCCAATGGACCCAGATGGTTCCAGAGGAGATAGTGAGGCTGGTGACTTTGCACAGCCCTGCCTCACTTAAATCCACTTCACTTGTACCTTCCTAATGCCATGGTCCTCTTTGAGAACAAAGGACAAACAATAACTGGTCTCACAGAGATGAGGGGCTTACCAGTTATTGAAGATTTCCAGGCAAGCTGAGGCCTTTGGTATCTCCCATTGGTGTCTCCACCAGTGAAGGAGACTTAACCTTAATCATTTCTGTTACCATAGCTACCCCATTTTCTCTAGGATGTGAGAATGTGTCAGGAAGCATTCTTTCCCTTCCTGTTGGTGAGTCTTCCTGGCAGGTCTGGCTGTCTATCATTGGGTTGCAGGGGTTATAAGCCAGAAAGATGTCCATTGTATAGTGACAAAGAACCCTGGGCTTGGAATCAGATGGTCTGGGTTTGAATCCTGACATTACTTTCTGAGTGATTTTAGGCAATGAGTTTCCCCTCTCTGGGCCTCAGTTTCTTTATTTGTAAACTGAGAGGAGATGACTAGATGAATTCTAAGATCCCACCTGACTGTAAATAGATCCTTCTGTAGAAACCACCACTTCTATGTGGGGATGGCGACTCCAGCCCCAGCCCAGCCAGCATTACCTCCTCCAGCTCTGTCTCGGCTTCCAAGGCTGCAGCCGCTACTTCTCGACGTCCCTTCTTTTTGGCCCCACCCTTGGATGAACCTCGGGCCTCTGTTTTTCTGGTGGGCTTAGTGTGGCTTGCGGTGTCTGCCTTGATGGGAGAGGGTGGATGCTTTGGCTCTGTTTTGGGGGCCCTGGCTTTCAGCTCCGGCTTGGGGGGTGTAGTGGCCCTTGGGAGGGCCTCCACATTAGGCTGGATGTCTGGCTTCAACACTGGAGAGGCTGAGGGGGTCACAGGTGTAGTGGGGGAAGCACCATCTGCCTCTTCCTCATCAAAAGGTGGTGGGACAGGGGGCGACGTGCGGACAGCATAGCTGTGGTACCCCTGGTAGAGTGCTACTTCTGGCTCCCTAGTGGGCTGTGGGGGTGGTGGCTGCAGGGGCTGGATCTCCATGTGGTCAGTAGGGGTTCTTGTGGGGCTCCTGCTGCTTCTCTCACCAGGACCCACATCAGATGGGGTTACTGGACGGCTGCCTTCTCGGCTCTGCTCCCCGTTCCATTCTCCCGGACTCAGGAAGCCATCCTTCTGTGTTCCAGGCCTAGGCTGCTTAGCCTCAGGGGGTGTCCCTGCAAGGTGGGGTGATGGCGTACGGGCTGGAGTGCCACCCCCTTGGAGGGAGGCCTCCCGTTCATGTAGCTGGGGGCTCTCTGGAGGGGGCTCCTGGATGCCTGGGGCCTCTCCACGGCCTACATTCTCCATAACACTTTCAGCATTCTCTATGATCTCCTGGAGCAACCTCCGTTTCTGGTACTCAGGGCCTAGGGAGAATAATAATGATAATAATAAACACACAGCTGAGTCATTCTGGCTCATTTACAGGAATGGAGACAGTGATTTAGGACTGAGTCATTGCCACCAGAAATTAGAGAAGGGTCATCCTTAAGAAACTAGCATTTAGTAATTGACGCAGATTATGCAAGAAAACAATAGAAATGGTGCATCCCAGGACTGCAGGATGCAAAAATTTAGCACCAACCAAAGACCTGATCAAATGGCAGAATTTTATACCAGCAGCTTGTTAGAATTATATACCAGGCAGGTAGGTGGTACAGTGGATAAAATGTCAGACCTGGAGTCAAGAAGAATCATATTCCTGAGTTCAGATCTGGCTTCAGATACTTACTAGCTATGTGACCCTGGGCAGGTCACTTCACCCTGTTTACCTCAGTTTCCTCGTCTATAAAATGAACTGGAGGAGGAAATGGCAAATCACTCCAGGATCTTTGCTGAGAAAACCCCAAACGGGGTCACAAAGAGTCAGACATGACTGAAAAATGACTGAACAACAATAAAGAATAAATAGCGACCTCCCAGGACCATTTCTGCTGGAGGATATCATATGAGAAGAGTGATAGATACAAAGAAATTTAAGACACATTTTAAAATAAATATCACCATACCAAATAATTGATTTCTAACTTACATGGAATGAAAGGTTTCAAAATACAGAGATTTAGCAGAGAAGATCAAAATTATTTGGAAATGGTATGAGGTGAGTATTATCCCCATTGTCCTGTCTACTACTGGAGTTGGACTGAGGATACTTTCAGTGATCTTTACACAGAGGATAAGCTTACATCCTGATGCTTTTATTTTATGATGTTGGTGTTCAGTCATTTCAGTCATGTCTGACTCTCAGTGACCCCATATTGGGTTTTCTTGGCAAAGATACTGGAGTGGTTTTCCATTTCCTTCTCCAGCTCATTTTATAGATGAGGAAACTGAGGCAAACAGGGTTAAGTGACTTGCCCAGGGTCACACTGCTAATAAGAGTCCGAGACTGGATTTGAACTCAGCTCTTCCTGACTCCAGGACCAGCATTCTTTCCACTGGACCACCTAACTATAAACAGTGGCTATTTTATCTACCCATGTAATAGCCTACAGGACATTAAATATAAAAGAATAATAGTAGGACAGCAAGAGGCAATCATAAAATAATGGACTGAGTGCTGGCCTTGGAGCCAGGATGACCTGGATTTAAGCGTCACCTCTGCTTGCATTGGCTCTGTGACCCTGAACAAGTCACCTAATTTCTCAGTGCTCTCAACAACTCTTTAAGACCATAAGTGGCAGAGTGGCACACTGCCTCGTTGAGGGTCTTCCCATCCAGGAGTTCTCTACCAGAGTCATCAAAATCAGAGCCTACAAAACTCCCAAGTGCAGCTGGAACCACATAAAGATGCCTTTGGGAAACGTTTAACAAAATAAATAAAAAATACCATGCGACATAGATAATGTTAATTTGTGCACTCCTTGGCTCGATTACAGGCTTCCATTTGTATTTGGGTTTGACTGGACTCCCTTCTACCAGTGACATCACAGGCTCAACCATCCTTATCTCTATTCCTACTAGGATGACAGTGATTTGTCCCAGGACCATTTCTATGATAGCCCCATTGACAAAGATGAAAAAAAAATGAGACTATAATAATAATAATAACTTAATATTACATAGTGCTTAAAGTTTTAAAAAGTACATTCCCTATGGCCCTCATAATATAAATATTTTTAGCTTCCTTTTTTTGGGTGAGGAGTGGGACGCAATCAGGATTAAGTGACTTGCCCAGGGTCACACACCTAGTAAGTGTCTGAGGTCAAATTTGAACTCAGAGCCTCTTGCCTCCAGGGCCATTGCTCTATTCACTTCAGCACCTAGCTACCCCTTATTAATTCCCTTTTAAAGAAGAGGAAATTGAGTCTCAGAAAGATAAAGTGATTTGCTCACTGTCACACAGCTAATAAATTGTCAGAGCATCAATTTGAACCCAGATGTGAATGCACTCTTTTCATTATACTGTGATGTTTGTGTAGAAGTCACATCTTGGTCGTAACAGTAACAACAGCCATGATAATAGCTAGCATGTACATAATGCTTTTAGGTTTGCAAAAGACTTTACATATATTAATTCATTTGATCCTCACAACAGCCTTGGGAGGCAGGTGCTATTATTATCCTCATTTTACAGAAAAGGTAACTGAGGCACAGAGAGGCTATGTATTTTGAGAGTCACAGAGCTAATAATTGCCTGGGGCAAGGTTCAAGCTCTGGTTTTCCTGTCTCCAAGTCCATCACTTTGCACTGTGTGACATCCCTACCTATACCTCCAGGAGCTGGCCTACATTTGTAGAGGGAACCCTTGAAAAAAAGAGGACCAAGGAAACGGAAATGGAAAGGGAAATCCTATCCATCGTTCAAGGTCCAACCTAAATTCCACATTCTCCACATATAGAGGGAGTTTTATAGAGTTTTACAGAGTGGAGAGAGCTTTGGATTATAAGTCAGAAGACCTGGATCTGGGTCCTGGTTCTGCTACACAGAGCCTGGCAACCTCAGAGACATGGTCTGAGTCTTAGTTTCCTAACCTGTAAAATGAGAATTATGATACCTGCCCTGCCTATCTCTCAGGCTTGTCATGAGGATTGGATGAGATAAGGAATGTGAAAGCATCACGTAACCATCAAGCGTTCTGGAAAAGTGAGTTGTTCTTACGATAGTTGGTGCTTGGATGGCTAAGAGACATCTGAGGAAAAGTCCTGAAATCTCCTCCCTCTCTTCTCTCTGCTAGCCCATGCCACACCATGCTATGTCTTACCTGGCTGGTAGAAGTCCGGAGACAGCTCCCTGGCCAGGGTCCGTGCAATGCTGGATTCGCTGTTGGCCGCCACTGCGGCCTGCTCTGCTCCATCCGCCTTGGCCTTGGCATGACTTGTCCTGGGGAAACAAGACACAGAGAGTTCAAGGTCTCTCCAGGGCACTTTCACCCCAGCACAATAATGTTATTGATCGTGGAAAGAGGATCCTCATTCCAGTTACGGTAATTCCCTGAGGTGGGTATTTACATGTTCATGCATAAGTATGTACAGAGATATGTATCTCTACACATGCATGCTCACTTTGGAGTCCATGCAATACAAAGGTTTATAACCTGTCTTTGGGATAGAGAAGACTAACTCCAGATGGGCCAACCTTGACTCTCATCTATCCTGATCCCCCACCTCCACCTCGCCTTTGGAAAAAAAAAAGAGTTGTGAGTAAAAGATGCTGGTGAGCCAGACCAGCAAGAAGATACAACTCAAGAGCAAAGCATGGGAGATAAGGCATGTGAGCCTATCAGAAGATCTGGACTGATCCCGTGCTGTATCCAAGGCAGCCAGAGTGCCGGGGATACCCGGCTCTGGTCCAAGGTATGGGATGGATCCAGGGGCTCCTTCTGACCTCCTAATGAAGCCCTCTACCTCGTTTCCACTTAGCCAAAAGGTCAAGCTCATCCTTTCCTTATCTGTGGCTCTCAACTTAGATCTCACTTACCTACTATGAAACCCTCTTGGCCATCAGAAATGCTAAGCTTACACACAGAGAAATGATAAGATAGAAAACAATTCTTACTCTAGGCAAGGGTTCTTAACCTGGGATCTCTGAACTTTTTCTTTCTAATTCTATATTTTAATAACTGCCGGAGGGGTCCATGACACAAATGAGGTTAAGAGTCCTTGCTCGTCTAGGGAGATGAAAGGTGTGATCAGTGAGAGCTGAGCTGCGGGCTTAAAGCTATGAAAGCAGTAAATAGAGTGTAGAGCATGTGTATTTGGCTTTCAGCTGCTCCTGGAAAAAAGTCCCAAGCTGGTGAGAGTGTCAGGCTGCAAGGGAACAAATCGGGGGCAGCTGCAGTTTGGTCTCCTTTATGAACCACTGGTTGCCATAGTTGGACAACTGGGTCCCAAAAGAAAGCCATTCCCTGGAGGGAAGAGGGAGAGTGCTTCCACAAAGGAGACAGGATGAGAGGGAACAAGGAAGTCCCTCCCCCATCACTCACTACCTCTTTCTCCATCACTCCCTCCCCGATTCCACCCTAACCCCCCAACTTGCTGCTAAGCCTGCCTAACTCCCTAGTACCCCCTGCTGCCTACATAAACACACGTTGACTTTCATATACTCTGTGTGTTTACACGCAGCCTGGTGTAGAAGGAAGGGCTATTTTCTTGGGGTCGAGAGCTAGATTCAAACCCACTTCTGATGCTTCTTAGCTATTTGATCCTGGGCAAGTCATTTTACCTCCAAATAAATGGAGATATTAAAATTTATACTGCTTGCTGCTTAGAGTTGTGAGAAAAGTACTTTATAAATGGTAAAGCACTGTAGGATCCTATGTGAAATCAAAAAGAGAGCTCTTCTACTGCAGTACTAACCCCTTCCCCAGGAAGACCCCCCCCCAAAACAGCACTGCCCACCCCTCTCCCCAGAAGCCCTCTGACTCAGTACTATTCTCCTGATGGTCAGCCACCTCTAGGAAGCCCCTCCCTAACACTTTTCTCCCCTGGATATTTAGAGGCCCCCTAGTGATTTCAGAGCTGCCCATGGGATAACTAATCAGATTTCCTTGCCCTACATCTGTGTGCTTAGAATAGGGGACACATACTTCTAGGGGTAGGAAGTGGGAAGAAGGAATGGTTCAGGAACCCTGGTTCTACTACTAACTCTATGTGTGACCTTGGACATGTCACTTTAATCTCTCTGGACCTCAGTTTCCTCATCTGTAAAATGGAACAACAATAATTTCACTCTCTCAGGATTATTGTGAGGGGACAAAAAACTCAAACTCTGGAATCTTTAACGTGCTATAGAAATGTGAGTTATTTGGCAATCATTTTGTATTAGCCCCACTGGGGATGCCATAGCCTGTCAGGCTTTGTGTTGTCATTCTATGATTTCTTTTCTCCTTCAAGTCTTACTGTAATGATACTACCCCTAGAAGTATGTGTCCCCTATTCTAAGCACACAGATGTAGGGCAAGGAAATCTGATTAGTTATCCCATGGGTAGCTCTGGAATCACTAGGGGGCTTCCAAATATCCAGGGGAGAAAAGTGTTAGGGAGGGGCTTCCTAGAGGTGGCTGACCATCAGGAGAATAGTACTGAGTCAGAGGGCTTCTGGGGAGAGGGGTGGGCAGTGCTGTTTTGGGGGGGGTCTTCCTGGGGAAGGGGTTAGTACTGCAGTAGAAGAGCTCTCTTCTTGATTTCACATAGGATTATCTCCCCACTGTCAGCAGGGTTAAAAATAATGCTAGTGGTTCTGGGAAAGGGAGCAGACAGTCCTGCAGCAAAATCCCTGAGGGAGGGAGACACATTTGAGACACTTAGCCTGGCCTAGCCTAGCTTAGCCTCAACACTCTCCTCTTCCTCTTCTGACCCCAGGTTATATTAGGCACACATTATCTCTGGCTTCCCAACCATGAATGTCTATCCTAGGTGTCAGTGGTTGCCCCATTTGTCAGAAAGATAAAACTGAGCCCCAGAGAAGGATGGTGCCCTTGCTAAAATGCCAGAACAGGTTGAAGCAGGATTGGACTAGCTGCTTTCTGATATTTTAGCAAACTCTTAAGTCATAGGAACCTTCTTACTGAGAGCTCACCGTTACGGAGTGGCCAGGAAGGCAATGGTTTGGTCCTCTTGGCTTTTCTCAGGGCAAAATAGGTGGTTCCTACCCCGATGCTGATGGGAGTGGGGTAGGGAGGAAGGATGCTTCTGCTCTGGTCTTACACTGAGGAGGCATCATGTGGGAAACAGAAAAACCATAGCCCCAAGAATCAGGAGAGCTAGGCTCCCCACTTGGCCTGATAATTAGCTGAATGACTTAGACCTTCAATTTCTCCTGCCCCAAAACAGAGATTAAAGGCCTACCAGACTTCTTTGAGGTATGTCAAGATCAGGAAGAGTATGAGCACTCCACATCCCCGACCTCAGGACTGATCCTGTGGCAGTGCCACTCTGACCCCTGCCTTCTGGCTAGCCACGAGGCCTGGATCTGACCACAAATCTTAGCAAGTCACTTAACTCTTGAAACCTCAGTTGCCTCACCCGTAAAATGAGGGATTTGGGATAGATTCCTTCTGGCTTTAAGAATTAGAGAGGTGCTTACTAGCTGTGTGACCTTAGTCAAGTCACTTAACCCCAAGTGCCTCACCAAAAAAGCAAAAACAAAACAAAACAAAACAAAAAAGAATTATAGAGATGCCTTCCTTATTAGGAATATGTTTGGAAGATAGCACAGCTGAGGGTCAGCGTGTAGGTAATGGGCATAAGATTCGTCATTTATCAGGTGGCACAGTGGATAGAGCACCAGCCCAGGAGTCAGGAGGACCTGAGTTCAAATCTGACCTCAGACACTTGACACTTACTGGCTGTATGACCCTGGGCAAGTCACTTAAGCCCATTGCCTAGCCAAAAAAAAAAAAAAAAAAAAAAGATTGGTCACTTAGCTCTAGAGAGAGATCCCCTCTTTTCTCCCTCCATTTTCAGAAGTTTCTGCGTCACTGAGATTTAAAAATAAATAAACAAACACTTCCCTAACCTACTATTTGCTGCATGTGAATCTTGTGACTCCTTTGAGAGGGCCGACTTCTTTTGTGTTCTGGACACTTGATAACACCTAATTAAAGTGTGATGGCAGTGGTGGTGGTGGTGGTGGAGGTGATGGTGGTGGTGGCTGTTGTTAATTTAATTAATTGCCTCCCCTTAGCATTTTAGAAAGTTTTGAGTCTAAACTAGATTCACGTAATACTTGAGATGCAATTCCTTCTGTTGATTTTTTCTCTCAACATTTTGGAGATTAGTTTGAATTTGAATAAGAACCATACTTTGAGTAAAAAAAAAAAAAAAGAATTATAGACTACAATATTCTTCACAGATCCTTCCCAGCTCTGACATTCTGTTCTTAAATCTCTTCCGTGTCTAACATTCTTTTTTCCCACTGTTACTATCCTGTTTGAGACTTCCCTTCTCTCATTAGATTGTGAGCATGCTTAAGGTAGGGACTTTGCCTTCTTTTCTAGCTAGGAGAGCTGGCCACAGGAAGCGAGGATGGCCACACAAGGGGGTCAGCAGGGTCCTGAACACCCTGAACGGCGTCATTGCTACATTTTTGCTCAGGCTTTCTCCTCTACCCCATCCCAGTTCACCGCTGTATTCAAAACTTGAGGGGAGTCCACCCCCACCCCCAGGTCATGTGTTGCAGTTGGCATCCACATTCCTCCACTTATCCCTAGCTCAGGGACTCCAAGAACAACCCAGGCTTCTTTTGTCACATCAGGGAAGCCCGGCTGAACCCAACTGCAGGAGCAATCTATGGTATTTGCCCCACCGAGCCATTCATCTTCCTAGGGGCATAGCAGAAGCTTCCTCTACTGAAACTGGAGCTTCTTCCCCTAAATAGCTCAAGGTCACCTGGCTCCCTCACTGAAAGCCCACAGGATCTGAGGATGGAAAACTGGAAATGATCTCAGAGCTTATTTAGTACGACTGACCTCATTTCACAGATGAGGAAACTGAGGCCCAGAGAATGAAGTGACTTGTCCAAGGTCATGTGGCAATAAATAGCAGGGCTGGGATTCAAACCCAGGTCCCTTGGCTTCAAATCCATCTATAGCCAAATCATAGCCAGCCGAGCCACCTCTAACTTGTGACAAAGCCACGTCACTAAAACAGTAAGTGGCTGGTGCCATCATCCCTGTTCTGGCCCATCAGGGGTAAGAGGGAAAGGAGGAAGGGAATAGGTCCTTATTAAATAATTGTCATGCGCCAGGCATTGTGCCAAGTGCTTTACAAATATTATTTCATTTGATCCTCACAACAACCCTGTGAGGTAGGGGCTATTATCCCCATTTTACAACTGAGGAAACTGAGACAGACAGCAGTCAAGTGACTTGCTCAGGGTCACACAGCTAGTAAGTTTCTGAGGCTATATTTGAACTCAGATCTTCCTGGCTCCAGGAGGCCCAGTATTCTATCCACTTAGAAAAGGGTAATGATGATGATGATGATGATACACACCCATGTAGTCTTTTATCTTCCCTCACAATAACCTTAGGAAGAAGGTCAGGAAAATATTATTAGCTTCATTTTACAGCTGAGGAAATTGAGGTGCAAAGAGGGAGAATGATTTGGCAGTGATCACAAAACTAGGGTCAGAGCTGGGATACAGACTCAGCTCTCCTGACTCCATGTTCTTTCTACTACCTCACACTGCCCAGTACTAGGAATGTCCCCTTCCCAATGACCAGAGCCCTCTAGACAGATGGGGAAAAGAACTGTTTCAGGGTCCCCCCCCCCTTTTGTTTCTGTCTGGATTGCTTAGCTAAAGGTTCCTATGGGCACACAAATATTGGCTAATTCCATTGGCCCATTCTACAAGGATATAGGCTAATATCATAAAAAGAGTCCTGTCCTCAGGGGACACTGGAACCAGTGAGTGCTGGTTTGAAAAAACTGTTAAATTTTAATTGTGAGTATTTACACTTTGGAAATCAGCAAATGCTACAAATTAGGGCTTGATTTGTTCTTTTGTTGATTATCTAGACTTAAGAAAATGATGGAAAAATATTAATGCAAATGAAATTTAAAAGTGGGCATTCAGAATGTGAGTTATTAAATATTTATTAGGACATCCCTGCCTGTCCTCGGCTTCAGTTCAGCTCTGTCCTTAACTTACTGAATGACTTCAGGCAAATCCCTTTCCATCTGTAATTCTGTAATAGGGCTTGTACTCTGCACCTCCCAGGTCTGTGGTAAGGCTGAGATGGTGGCTGTAAAGAGCAGTATAACAACAAACTTCTCTCTATGCGTGAGACAATAGGGGTGGTTATTAAAATGTCTGAATCTCCTCTTCTTTGACTGCCATCTCTGCCTGTCCCTACGCTTATCTTTCTGGCCAGAGCCCACCCCTTATGAGTCCCTGGCCAAACCCTTTTGCTTGGTTCAATTCAGCCTCTGAGAGCCTTGAGCCCTGAGGTGATAGGAATTTCCTGGATCGTCAGGATCTTCGTCTTGTGAAATACATGAGGCAGCCGGAATGGGAGATTTGTCCCCAGCAAGAAGGCTGGAAAGAGCTAGGAGGAACTTGGCCTCCAGGCTGAAGGGTTGGGGGTGGGTGGGGCTGTTGGGGAGAGGCTGAAGAAAACTGCAAGGAGGAAGCCATAGTGAGACAGAATCCTTCCAAGTTTGGGGAAGGCCAAGACTGGAGCAAAGACAATAGCCTGTTACTATCACTCGTATACATCTCTGGATGGCAAAGCCAGGCATCTTTTTCAGACACAGAAAGAGTCGTTTTTATATGGCAAAACACTAGCAAAAAGTTCCTCAGAGACTAGAAAAAGAAGCCCACCTTTACCTCTGAAGACAGCAAAGGAATAGAGAAGCAAAGTAGACCCTGGGGGAGGCTGAGAGAGTCCAGTCCCCACTGCCCAGTTCCCATCTGTACCTCCTCCCCTTAGATGCTGTCCTATTCCCTCTACCATCATCCCCACTCTACTCTGACCCTCAGGCTCACAACTCCCTTCCCAGCAGTGACTGATGGAGCATATGGTTGCTCAAACTGCTTGGACGAACATCGGCAACTACAATCCTTCCTACAACATAGTGGACCTCTGGACCTTACCATCTTCACTGCTGATGCACCGCTGATGCACCAGGCTTTTTCATCTGCCTTGTAGCTAAAACTTCCTATATTTTTTGTCTCCCGATTAGAAAGTGAATTCTTTTTTTTAAATTTTTTTTTTTAGCTAGGCAATGGGATTAAGTGACTTGTCCGGGATCACACAACTAGTAAGTGTTATATGTCTGAGGCCAGATTTGAACTCAGGTCCTCCTTACTCCAGGGCCGGTGCTCTATCCACTGCACCACCTAGCTGCCCCTAGCAAGTGAATTCTGAAGACAGACTGTCTTGATTTTCTATGTGTATCTCCAGAACTTAATTCAGTGCTTGTAAGAGTCAATCAGTCAATAAACATTTATTAAATGCCGATTATGTGTCAGGCACTGTGCTGAGTGCTGGCTTTACAAAGAAAGGCAAAAAAAACAGTCCCCGCCTTCAAGGAGCTCACAATCTATTGAAGAGACAACGTGTAAACAACTATGTGCAAACCAGATGGATAGGAAATAATTAACAGAGGGATGGCACTAGAATTGAGGGGTTGGGGAAAGGCTTCCTGTAAAAGGTGGGAATTTGACTGGGACTTGAAGGAAGCCAGAGGAGCCAGGAAGGAGAGGTGAAGAGGGAGAGTATGCCAGGTGTGAGGGACTGCCAGTGAAAGTGCCTGGTAAATATATTTGAGAATCATCAGCATTAATTGATAATTGAATCCATGGGAGCTGGTGAGATCAGCAAGTGAAATAGTAGAGAAGGAGAAGAAAGGGCCCAAGACAGAACCCGGTGGAGCACCCACAGCCCAATTGGGCTTGACCTGGGTGAGGATGCAACAAAGTAGACTGAGAAGGAATGGTCAGATAGGTAAGAGGAGAACCATGAAAACCTAGAAAGAAGAAAGTACCGAGGAGAAGAGGGTCCCTTGCAGCTCTGATTATTGAGGTTCTAAGATCTCTTCCAGCTCTAACCCTCTAGGATCTAAGGTCCCTCCACGATTTGACATTCCACATTTCATGGGCGTTCTAGATCCAGCTGTTCTGTGTTGAAGAGACCATCCAGACCCACAAGTCTAAAGTGGTGGAGTTGATGCACTTCTCAGATTGGGGTTCTCTTTATGTTTCGCTTGGCTTGTGCAAAAAGCAAACTCAGCCCAGTGGATGAGATTGCCGGTGATCACCTTGCAGAGTTTGCTGTTTGCTCAGGCTGCTCCTTGCTCAACAACTCCTGCTGAAAGAATGACCAGCCAGTCCCAAAGCTGCACCCACTGGTTGGGGTGGAGTTCTGTCCTAAGACAACAAGTGAGCACAAGGGTAATACAAGGCTGACTGTGCGAAGGCATTCTGCGGCTCATTCCCACCTTCATATCATCCCACCCGGAATGCCCTTCTTCTTTCTCTCTGACCAACCAAATCCTATCTATTCAGATCCAGCTTATAACACTCAAATCCACAACGTATTGTAGAGGCATAGAGTTAGAGTGGGAAGGACCTTAAGCCATGTAGTCCAAACCCCTCATTTCAACATTTCTTAAACTGTGGGTCGCAACCCCATATTGGAAATAGTAAAAGGTTTCGGAACCCACAACCACCAAAAATTAATTAAAAATCAAATGTGTTGGGGCAGCTGGGTGGTGCCATAGATAGAGCACCGGCCCTGAAGTCAGGAGGACCTGAGTTCAAATCCGACCTCAGACTAAACACTTGACACTAGCTGTGTGACCCTGGGCAAGTCACTTAACCCCAATTGCTTAAAAAAAAAAATCAAATGTGTAATGAATCCTAGGTGTTTCTGTCAGGGCTTGCCCATGTTGCATCATAAAACTTCACTGCAGCCTTGGCTCTGAACACAAAGCGGTGTGCACTTTGCACTGCACATGCCCTCAGGCCACGTAAGACCAATGAACTCTGCCAAAAGGCAAAAACCGGAAAAAGTTTGAGAAGCCCTATATTAAATAGATGAGGAAACTGAGGGACAGAGAAACTAAGTGACTTGCCTGGGGTCACACAGGTAGTACCCAGCTTTTCTTGATTCCAAATCCAGTGCCTTATCTACTAGATGCTGCTGCAATGATCTCTGCTTTCTCTGAAAAATCCATGGAATTTATGGTCAGTTCCATTATTTAGTCCTTAGTCCATACTACCTTGTAATCTGTAATTATTTCATATAGGTATCTTTTTTTTTACCCCAGACCATATTGTGAGAGCCCTGTGATGGCAGATTCCCCAACTTCTGTTTTGCACTAGCTTGAACACACACACTATGACAAGTATATGGTTAGGCATATATTAAGTTTTTAACAAAATTCATGTTGAATCTCCTTAAACATGTGGCATAATTTCCCACCTTGCTGTCTTTGTTCATGTTGCTTCCTATGTCTTGAATATTTTTCCAACAACATTTTTGCCATTGTTCTTCCTTAAAGGCCCAGCTCAAATACTGACTTTTTTTTCTTTTTTGGGGGGGGGGGCAATGGGGTTAAGTGACTTGCACAGGGTCACATAGCTAGTAAGTATTTTTATGTGTCTGAGGACAGATTTGAACTCAGCTCCTTCTGAATCCAGGGCCAGTGCTCTATCCACTGCACCACCTAGCTGCCCCTCAAATACTGACCTCTCTTGAGTTCCTCAGCTGGGAGTGGTGTTCCTCTCCTGTGAACCCCTAAAGTACCTTGGATCCCTCATATACATTTTGTATCATAATTACTTCTTCTGTAGGTCTTATGACCTAACTATACTATGCGCTCCTCGGGCAGGGATACCACCACCACCACCACCACCACCAAGCATTTATATAGCTCCCAGCATGCTCTAAGACCTTTTTACAAATATTATCTCATTTGATCCTCACACCAACCCTGGGAGGTAGGTACTATTGTGATTCCCACTTTACAGTTGAGGAAATTGAGGCAAACGGAGGTTAAGTAACTGGCCCAAAGACACACAATTAGGAAGTCTCTGAGGCCAGATTTGAACTTGGGTCTTTCTGACTCCAGCCTCCAGGACTCTATCCGCTGTGCCTTGTCTACAGACAAGGCCTTGAAGGCCATTGATCCTTCAATGCCTTGAACACACAAAGGAAATGTGAAGTTTTGCAATGGGCAAGCCCTGCCACAAACATTGAGGATTTGTTAATTGAAGTGGAAATGGAGAGCTAGGAAGCAATTTTGAGACAAGGTAGGCATAAATGTGAGACTTCATTCCCCACGTAGATTTGAACTCTGGATACTAAGTCTTCTTGGCTTCAGGTTCAGCACTCTATCCACTTTGTCACCTAGCTGCCCCACTCCACCCATGGCCTTGTTTGTTTTCTTACTTAATGTCATAGGTCCTAGAGCTAGATTTTATATCCCTGTCACTAGCACCGAGCCTGGTTACATTTTTTTCATAGTTATTGTTGGATCGTGTCCCACTCTTCATGACCTCATTTGGAGTTTTCTGGAGTGGTTTGCTATTTCCTTCTCCAGCTCATTTTACAGAGGAGGGAAATGATGCAACCAGGGTTAAGACTCGCCCAGGATTATACAGCTAATAAGTGTCTGAGGCTGGATTTGAACTCAGGTCTTCCTGACTTCAGAATGAACGCTCTATTGACTTCATCACCTAGGTACCTGGTTACCTTAATAAATATTACTTACTCATTGTTGATAGAAGGGACCTTTGAGGCCATCTAATCCAGCACTTTTTTACAGGTGAAGAAACTGAGGTGAAGTAAATTATCTAATGTCATAGAGACAGGACTCAAACCCAAATCCTGCACTCCTTCTACTTTAAATACTAGCTCTAACACTTACTTAGAGGCATGGCGACTTGGGCCCACTCTGCCCTTACTGAGCTTCTCTTTCTGTTTCTGAAGCCAGCTCAAACCTAGCAGCCAATTGTTAAATTTTCAGTGTGGAAATTTACAAATCAGCAAATGTTACAGATCAGGGTTTCATTTATTGTTTTGTTGACTGTCTAGACTTAAGAAAGTGATGGAGAAAATATTAATAGTGCAGATTAAAATGAAAAGTATGTTAAATATACCCTTCTCCCCACCCCCCAGAGCTGGTTTAAAACACTTATCAGTACACCCTTGGGTAATAATTACATACCTAACAGTGTCACTCTGAGGAAAGGACTTTGTAAATTAAAAAAGAGGTATTTTTGATTGTGGTCTAGTAAAAGAAGCCCTGGGTTGGGAGTCAGGTATTTCTTTTGTAAAATGACCTCTCTAGTGTAAATGAGAATAAAGCTAAAAGGCATTTGAATCCAGGCTAACTGCAATGATCAATCCTGACTCGAGGAGACCAAGAAGGAAACATTTCCATCTTTTAATAGAGAGGTGGTAGGCTGCAGGTACCGAATAGTACAAATGCTATCAGAGGCAGTTGGTATGATAGTTTACTTTTTAAATTGTTTTTCTCTGTTAATATTGGGGGAAAGAAAGTAATTATGACATAAAAGCACCAATAGAATGTTTAAAATTATAAAATAAATAAAATCAAAGAGTTGGACTAGGTCAGAGCTTTTTAACTTAGGGTCCATGAACTTTTTTTTAAATTCCAATATAATTGATTTCCTTTGTAACCTTTTGTATTTTATATGATGCATTTAAAACCATTCTTCTGAGAAGGGGTTCATAGGCTTCAGTAGACTGCCAAAGGGGCTCTTGACACAGAAAGGGTTAAGATCCTCTGCATCGGAAGGTCTCTAAGGCCACTTGTCAGTCTGTCAGTCAACAAGCATTTATTAAGCATTTGCTTTGTGCATCTAACTTTCCATGTGGAATGTCGGAAGGTCCCCACCATCTCTGATCCCAGGATTCTGGGACATTTAATATGCTCTGGGTCTGTAGTCACAATGACTACTGATGAGTGGAACTTACAGGCACCTGGAGGGCTCTGCCCCACCCCACCTCCCACCTGCTGTTTCACTCCCTTTTCCTCCCTGACCCCACCCCTGGGGGTCTTCCAATACCTTTCAACTTCCTCCTGACTTCCTAGGTCACATACAAAGAAGGCCTGGTCCTTTGGCTGGTGGGGTTAAAAATAAAGCCTAGCCTGCCTCCTAGAAGTGGATACCCAGCTTTCTAATATTAGCCCCTGCAGCGGTGCCTCTGATCTGGCAGGGAAATTGAGGGCAGGGAGAGGGGAGCAGATGCCGTGTCAGGCCTTTAATCCTCCCTGCTACTCACTAGTTCAGCCAGGCTTTCATGCCCTGGTGGGGAGAGAAGGCAGGTGCTTCACCCCTCCCAGACACACAGCTCCATTAGCCAGGCTCACTGTAGTCTAAGTGAACTTTCAGCCATAGAAGAGAGATCAGAATGGAAGCCACCACTATCCATTATATTCTCTCTTTCCTTAGCTTCAAAAACTTGCTTAGTTCTCTGTTCTTTCTTTATCTTTCTTTATCTCCATCATGGTTTAAGAAGGACATTTCTAAGTTGCAGAGTGTTCAGAGGAGGGCAACTGGGATGGAGCCCTTGTCCTATGAGAATCAGCTGAAGGAGCCAGGTATGCTTAGGCTGGAGGAAAAAAAAAGATTCTGGGGGCACGTGAGAGCTGTCTTCAAGTACTGCGGAGGAGGGGTTAGTCTTCTCTTTGTCCCAAAGAGCAGAACCAGGAGCAAGGGGTGGATATTACAAAGAAGTAAAGTCAGGCTTGATGTCAGGGAAAACTTCCTAAACTAGAACCATCCACGAGTGACGTGGATGTCCTGGGAGATGGTGGGTTCTTCCCCCTGGGAGTCTTCAAGAGACTGGACAACCACTTCTTGGGCGTGTTATACTGGGGATCCCTTTCATGGATAGGTTGGACTGTGCCCACTATAGACTATGGACTATACAGAGATCTCAAGAAAAGTCTTCAATTCAGTGATTGCTCCTCAAACTCTTTCTGACCCCTCAGGGTGGGTGTTTTCTAAGTCAATGTCTGTCTGTCTGTATTCTCTCTATGCACTCCCTTGGCAATCTCGTTCACAGCAACAGTTTTATCTGCCATCCCTATGAGGATGGCTCCCAGATATATCTCTCCAGTCTCAACTTCCTCCTGAGCTCCAGTCCCAAATTTACATATACCTGTGGGACAAATCTGCCTGGATGTGTCACATGAAAAGAAGGAAGGAAAAGAAAGGAAAGGAAAGGAAAAAGGGAAGGAAAAAGGAAAGGAAAGGAAAGGAAAGGAAAGGAAAGGAAAGGAAAGGAA